>NW_020174642.1:1727823-1858015 GCF_003031525.2 Neophocaena asiaeorientalis asiaeorientalis
CCCGTGTCCCCTGCATCGGCAGGCGGACTCTCAACCACTGCGCCACCAGGGAAGCCCCTGGTTCCTTCTTTAGGGCTCTCTTTGTCGAGAACAAGCACGGCTGTACCTCTTGCCAGACTGAGGGTTCCTTTCTCATTTTATCCCAGTGCCTAGAAGGGTTTCCAGCTTAATAATATGTGCATGTGAGGGAGAAAGGGGAAGAAGCCTTGACTGCCACTTCTACCTGGATGGAAGTCAAGAACTCGGACCCTGGAGCCAGGCTTCCCGCTCAGACCTACCTCGGCCATTCACCGGCTGTGCATCCTTGGGTTGGTCTCCTCATCCCTCTGAGCCTCGTTTCGTCATGTGTACGGTGCAGCTTGTCACAGTACCTACCTCATAGGGTTGCTCTGAGGATTGAATGAACGAGTGCATGTGAAGTGCTTAGCCGACTGTAGATGCTCAGTAGATAGAATTCAAACTCCCTGAGGACTGGGACCCTTGTTTGATTGACTGATAGGTTTTCAGCACCTAGGACTCTGCCGGGCATGAGAATGAATGGAGGGAGCTATAGTAGTAATCATATGTGAAATCTGCAGTTGGTGGGTCCTGCTGGCATTTGTATCCATGTGGGTTGGAATAAGCGTTGAGTGACCCTCAAACCTCTCTTTACTCTGCATTTGGAAGGACTGTGCTTAGGACTTCGTTATTTGGTTACTGTTGCCCCAATTCACCTGGAACACATATCTTTCATGCTGCCCTTCAGGTGTTATTCAGGGAACCAGCACTCTCCAGCCACACTGCATGGATTGAAGCTGTGTTTTCAAGGACACCCTCCTCCAGCTCTCCACTCTGAAGATGTTTCCCCCACCCCTGCACTGCTGGTTGGGTCACCTTGGCCATGAGATCCTGATTTTCCATCCCATTCTAATTTGGTAAGTCCTCCTGCTTTGCTGTGCCCTGTTTCATGCAGGGCTCTTGTGACACTTCCATTTCCCACACCTGTTGGCTTCCCCTGACCCAGTCAAGGTTATTTTGGTTACAAGTGCCCAAAACCAGCTCAAAGACGGTAAGGAAAACCAAAGGGGCATGAGTGATGGAGGAGGTTTATTGGAAGGAATCAGGAATATCTCAGAACTGATGGTCAGGAAAGGCTGTTGGAACCAGCAGTGGGGACGGCTCAGCCACGGAGGCCACTCTCTCCACCCACAGAACCTGTGGGCAAGCATGCCAGAGGGCTTGGCTGGAGGGGTATAGGGCCATGGGCTTTGGACATAGGTTACCTGAGAGCAGGTGCCACTCCAGGCCAAGCCGGAGGAGAGGAGAGGTTTTGGTTGCAGAACCAAAGCATCCTATCCCAGCACCTCCTGCTCAGACAGTCAGTTTGGAAAAGTTAGTTTCCTGAGGCAGGTTCCTTTGGGACTGAGTGAGAAGGGACCTTTACCTAATTCTCCTCCTGATGCAAACCTAGGGGAAGGGCATGCTGGGCAAAGAGACTCTAAGGGGATGGTTGTTAGGACCTGGTGCAGCTGGGATCCCCTGACGTGGGATATGGGACATGGGACCCCACTTTAGCTCAGAAAAAAGGCCTGAGCTGAGTCCACCTTTGCACACAGCAGGTCACTGTGTTAACTCAGAGACCAAAGGACTTGGGTGGGGCTGGAAATAGGATGGGAATTAGGAGTGATGAGATGCCACTGATGTGAGACAGGGATTCTTCTTTCCACTTTTCCTCAAATTCATGTCACACATTTCATAGATAATTTTGGTTCCCAGGTTATAAAAGGACAATTCTTAATCCCAGTATTAAAAATGTTCATTTTAGGATTTTTGTATTGATAATAAATTGATGAAGACAAGCATCATTGCAAGGAATAGAGAGCCAGGCTCCTTAATATTCACTCAGTTATAGTGATTATAGGATTTGGTTTTGCTCTTACTTTTCTATATCAAATAGAATTGTTTTTCTGTTTGTTTTTGACATTTCTATTTTTTCCTTAACCTTTATTTTTTAGAGTATTCTTATATTCACAGATATAGAATTGTTTTTTGTTATAGCTTTTATATGATTCCGATTTCACAGAAAGCTTCTAAAATCTACACATTTGTATTTGTGCCATGGTAAATTTCATTCAGTTCTACTTTTTAACTTTTCATACAGAAGAATAAAAATAAGAAATTTTAAAAAATCACTGATTCATGAAACACTTGTTTGGCAACAGTACAGCTATTGGGTCGGGACTGTGGCAACCTTCATTTTGACAGAATGAGGACAGATTATTGTTCAGATTAGAGTAGTTTATGAAATTAACCAAAACCACAAACAAAATATTAGCAAATAGAATACAGCCATGTATTAAAAGAAGAATATATCTTGACAAAGTGAGGTTTATCCAAAGTGGAATATTTGTTGAACATTAAAAAATCAATGTCATAAAGAACAAAAACCTTGTGACTGTACTAATAAATGCTGAGGAAACAGTTGATAAAATTCAACACCCATTCTGTATTAAAAAAAAAAAGAAAACAACAACAAAAACAAAAAGCTCTCAGCAAAGTAGAAAATCAAGGAAAGAAACCTCCTCTCTAATAAGGGGTAGCTATTGAACACTTAGAACTAACATCACACTTAATGGTAAAATATTAGATGCTTTCCCTCTACAGTCAAGGCAAGGATATTCACTTTTATCACTTCTATTCTACAATTCAGTAGAGGGTCTCGCCAGTGCAATAAGTCAAGGACAGAAATAAAAGGCACAAAGACGAGAAAGAAAGAAGGGAAACTATCTTTATTTGCAGTCGACGTCACTGTGTACATGAAACATCCAAAGGAATCTACAGACTACTAGAATTTTTTAGTGAATTTAGTAAAGTTGCAGGGTAAAAGACCAATGTATAAAGATTAAATTGTATTTCTCTATACAGGCAACCGATGATGGGAAAATAAAATTAAAATACACTACTGAAAGTAACCTAAGAATCAAATACTAAGAATAAACTTAATTTTAATGAAAGATATGCAAGGTCTCTACACAGAAATTTATAAAATATTGCTGAGACAAATTAGAGAAGTCTTAAATAAATGCAGAGATATATCATGTTCATGAACTGGAAGATTTAGTATGTTAAGATGCCAGCTTTCCTCAAATTTATCTATCCAGTTAATGCAACCCCAACCTAAATCCCAGCAGAGATTTTTGTAGAAATGAATAAGCTGATTCTAAAATATTTATGCAAAGGATCGTAAATAGAACAGTCATGAAAAAGAAGAACAAAGGTGGAGGAGTTATGCTAGCTGATTTCAAGACTTACTAAAAAACTATAGTAATCAAGATAGTGTACTATTGGTATAAGGTAAAAAATAGATCAATAGAACAGGATAAAGAGTCCAGAAATAGAACTACCGTGGTTATTGGGCAACATATAGATGCATGGTCAATTGCTTTTTGTCAAAAATGTCAAAGCAATTCAATGTAGAAAGGCAACTAAGTCACATGTCATTAAATATCAGGGAAAAATGGTGGAAAAACTAGATATTGGCACAGGAAAAAAATTAACCTTGACTCCTACCTCACACTATACATATAAATTAATTTGAAGTGGAAAACATATCTTCACTATTTGGGACAGGGAAAGATATCTTAGAAAGTCATAAAAGACACTACCAATAAAAGCAAACATTCATACATTGGACTTTATCAAAATTAAATACTTCTTATCAAAAGAAACATCATCAAGAAAGTGAAAAGTCAAGCTACAGATTGGGATGAAATATTCAATAAGTGTATATTTGAAAAAGACTTCATCTAGAATATATAAAGAATTCCTACAAATCAATAATAAAAAAACCCAATTAATAAAAAATGGACAAAAATCTTTAACAAGCACTTTCAAAGGAAGATACCTGAATAGCCAAGAAATATCAATACATGAAAAGGTATCCAACATTATAAGGCAATAGGGTAATGCAAATTAAAACCACAATGGAATACTGCAACACACTCATCAGAATGTCTAAAATTACAAGACTGATAATACCAAGTGTTGGCAACCATACATTGTTGGTGAAAACATAAAATAGTAAAATTTTAGTCCAACATGTTATCTAACTTATAAGCAGAAAATCCACTTCTAGGTACAAACCCAAGTGAAATGAAAACATATTCCTCAAAAAGATGTGTCCAAAACGTTCATGATAGCTTTATTCATAATAACTGGGAACATCAGCAAGAGAATAGATAAACAAATTATGGTATATTTTTACAATGGGATACTACTCATCAATCAAAAGAAACAAA
This sequence comes from Neophocaena asiaeorientalis asiaeorientalis, assembly GCF_003031525.2. Lineage (NCBI taxonomy): Eukaryota > Metazoa > Chordata > Mammalia > Artiodactyla > Phocoenidae > Neophocaena > Neophocaena asiaeorientalis. The sequence goes on from NW_020174642.1 coordinate 1,732,101, forward strand.
CTCTTGATGAAGCCAACATCATGGATGAATCAAAAACATTATATTGAAAATGCTGGAGAGGGTTTGGAGAAAAGGGAACACTCTTGCACTGCGGGAATGTGAATTGGTACAGCCACTATGGAGAACAGTATGGAGGTTCCTTAAAAAACTACAAATAGAACTACCATATGACCTAACAATCCCACTCCTGGGCATATACCCTGAAAAAACCATAATTGAAAAAGAGTCATGTACCACAATGTACATTGCAGCTCTATTTACAATAGCCTGGAGATGGAAACAACCTAAGTGCCCAGCTTCTGATGAATGGATAAAGAAGATGTGGCACATATATACGATGGAATATTACTCAGCCATAAAAAGAAACGAAATTGAGTTATCTGTAGTGAGGTGGATGGACCTAGGGTCTGTCATACAGAGTGAAGTAAGTCAGAAAGAGAAAAACAAATACCATATGCTAACACATATATATGGAATTTAAGAAAAAAAAATGTCATGAAGAACATAGGGGTAAGACAGGAATAAAGACACAGACCTACTAGAGAATGGACTTGAGGATATGGGGAGGGGGAAGGGTGAGCTGTGACAAAGCGAGAGAGAGGCATGGACATATATACACTACGAAACGTAAGGTAGATAGCTAGTGGGAAGCAGCCGCATAGCACAGGGAGATCAGCTCGGTGCTTTGTGACCGCCTGGAGGGGTGGGATGGGGAGGGTGGGAGCAGGGAGACGCGGGAGGGAGGAGATATGGGAGCATGTGTAGATGTATAACTGATTCACTTTGTTATACAGCAGAAACTAACACACCATTGTAAAGCAATTATACCCCAATAAAGATGTTAAAAGTAAAAACATTATATTGAGCACCAAACACAAAAGAATACATACTTTATGATTCTATTTATATCCCAATAAAGCTGTTAAAAATAAAAACATTATATTGAGCACCAAACACAAAAGAATACATACTTTATGATTCTATTAATATGAAGTTCAAGAACAGGCAAAACTAACTTATGGTGATAGAAATTAGAACAGTGCTGGGTGACTGGAAAGAGGCACAGAGGAATTTTCTGGAATGATGGAAAGGTCCTCTATCTTGTATTGCGGGTAGTTATATGTGTTCCCATTTGTCAAAATTCAAAGAGCAGTAGACTTAAGATGTGGGCATTTGACATTATCAAGGAGTACTGTCAGTATAGAAGAAAGAGAGAGAGGACAATAAAGAAAGAGAGAGAAGTGTATTCTAGGAGGATTGCCTCTTACATTAGTCAAGTCCTAGAAAATGAAAACAGCCCTTTCCTGCCCTTAGGTTATAAGCGTTAAAAATAAACCGTGAAGCCTCTGTCCTATGACTTTTGGTTCCTGGATGGCTTAAACTTTCTTTTAAAAAGTAAACTAGGGACTAATGATCCTCATTGGGGTAGGGACTCATTGAACTTATTTCTAAATTCAAGCCAAGGCAAGAGTTTCCAGCCTTCGGGACGGCCTCCCCACGCTCCGGGTCCCTAGTGGATCTCTAAATAAGTTGGCAGTTCTGCAAGGAGACATTTGCTACAATCAGCTTCCTTAACTTGAAAGCCCCAGTGGCTGAAGTTAATTGTGTCTGGCCTTGGCCCCCTTGGCCTCCCCACCTTTGATGGGTATCTCTTCTGTTCTAGCTATGCCACGAGAGGCATTTTACCGGGCCCTTCCCAGCAAGGAATAAAATTGCAAACATATTGGAGGTATCCTTTTGTTTTGTTTTGTTTCTAAGGAAGGACTGCTTAAGGCTGAGCCCTGTGATAACCACAAGTATTAAATTACAGTTGCTTATGTGGCTACAGGGGGGAAGTAAGTGGGTTGGGTAACCTCTTCAGAGAAATTGACATCAGATTTGGGTAAAATGTTGGGTGACTCCAGGCAACGTGTAAATCAACAGTTCTTATTATTAATCCCGGAAGCCTGGTATTTCTTTGCAAAAGAGGAGAAAAGGAAAACTGCAATCCTCAGTAGCTCTCTGTACCCACCCAGGTAGAGACCAAGTCCATATTAATCCATGTAAACAAAATCCATACTTCTGAAAAAGTCAAGGTTTGGGGAGCAGGCACACACATACCTGCAGGGCCTCAGGCATCTTGTGACCTAAGGATGAAGGCCACGTGATGAGGATGGTTGGTCAGGGTGACAGAAGAGCCTCCCTCCCTCTTTGATGACATTGTTGGTCTGCCTGCCTCTGGTCTTCTTGTTCCATGAGAAAAATTAACATTTTACTTTTTAAGTCATAGTCAAGATTTCTGTCACTCAATGCAAAATCCATCTCTTATTGAAAAAGATTCTTTCATAAATAGAGAGGTAGATATTGCATGTTAATTATTTTTTTTAAAGTGTCAAAGGTGGAAGATGGCAATCTTATTTTCAATTCTTCCCCCCTCCACATACCCGTGCCCTTTGCCATGCCACCTGGCCATTCCTCTCACTTGTGGCAGCACCAAGTATTGTAGTTTCCCAACTCATTGGTACAAGGCTTGGCTGTGGACTTGCTGCGGTCGTGGAATGCTGGTGGATGTAAATGAGCAGAGGCTTTAAATTTGGTTATGGGCGGGGCTTGTTCCACTCTGAGAATGTGCGCCTGGGAGCTGCTGTCCAGGAGGGATGAGAGACAACGAAAATAGGCCTGACCCCACCTGCAGCTGGGAGCCCATTCCGCTGCCCCAGCCTGAAGAAGAGCCACCCAGCAGAGCCCAGCCCCGATCAGCCTAACCTCAGACAACCTGCCCACTGTGAGCATGAGAGTAACTGCCTGTGGTAAGCCACTGAGTTCTGGGATATTTTGTTTTGCATTAATATTGTGGCTAATGAAGTAATACTAAACCTGCAGTTTTGTAGCTTAGTTTTTCAGTTAGCAATATGCCATAAACACAAATATGCTTCTACAACGTGAGTTTTAAAGGATGCATAGTATTCCATAGTATAGAACATCCTAATTCTTTCCTTCAGTTACCTATAATTGGACACTTGGGTCCAATTATTTTATTAGGGTTTTGCTAATAAATCTGCCGCAAAATCCTTGTATAAGTCTCTATGCATGTTCTTAGGTTCCCTAAAATAAATCTTTAAAGAACAAATTTCTAGAAGTGGAATTGCTAAGTCAGAGCAGATACACATTTTAAGGCTTTTCATACATATTACCACATGGCCGTTCAGAAAGACTGGAATAATTCATGTTTCTACCAGCAAGGAAGGAAAGTACTCATTTCCCCAGATCTTTCCAGGATTAAATATCATCATGCTTATCATTTTTGTACAAAATCTTGATGGTTGGATGATAGTGACCATTTTTTAGTGTTACGTGTGCTTTTTCTTATTATAGAAGAAATGCAGGTTAAATATGGAAATATAAGTATGTGAAAAGAATAAAATACGAATCACCCAAAACGCCATTTCCAAATGATACCCAATGCCAACATTTTGTACAAATCCTCAAGTGGTTTATATTTGAACTGTATACACTCAGATATTTACATGTTTTTGCAGGTCACACACGTAGACGTGAACAGAGAAACTTAGTTCACCTCTCTATAATGGAAATAAACTTGATCTTGAGCCCCTAATCCAACTGCGTAGAAAAAAGCACTTAAATTTGCTACCTGTTATGGACTGACTTTTTGTGTCCCTCTCCACCCTCTCTCCATCACCCCTGCCCACCCCTCGCCCAGCCCAGTTCATATGTCAAAGCCTTGACCTCCAGGGTGACTATATTTGGACTAAGAAAGTATTAAGGTTAAGTGAAGTCATAAGGATCGCGCCTTGATCTGATTGGACTGATGTCCTTATAGGAAGAGACACCAGACAGCTTCTCTGTCCCCTCAAATGCACAAGGAGGTCATGTGAGCACATAGCAAGATGGCGCCATCTATATGCGAAGAGAAGAGGCCTCAGAATGAAACTTAACCTTTCCAGCACTTTGGTCTTGGATTTCCCAGCCTCCAGAACAGTGAGACAATAAATTTCTGTTGTGTAAGCCACCCAGTCTCTGGTTATTTGTTATGGCAGCTCGAGCTAATACAATAACTTACATTATCTTTTGATAATTTCAGGTTTAAATAGCTTCTTTTGACTACTCAGTGTCTTTCAGTTAACTAGTCAGTTTTGTCAGGATTTCTCCCTACTTCCCTTTTCCTCCTCCTTTCCCAAAGGGGTAACTGATGGTCAGAGATGGCTTCCTGTCTCACGGCAAAAGACTGGTGGCATCTGCTCTTTGGCCTTCTCTAAGTCCCAGATCATCCCTCCTGCTCATGGGCATTTCGGCTGAGTCTACAGAGCTATGTCTATTACCATCTTGTGTGCCTGCTGGCTGGTCTTGCTGCTAAAGCCTGTGGTCTGTGGGAAAGTCCCCGCTTCAAAGATTCCTACAATCCAAAGCCTCCCTGTCCTGGTCTCAACTCTCTTTTTTCCCATAGATACTCTTGGCACTTCCACAAGCCCAAAGGGGTATGTGCAGCTTCTGAATGTCTTCCTCACATGCCACGCTCAGGGGTGGGTATGAAGGTCCTCACTTTTGCACCTCCTTCCTCAGACCCTGCTAATCTCCTGCCCGGCAATCATGTTGGCCCCAGACTCTCCTTTCTCCCAAGGTACCCAGGTTCCACTGGGTCTGTCCAGGTGCTCCTGCCATTGCCTGTCCCTTGGCTGCCCAGGACTCAGCAGGATATGGGTGCCAAGGGCTTCTTGAGGCTCCTTCTCTCATCCCTGTGGAATTCTTTCCAGGTTTCTCCCCAGGGCCCTGGAAGGGCCTGTCTTCTTCCTATGGGCGGCGAGCTCCCCTCATGTCATAGCCTACACACTGTGACCTACTCTGTGGCCTTTCCTCAAAGCTTTAGTTCTTTTTTTTTTTTTTAACTTGGCTGTTTTCTTTTTTTCTGCAGCTTTATTTTTTATTTTCTTTGGCTGTGCCAAGCGGCATGTGGGATCTTAGTTCCCTGACCAGGGATCGAACCCATGCCCCCTGCATTGGAAGTGCAGAGTCTTAACCACTGGACGGCCAGGGAAGTCCTCAAAGCTTTAGTTCTTGATATATAAATTGCAACTTTGGAAATTCTAAGAAATCCTTTTTCTTTCTCTTTTGAAAACTTGCCTTTCAAGTCTACTGCCTTCCTTTTCCCCCAACTACTCACCAAGGACCTTGAAAAATTTAGTTTGAAGCATCCAGCAAATTGATGAATTCTCTCCTGAGCAGTATCCATTCTCTTCGCAAAGCGGTGAATCTTTCAGCTTCAATAAGCTGATAGTCACCCAGTAAGTAGGAACAAATCGTGTCTTAATATTTTAAAAAATAAGATCCCTGGGCTTCCCTGGTGGCGCAGTGGTTGAGAGTCCGCCTGCCGATGCAGGGAACACGGGTTCGTGCCCCGGTCCAGGAAGATCCCACATGCCGCGGAGCGGCTGGGCCCGTGAGCCATGGCCGCTGAGCCTGCACGTCCGGAGCCTGTGCTCCTCAATGGGAGAGGCCACAACAGTGAGAGGCCCACATACCGAAAAAAAAAATATGTATATATAATCCCTGCTACCTATGATATATACATATGTACACCACTGACCTTTTTAAAGGCTGCGTCTTCTTCAGGATGTTCAATATTCCATAATGAATTCAAACAAGCTTGTTTCTCTGTGTTGCTTTTCTCTGACTGTAATTCCGAGTCCATGTCCTGCTATGCATGGGTAAGGGACTACTCCCCAAACTGGGAGATCTTAGGTCAGAGTTGATTCAGGGGTGTTGTACCCAATATTGTCAGGAAGCAGAGTATGAGTTGAAAGTGGTGGGTTAGTGTACCAGAATCAAGGAATAACATAAAGTGAAAAGGTGGCCTTCAGTGACAGACGAGGCATGAGAGTGGGGCAGGATACAAGGTGAAGTGGAGGTGGCAGAAATGGCTAATACGTCTTCTCTTTTTCTGGAGCAGTGATTCTTAACTGGGGGTGATTTTGGCCCCTAGGGGACATTAGGCGACGGCTGGAGACATTTTTGTTCATCACACATAGGGGGCTGCTACTGGCATCTAGAAGGTAGAGGCCAGGGATGCTGCTAAATGCTCTACAGTGCACAGGGTAGCTTCTGCACCTAAGACTCATCAGGCCCAGCAGTTGTGCCAAGGTTGAACAGCCCTGTCCTATCTTACTGGGATCACTGATTTTTAGGTCACATGGCTGCCAACACTGAGGACTATATTTCCCAGCCTGTTTTGTAGTTTGGTGTGACCATGTGACTAAGTTCTGGCTAACGAGACTTAGGCTAATGTAGCAACTTCTGGGAACTGTCCTTGAAGGAAAAAAGCATGCTCTTCTCCTTCCCTTGTGTCCTTCCTCATGGCTGGAATGCGATTGTGTTGGCTGGAGCTCTGGCAGCCATCTTAGAACAATAGGATGACTTTGAGGCCATCTGAAGTGGAGCAAGAAGGAAAAAAGGGTTCCTGACACTGTGAAGCATCTTTCTGCTCTCAAATGTCCTCCTCTAAACTCCTTCAAACTAAGCAGAAACACTCTACCTTGCTTAGTTTTCTATTATTTCACAGGTTTTTTTCCTGTTACTTACAGCTGAACTTAATTCTAATCAGTACAGTGTACTATTTGCACCTACCTTCTGCTCTCTGGAATGTTCTAGTTATTGAGATCTGCCATGCCATGACGGGTTAGGGCTACATTCTGGAAGGAGCTGAACTTGGCAAGGAGCAGAGCAGGTCTGGGTGGACTGTGGGCAACAGCGCAAGAAGTCAACGTGGAAATGGGCTAAGAAAAAGAAGGGGTTGGATTTAAGCTTCACCTTTTTCTGCAGGCTTGCCTAGGTTTGTCCTGGAGTCGGACCAGTGTCCACAACCAGACTCTTCATATGTTTTACGCACCAGCACTCTGTCACAAAGATGTCCCCAGCATCCTGGTGGCTAAGGTTGGATCCATCTACATGACCAGGCCTGGCAGCCCTGATAAGCTCAGCCCTGTGAACAAGCCATAGAGGTAACAAAATGTGGGCATGGCTCTTGTTCACGGTTAGTGGTCGTGGGTGAAAGGAGCTAAGATAATCTGGTAGATTGTGCCACTAGGTGTAATCAATTTTGAAACCCCATAATTAACTGCAAATTCAAATATGGATAAAACCACAGTTAGCCCCAGCAAACTGTGATGTAGGGAGAGCTTATCTTCAACACCTTCCTGACCTTCAGTTTAGAATCTATCCTCAACTCGCTAAGGTTTCTGGTGCTCTTAGGTTAGCCCTCGGGTTTCCATAGCCGTCATGGCAATGCGGTCTCTGATATGCCCTTTGCTTGCACCACCCTCTCCTCTGGATCTTCCAAGCTTTCCCACTTTGACACATTTTCTATTCCTTTAAAATGCTGTTCTTTGCCAGGTGATAGCACCTAAGGCACTCATACTTTCTACTCAGTTGAAGTGTTGGTGTATTCGTTTCCTGGGGCTGACATAACAAAGTATCACAAATGGGGTGACTTAAACAACAAATTTATTCTCTCATATTTCTGGAGGCTGGAAGTCTGAGATCAAGGTGTCTGCGGGGTTGGTTCCTTCTGGAGACTATGAGAGAAGGATTTTCTCCAGTCTGCCCTCCCAGATTCTCATGGTTTGCCATCAGTCTTTGGTGTTCTTAGACTTGTAGACTCATCACTCCAATCCTCCACCTTCACACACATTCTCCCTGTGTCTCTTTCCTCTGTGTGTGTCTCTGTGTGTTTGTGTGTGTGTGTATGTGTGTCTAAATTCCCCCTTTTTATAAGGACGTCGGTCATATTGGATGAGGGCTTGCCCTAATGACTCCATTTTAACTTGATTACCTTTATAAAGATGCTGTTTCCAAGTAAGGTCACATCCTAAGTCCTGGGGGTTAAGATGTCACCATATCTTTTTGGAGGCACACAATTCAACCCATAAAAGTTGGTCAGCTGAGTGGCACCGTTACATTTTAACAGAGGCTTCTGCATCTCCACTTGTAGGAGTATCTGAGCTATTTAATAAGGAGGGAACCCATTCTCCCCTCCCCATTCTGAGCCCAGGGTGCATGCCCCTCGGTCACCTGTCACGGGAGCTGTTTTCTCGGTGTATCACAGGGCAAGGCCAGACCTCAAAGCTCCATTGACATTCAGAGATTCATACTCCCTCGTCTCTACAGAAACCTCATGGGACCAGTGTTGAATTATTGCTTTTTAAGAAGTACAGTCTGAAGCAGGACAAGTATGTCTAAGGAGAAGGCTGTGGACCTGAAACCAGTGGGCAGTGACGGTTGTTTTCAACCAGAAAAGAAGCTGGTGATAAATATTAACAACATAGAAAATGTTCCGGAAATCAGGCCAGCAAAACTTAGGCAGCAGTGTCAGGTACAGCTTCGTATAAATGCTTCTTGTTGTCATTAATCCCAATTTTAATTTCTAGCCTTATTAAAGACTTAAGGCTTTATCTCCATGTCTTCCCCCTGGAAGACCAGATGCATGTAATGATCTTTATCTCTGTAATTTTCCCAGTGGTCACAGTGTCTGTGCTGCTTAATCTTTTACATGTGGATTAATGAGCGCTGGGAAACTCCGTCTTTGTCCCCCTGATGAGTCCCAGCGACAAGCTCTGTGGATTCAGCATCGTTTCTCGGAGCTAGATTTTTACCATGAAAACAAATATTGCAGGGGAGGGGGCCAAATACCCATTTGCTGACCTGGGTCACAACAGAATCCAGTGTCACCGCTTCTATGTCTCCTTATGAATGTGTTTACATTCCACCCATGGACGTTGTCTGGACACCTGTCCCAATTACAAATATCCACCATATCCACAGTATCACAGAATAACAGGGAAAGGACCATGATCATAGAAGTAGAGTCTTAAGGCCAAAATTGACCTCAGAGATGATTTAATCCAGACTGCCTCAAATAAAACAAAACAGAACAGAACAAAACACCAGAGAGGTTGTGTGATTTTCTGAAGGACACACAAGGAGTTTCTGAAAGAGACAATTCAGCCTTAATCTAATGCCCCATTGACTGTAGCCTAATGACCTATTTGCAACCAAGGGTGAATATTTGTTTTGCATCTGCTTTAAGAACCTGTGAAAAATTAGGGGATTAAAATGTCAGATATCTGCCAGGGACATGTTCTTATGTTATGAGAAGAGCAGAAATCTTGATAAATGTGTACTTTAATATATACTTTGCAAGGAGGAAGGCTTAACATCAATATTATTCTTCTTCCCTAATGCAATATTGTATATCAACTACGCTTTTTTTTTTTACATCTTTATTGGAGTATACTTGCTTTACAATGATGTGTTAGTTTCTGCTTTATAACAAAGTGACTCAGTTATACATATACATATGTTCCCATATCTCTTCCCTCTTGCGTCTCCCTCCCTCCCACGCTCCCTATCCCACCCCTCCAGGCGGTCACAAAGCACCGAGCTGTACTTGAATGAAAAAAAAGAAAAAAATATTATTGTTCTTCCCCATCAAAAAAAAAATCCATTTGAGGACATTCCAAAGAATGTAAATAATAGGTGACCTAGTTTTTTAGAGAGGATGTCATGCATTTGAACAGGGAAGTAGCAAAAAATAACTTTTAAAGTACACCATTACACTACTGTATATAAAATAGATAACTAATAAGGACCTACTGTATAGCACAGGGAACTCTACTCAATACTCTGTAATGGCCTATATGGGAAAAGAATCTAAAAAAGAGTGGATATATGTATATGTATAACTGATCCACTTTGCTGTACACCTGAAACTAACACAACATTGTAAATCAACTATACTCGAATAAAAATAAAGTACATGATTAGTAAAAGGCAGGGTATATGCATGCTTTTGGAATTAAAAGAAACAAGAATGTTTTAAGAGCTTTATTGTGGTTATTCATGATGCATTGGCCACAGTTAAAAGTATCTGGGATTTAGATGAAGCCCCTACCTTTCTTGCTCCCCTAAGCTACTGAGGGATGGGGGTATTGTCATGGGTACTACGAAGTTTCTAGAAGAAAGTTGGTTCTCACCTGTGCATGGAGCTGATGATATCTACAGGAATTTCCCTAAGGACAAAAAGGATAGTGGTGATAAGGCAGTTGGAATTTTACCAATAGGAAAAGAACGTGATACAGAAAGTACAAATTAGGATGTAGGATTACGAACAGTGCATTTTATAAATAGGAAAGAGTTTGGTTCAAAGAGGACAACTTGGAGGCCAGGCTTTCACTGGTTGGTTTGTCTTTCTTGAGTCAGAGTAAGAAGGCTGAACACTGGGGTGAAAAGGAGTGGCAGAAATGAGTGGGTGGGACCTTGGTTTGGAGGGCTGTAGAAGCAGCAGTGCTGAAGGCTTATGTAGAGTTGTGTGTTTGAAGACGTGACGACTTTGGCCTCCCCAGTCTTCATTTTGAGTTGACTGTTTTATACAGCTGCAGCCTGGTGGCCAGAAACATGAGCCTCACCTTCAGATAAACCTGGTTCAAATCATGCCCCACTCTATTCGCATGTGGCGTTGGATGAGTCACTTAACTTCTCTAAGCCTCAGTTTTCTCAGCTATAAAATGGGGCTAATCATATGCACCTCGTAGAGCTGTAAGAGTTCATGGGATAATGGATGTGAAGCACTTTGTACTGCACCTGACACATAGTAATTGCCCAGTAATTGATGGCAATTATGACTATTACTAATAAGAAAAAAATGTTCTTTAAAATTCTTTAAAGTGAATGGAATAATGTTTGTTTGTTTCAAAAATTGTTATTATGGGGCTTCCCTGGTGGCGTAGTAGTTGAGAGTCCGCCTGCCGATGCAGGGAACACGGGTTCGTGCCCTGGTCCGGGAAGATCCCACATGCTGCAGAGCGGCTGGGCCCGTGAGCCATGGCCGCTGAGCCTGCGCGTCCGGAGCCTGTGCTCCGCAACGGGAGAGGCCACAAGAGTGAGAGGCCCGCGTACCGCAAAAAAAAAAAAAATTGTCACTATGGATTTTATGGGTTGGCTATTTGCCCTGCTTATGGAATCAGGGGCATTTCCTGCCTCTTTAAGCAGATGAAATAAGACTTGCCCCCCAAGTTGCCATGGGGCACTGCATCCCCGGTCTTTTGTTCTCCCTACCTACCCAAGGGACTTCCATTCCAGGCTCCTTCTCCCTAAATGACAGATTCACACATACAGCAATCCATTTCTTGGAACTATCTGGAAGCTTACCATCATACTTTTCCTATACAGAGCAGGCTGTTGTGATTTCTTAAGTTAAATATCGTGTGATTCAAAGGAAACAATGGAAGTCAACAAACAATATCCAGAAAAAGGGCAGCAATGGCCCTACTCTCATCTGTGTAGCCAGACAGGGACTGCGGTCTGACATCCAACTCTGAGGCACCCACGTGACAGGGGATGCAAAAGACATGGAACACGTGCAAAGGAGAAGAGCTGGTGTGCTCAGGGGGAGCAGAAGCTGTGTTACAAGAGAGACATTTTTTTGGTTAAAATGGTAAATTTTACGTTGTGTATATTTCACCACACACACACACACAAACAAACAAACAATGACAACCTAGCTGATATGGAAAACATCAAAAACCGCCACTGTGAATAGGCCTCCTTGACTTTAAGTGCCTGGAGATTAAGGGTCCAGGAGTTAGACTTCAGTAACTCCCTGTAACTCAGTAACTCAGCTGAAAGGAGCGGGATGGAAAACTGAGGGAAGAAAAGACACAAGGACACACTACAGTACCTCCTAGTAGTTGAAAGGCTGTCATGGGGAAGGTAGATTGGATAAGGACGACCTCACAAGGAGCATATGCCGTCAGTAGGTGTAAGCTCTAAAGAGAGATTTTGGGTTTGTTACAAAAAAGAATTGTCCAAAGATGGAATCAGTGCTTCAGAAGAGTGGATATATGTATACATATAACTGATTCACTTTGTTGTACACCTGAAACTAACACAACATTGTAAATCAACTACGCTCCAATAAAATTTTAAAAAATATATGTACTCAAAGAAAAAAAAGAAGTGTAATAGTTAGGGTTCTCCAGAGAAACAGAAACAATAGGCTCTTTCTATATCATCTATATCTACCTGTATTATGAGATTTATTATAAGCAGTTAGCTTATGCAATTATGGAGGCTGAGAAATCCCACAATTGTCATCTGCAAGTTGGAGACCCAGGGGAGCTGGTGGTGTAAATTCCAGTCACATGCTAAGGTCAGAACCAGGAAGGCTGATGGTGTAAGTTCCAGTCCCAGGGCAGGCAGAGAGAGAGAATTCAACCTTCCTCAGCCTTTTTGTTCTACTTGGGTCCTCAAAGGGTTGGATGACGCCCACCCACAATGCGAGGGCAATCAGCTTTACTCGGTCCGTCAACTCCAAAGCTAATCTCTTCTGGGAACACCCTCACAGGCACACTCAGAAATAGTGTGTAACCAGATATCTGAGCATCCCATTGTCCGAGCAACAGGACACATTGAATTAATCATCACATGAGGGCTGTGGAGTGATTTTCCTGTTCCTGGAAGTATGTAAGTCTCGACGACATGGTTTCTTGACTGGACCGAGAGGGAGGGGACGAAGGCATTAGATGGGAGGTCTAGATGGTCCAAGAGGCCTTTTCTATCCTGTGTGGATAACGTACCTAACCCACCACCATATTCCCCACTCTGTATGGAAATCCAAGCCACCTCTCTATGAGTTCTGTGAGGCTGCCAAAGAAAAGGACTAAAAGCCACAGAAATGTATTGCCCTACAGCTCTGGAGGCCAAAATTCTGAGATCAGTTGTTGGCAGTGCCACATCCTCTGAAGGCTCTGGGGGAATCCTTCCTCTCCTCTTTCAGCTCCTGGGCGCCCCTGACATCCCTTGGCTTGTGGCTGCATCACTCCAATCTCTGCCTGCATCTTGACAAGACATCTCTGTGTCCTCTCCTCTTCCTATAAAGACACAGTCACTGGCTTTAGGGACCATCCTAAAGCCAATACGATATCTTGAGATCCTTAACTATATCCTGAGGTTCTGGATGCATATGAATTTTGGGAGGATGCTATTCAACCCACTCCACCCTCATTTTGGATTATTTCCTTTGTCTTTTAGTCAGAATATCTGATAAAAGATGTTGCTGCTATTTCTTTTCCTGGTAATTTGTCTGGGACATTTTGCCGAACATAAACAACCTCTACCTTAAAGATTCAGTTTGAATTAGAATCCGCTTTCAGGAGATGTCAGGAGGAAATAAGGTCTTTTTTGAACTCACCTTAGGAAGGATGAAACCGTGAGAGGATCAGATGGGCTTGCTTGTGATAGGCTGGGTGTGTACGATGCCTAATGGTTCTGAGCACACCATTCCACAGGGGCCGGGGTGGCCAGCTTCTTCCAAATGGCAGGGCTCAGGAATTAAGCAGTGGGAGCTTCCGCTTAGAGGCAATGCATTTCTTCATTCATTTTATATGTACAGATGACCGAGGACCCCTTATGTGTATAAAGACTGAAGGTGTCTTCTTTTTCTTTTCTTTTCTTTTTTTTGGTTTTGTTTTGTTCCTAGAGGATCATGGCTGCAGTTGAAACCTCTCTCCAAATATACAGCTGCTAGAGCTTTTGCAGCAATGAGTGACATTTAGAAATTGTTTTTCCTCCAGCTTTATTAAGATATAATTGACACAAAACAGTGTTTTAGTTTCAGGTGTACAACAATGATTTGCTATGTATCAAATAACCACAATACTTTTAGTTCACATGCATTATCTCACATGGTTACAATTTTTTGTGTGTGTGTGTGATGAGAACTTTTAAGAGCTACTCTCCTCGCAACTTTCAAATACACACTGGCCACCCCTCCAAGTCGAAAATCCACGTATAACTTGATAGTCATGCCTCCGCATCCACATGTGTGGATTCAGTCAACCAGGGATCGTGTAGTACTGTACATATTTATTGATAAAAGTCTTCATATAAATAGACCAGTACAGTTCAAAGCCGTGTTGCTCCAGGGTCAACTGCACAATACAATATTGTTAACTATAGTCACCATGCTGTTCATTACAGTCCCAGAATTTATTTATCTTATATCAATAACTAGACCTTTGTACCTTTTGACCCCCTTCACCCGTTTCCCCACCCCCCATCTCTGGCAACTATATCTGTATGTATATCCATCTATATCTATACCTATATATATCTCCACATCTTCTTTATCCATTTAGCTGTCAGTGGACACTTAGGTTGTCTCCATTGGCTGTTGGAACTAATGCCACAATAAACAGAGGGCAGGGGGATGCAGATACCGCTTCAAGACAGTTATTTCATTTTCTTTGGATACATACCCAGAAGTGGAATTGCTGGATCATATGGTAGTTCACTTTTTAACTTTCTGAGGGACTTCTATGCTGTTTTCCATGGTGACTGAACCATAAGTAACATTTTTTAAAATTGATTTAATTTCATGGGTTTTTAAAGGCTGCTCCATTGTTTCTGACTTTAGGATAGGCTCGTTTTTTTCTATAAAGAGCCAGATAGTAAATATTTTACAGTTTTAGGGCTCTGTCACAACTACTCAATTCTGTCTTTGTAGCACAAAAGCAGCTGTAGAGGGCTTCCCTGGTGGCGCAGTGGTTGAGAGTCCGCCTGCCGATGCAGGGGACACGGGTTCGTGCCCCGGTCTGGGAGGATCCCACATGCCGCGGAGCTGCTGGGCCCGTGAGCCATGGCTGCTGAGCCTGCGCGTCCGGAGCCTGTGCTCCGCAATGGGAGAGGTCGCGACAGTGAGAGGCCCACGTACCGCAAAAAAGAAAGAAAAAAAAAAAAGCAGCTATAGCAATTTGTACACAAAGGAGTATGTCTGTGTCCCAATAAAACTTTATTTGGATTTCATATAATTCCCACATGCCACAAAATATTTTATTCATTTGATTTTTTTCAACCATTAAAAAGATGGGGCTTCCCTGGTGGTGCAGTGGTTGAGAGTCCGCCTGCTGATGCAGGGGACTAGGGGTTCGTGCCCCGGTCTGGAAAGATCCCACATGCCGCAGAGCGGCTGGGCCCGTGAACCATGGCTGCTGAGCCTGTGCGTCCGGAGCCTGCGCTCAGCAACAGCAGAGGCCACAACAGTGAGAGGCCCACGTACCGCAAAAAAAAAAAAAAAAAAAAAAAAAAAAAGATGTAAATTCTTACCTTGTGGACCATGCAAAACTAGACAGCAGGCCCTGGAAGGGCTTATAGAATCTATGGAATCATTGCCCATCCAAGATGCAGAAAGGAAGGACAGAGCTCGGCTTCAGGAGCGACTACCACCTCCAGGGACCCTAGAAGTCCCAAGAACTTCTCCCTGCTTCTTGTCTCTGCTTCTTTCTTCTCTCATGTAGGAACCTCGATCACTGATGGCTTCTGAGCCTCACGTCTCATAGCTGTGGCTGTGGAGACTTGCTGAGCTGTCCCAGATCTATACATTTTGGAGCAGGGAGGTGCTGATCTACTTGGGTCGAGAGCCAGTTGAGAACAGATATCTGAGGCTGGCAGGTAGGGGGGCGGTAGGAACATGGTAGATCCCATGGGACTCCTAGAGGTGTGAAAAGCAGTTCTCAGACAAGTGGGAGTTTGGGGTGAACTAAGCAATTGTTGGCTTGCCCAATGGCTCATAAAACAGGGTGTGTGTGTGTGTGTGTGTGTGTGTGTGTGTGTGTGTGTGGTGGGTGAGATAAAACATCCGTACATTATTACAGGTTCCCAGAGTGTGTTCTAATAGGGTCTCTAGAGCATGTGCTGGCTCAATAATTGCATACACCAGCTTTTAAGCACTTGTAACTGAACAGGACCCTATGGAGCCTTCCCAGAACAGGACCCCTGCCCCTACTGTCCTCCACCTGCCTCTTGTCTGTAGAAAAACTTTAGCCTCCCAGGCTTCCTCTAAGTTCCAAAGAGCAAATTTAATCAGAGAAGTGAGAAAATGCAGAAAGAAAGGAAAACAGTCAAGCAAGAAAAAATAATAATAGCTTGGCCATTAAACAAAGTCAAGTCCCTTTAGTTCCTCCTCAAGGGCCAAAGATAATACCCTGAGCCATATCTTTGAGCTGTTTTGCAGATACCGAAACCCCTGCCAGGTAGAAGAAGTTAACTGCATGCTGCCCACAAGCACGCAGACCCCAGACCAGTTGGAACCAGAAGGCTGATGATGTTGACTCCCGATTGCCTCACCACCAGCCAATCAGAAGAATGTCCACGAGCTGATCATGCAGCCCACACCCGTCTCCTTCACCCTGTCTTTAAAAACCTTTCCCTGAAAGCCATCAGGGAGTTCAGGTCTTTTGAGCACAAGCTGCCTATACTCCCTGCTTGGCCTTGCAATAAGCCTGCACCTTCCTTCGCCACGACCTGGTGTCAGTAGATTGACTTTACTACATGCAGGCAACTGGACCCACGTTTGGTTCGGTAACAGAGGACTGATTAACAACACTCCCAGAAAAAGAGGCTGCTGGAGCCATGCTGGGAAGATATGTTGACACCAGGTATTTTTCATTTGCAAGTTTAAATATTCCTCCTTGTTTGGGCCCAGGATTTGATAAGCATCTTTCATAGAAAACCTTTTTCTGTGTCTGTACCCAACATTTGCTCTCATTTCAGAGAGAAAATTTTAACGACTCCGCTCTTCTCACAGGGAAGTGGCTGCTCTTTTTGCAGAAGTTTAACTAATGGCTTCTCAGCAAGATCAGAGCAGACAGGTCACTACAATCTTCCAGAGGTCTTGCTCTCAGATATAAGCCAAAGGGGTGACAACACAGGGGAGGACGAGTGTGGTCAGGCGGCCAGCTGGCTGTGTGCCTGTTACCAGCCTGTTTGCTTGTTAGTCCCTGGAAAAGCGTGGCGTTTCACAGTCTGATCAGGAACAAACCCACATGTACCAAACACTCTGCAACCAAAAGGCCAAGGGTGGGTTGTGAGGTAGTTTGTGCTAATCAGACTTTCTAAATTTACACTTTTCCTCTTTTTTTTTTTTTTTTTTTTTTTTTTTTTTGCGGTACGCGGGCTTCTCACTGTTGTGGCCTCTCCCATTGAGGAGCACAGGCTCCGGACGCACAGGCTCAGCGGCCATAGCTCACGGGCCCAGCCGCTCCATGGCATGTGGGACCTTCCCGGACTGGGGCACAAACCCGCGTCCCCTGTATCGGCAGGTGGACTCTCAACCACTGCGCCACCAGGGAAGCCCTACACTTTTCCTCTTCATCCTTGACAGTATAAGTGGAATGCTGCCTCAGTTTTTGGTTGAACAGCACACAGAAAGCAAGAACATGAAGCACTCATGGGCCCATCATAGTGAGGTCTGTCTCTACAAAAATTATCTGCAGCCACTTGGGAGTAGGAATTGCGGTAAAGGGGAAAACTAAAATATTAACCAGACCAATCCATTCCAAAGCTATTGGGTGCCAATGGAAGAGAGTTCAGACCCACGTGAAGAGGGAGCAAAGTGCCTTTATGCCCACGTAATACCAAGGCAAATGCAACACACAACACACATAGCATCCTCATTCACTCACCAAACGTTAACTGAGGACCTAATATATGCCAAAGACTGTTGGAGGGGGAGCTGGGGTGGGTAGAAAGGATAAAATGATTAAGTGAAGTTCCCACCCTCAGGAGATAATCACACATGTGAGCCAGTAATTAGGATACGGTAGGATAAACAGTAAAAGAAGGGAAACCAATCAGGATGGGCTTCAGAGAGGAGGTGACATTTGACAGAGGTCCTGAGGGATGAATGCACTTTGCCAGGTGCAGAAGAAGAAAGGCTATTTCAGGCACAGCGTGTAGCAAGAGGTGAGAAACAATCATGAGTTTTAACGGGTGGAGAATTGGTGAGTAATTCAGTGAAATGAGACTTGATGGTACCTGACGTGTACCTGAGGACACATGAGGGAAGTCTGGATGGTTGGATTAGAGTCAGGCTGTACAGGGCCCTGGGCACATACTAGCCATTCAATTAATATTTGCTCAAAGTTGAAAGATAGAAGAATAGCAAGCATGCAATAGTAAAAATGATAATGACAATAAAAGTAATAGCTATTTACTGAGGGCTTACCCATTGTTTTACAGATTTACAAGGTATCGGGAGAGAAATAAAGAATTACAGAAATTCAACTACTTATTACATTATACTACATCATATCTATCTATCTGTCTATCTATCATCTATCTATCAATTATCTATTTATTATCTATCTATTTATCTACCTATGAATGAAAGAGATAGTAAAAGAGAAAAAGACAGTAGAAGAGAACTGTGGGCTTCTCCGATCTTGAGTCCTGTGATGGGATGGCAGTGGGTAAGAGGACAATGTCAGACCATCTGCCCTTCCTGTTCCAGCGTCTGTTCTGGGCAGTGGTCCTTCTGAAGATGGGACCAGGCCCCTGTGCGATGCTGAGGCCAGTATCTTAGGGGAAAGCTTCCCTCCCAGGGGTCTGGATCATGCCCATTCATGAAGCCTTCCTGCAGGGTAAGAGCGTGATCTCAGGCAGAGTTCACCGAGCTGGCCAGGTCTGAACCTTGACCCTTGGGTAAGGAGGGCATCGAGTTACCTGGCAAAGCATAGTTCCTTTTGCAGAACAAGGGCTGAGTTAAGAGTACATATGTTAACATGGAGACCGGCAAAGTTTTTCAGGGATGAGCAGCAGAAACGGGCATCTATACGGATTTTCTGAGATGATCTTTTCACCTGTTCCGAGGGTCAGGTCACCGCTCAGGGCACTGTCATCTGGCAGGTCAGTGGGAGGGAGCTGCTCTTGACAGCGCAAGGGAAAGTGTGTAATGGATCCTCCATGTCTCAGAAACTCTATCTCTGGAGTAACCGGAGCGGACACACAAGGACTCAGCGCTAAGGAAGGAGGCGTCACTCACATGCTTCGTGTAGGAGGTGGTTAGCGCGCATGAGAGTAAAGCACAAACCTGCCTCGTCCTTCTCAATACAGAAACTCCTGTCCGCCATCATCCTGGGAAGCTCAACATGCATCTACGCCACTGGCACTGCCGCTGTGCGAGCCTTTTTTGGAGCTCCCCAAACTTCAGAGCCTGTTAATGAGTCATAAAAGAAATTTGTCTCATTGAATCATGTCTCATTTTGGACCCAAATTAATATGGCTCAGATTGATCCCTACCTTATTCCCCAGACAAGTTCAACCACCACAATGTAATAGCTGACATCTACGAAGCTCTTATACATGCCTGGCCCTGTGCTAAGCGCTTTGCATCATTTAATGCTCTCGGGAATGCTAAGAAATATAAATGATTGTTATATCCATTTGACAGATGAGGGAACTGAAGTACAGATTTGTAACCACTGATTATAAACAAAAGAATGTGCCTCTGGAAAAAAAAAAAAAAATGTGCCTCTGGCTCTGAAGAGAATTCAGAAATAGGAGCCCCACCCGCTTTAAGTCCTTTTGCTGGCCGCTTGTTGAAATAAGCCTATGAAAAGCCTCTCCTGTTTATCACTTTGGAACAGCACCCAATCTGAACTTTAGTTTGCACGAGGCAGGTGTATATACCTGGATTAAGTGCTCTGAGTCTGCATTTGATGATGGAATATTGTGATGAGAAAGAGAGAGGCTGCGTGACAACTCATGCCAGGGTCATTCAGCCAATACATCATTCATCTTTCAGCGTTCATCGGGACCCCGGAGCTCTCAATATTGCAATCTTTTCTTTTCTGTTTTTAGGTGAGAAGATCAGCGTCCACAGTCATAGGTATAAGCAGCAGACATTTTCCAAGACACTAGAAGCAGAGTCAGAAGGAAGTGGATTCGAGTTATGGCCCTGCATTTACTAGCTGTGTTTATGAAGAGTTGTCACATTTTCTAGCTTCCCAGCACCCTTTAATACATCTCTTGTTATGATTTGGGACTTTCTTCTCCCTAAGGTAGAAGCAACCTTCGCAGCCTTCTTGTTGGTAGGGCTTAGGCTGGGCTTGTGGGTGCACCTGTGGGAGGCCCCAGTTTGGAGGAAAGCAGCAT
The DNA here is from genome assembly GCF_003031525.2 of Neophocaena asiaeorientalis asiaeorientalis. Classification (NCBI taxonomy): domain Eukaryota; kingdom Metazoa; phylum Chordata; class Mammalia; order Artiodactyla; family Phocoenidae; genus Neophocaena; species Neophocaena asiaeorientalis. The sequence goes on from NW_020174642.1 coordinate 1,752,078, forward strand.
GAGGAAACAGTTCTCACTGCAGAGAACTCTGTCTCTGGCAAGTGTGGCGGTGAAGGCATCCGGCTGTGCACTGACAGCCATCCTGGGTCCAGTCCCCCTGTGGCAAGCGCCATGTCTGTGCACAGTGGGCCAGGGGTGAGATCTTTTTTCTGGGGATGTGGTTGGGTTTCCCAGCTCTGGGGCTGATCTTCTGGCCCTCCTAGAAACTCTGAACTACCTAAGGAACACTTTGGAGAGCAACTTCTCTCCTTAAGCTCCCCAGAGTGGCTTCTGCTGTTTGCTGCTAAGAGCCCACCGGAATCTCTGTGATCCTACTTTCCTGCCTACCCTTGATTTCCTCATGTGCAAAATGGGGATTGAAGTAACACTCATCTTGCAGCATTTTCATTAGGATTTCATGAGAGTTTTAAAGGAAAGATGACTTTGAAAATTGTAAGTAATTGTATCAACATCAGTTATTTGAATTTAAAAAGAAGCAATATGACACAGCCACTGTGGAAAGCTGTTTGGTGAGTCCTCCAAAAGTTAAACAGAGAATGACCTTAAGATACAGAAATTCCACTTCAAAAGAATTGAAAGCAGGGACTTAAATAGATATTTGTACCCCCATGTTCCTAGCAGCATCATTCACAATGGCCAAAAGATGGAAGCAACCCAAGTGTCCATCAGTGGTTGACTGGATGAACAAAACGTGGTCTATCCATACAGTGGAATATTATTCAGCCTTAATAATGGATAAAATTGTGCTACATGCTATGACGTGGATGAAACTTGAACACATACTAAGTGAAAGAAGCCAAACACAAAAGGACAAATACTGTAGGATTCCACTTATGTGAGATACCTAGAATAGACAAATTCATAGACACAGAAAGTAGAATGGTGGTTGCCGGGGGCTGGCGGGGACAGAGGAATGGGACTTACTGTTTAATGGGTACAGTTTCAGTTTGAGATGATGACAAAATGCTGGAGATGGATGGTGGTGATGATGGTACAATAATGTGAATGTATTTAAAACTACTGAACTGTATCCTTAAAAATGGTTACCACGGTAAATTTTAGGTTATGTGTATTTTAGCATAGTAAAAAACGTCCAGGGGAAGGAGAGAGAGGGGAGAGGGTGAAAGGCAAGAGGAATTATCCCAGTGACACACTTGATTTTCAGAAACTTTGGTATCAGCCCTTCTTCATTTAGCAGATTGGAAAAAAAAAATTCATGAATTTGGTAATTCTCTGCTACGCAGACTGGGAGGAGACAAGGCACTCTTAAATAAGTCTGAGGATGTGAATGGGTACAGCCCTAACAGAGGGCAGTCGGGCAGTACTATTAAAATAGCAAATGTGTATACATATCCTTTGGCCCAGCAGCTTGTGTAACTTAGCCTGACTAATACTACCCCTGCCTGCTCGTACCTGGTCTCTGCTCTCTCCATCCTCAGTGCTACCTCTGCATTTTAGCAGGAAAGAAATTTCAAAGAGTGGGAATGACCGTGTGCACTTGGACCCCCATATCCGCGAGTTCTGCACCCATGGAAGTGGGATCTGTGGATGCAGGGTGAGAGGTGCTTGAGCATCTGTGGATTTGGGCATCTGCTAGAGGTCCTGGGACAAATGCCCCACAGATACTGAGGGATGACTGCAGTATGAATGAAATGAAAGTTGACATTTCTTCTTCTGGAATAGCTGAATGAGAGGAGATGTTTGTTTAGAAAAGTTTTCACAAATCCTTCGTCAGGAAGATTTTCAGGAAAGGTGATGGTGAACCTTGTTAAGGTGACTTTTTACACACCAATTAAATGTCTTGATTCAAGGACTTCAGGGCATGAAGGGGGCTGGCAGCTGCCTTGGGTGTTCTGATCTGAGCCGCGCATCAGCACCTAATAGCCCCTTTGCTACATGTGGATACAAATGACCAAACTCGGGCTTTTTCACCCCCCTCTCGCCTAGATTTTCTTTCCCTAAGGAGATATGAAAATGTCACCAGTTGCTGCCTCTACATCCTATAAGTTTATGTCTCTATTTTATGTTTCAGAGGGAGAAGAAGCTCACAGTCAGAGAGAAAAGTAATTTTTCTTGTTGCTAATAAGCTAGGTATGTGCAAAAGGTTAGTTTCTGAATTCATTTCAAAGATTCTCTGATTCAAAGTAAGAGATTTGGTAAACTCTAAAGGATAATTGTGAGAAAGGAGAAATTAAAGGGAGTTTGAAGTCTTCTACGTATTTCTAGTTTAAAAACAATTCGGTCTCTGCATCATTAAAACTAAACTTTCACCTGCTGCAAATTTCCTTCTTTGTTCCAAAAGCTATTGTTTATTTGAACAGAGAGGAAAGGAAGCTGGCGGAGGCCTTTTACACAGTGCAAATGAGAGCAAAAATCAGCCGGACCACAAATGTTAATGAGAGAATGGCTGCTGATCAAGAGGGTGGATTGGGACACAGAAACTTTTTCTTGAATCTTAGAAGTTTTTCAGTTGGTGATTGCGGGTCACAGTAAAATGAATTACTTTTCGAAAGTAAATATTAAGTGATTCAAGATATTTGAAATTATTATGACCACACTTTGTAGCTCTTGTGTTATGACTTACACCTCACATTTAAGCAATCAACCTACACTCAGAATTTTTAGATCTTATGTATTACTGCACATATATTTTAGAAATATATACATAAATATATAGCGTTTAAGTCAGTGCATATAAAAATACATTTCTTTCAAAAGACAGCTGAATACTATAGTTTCTTCCCCTATGGACTCACCAAAGTATGCTTTTTAATCCTCTTTTTATGGATTTAACGTTTCATATATCAATCTCTCAAATGTTTTTTCCATCCAATAATGTCTCGTTTTACCTTCAGAACAACTCTGTAGGTCAGGGATTATTATCCCTATATTATAGATGAGGAAACTGAGGCTCAGAGAATGACACTGACTCACTGCTGGGACACAAGTTCAAACCAGGCAGACACACGAGAAGATGAAGAGTCTCTGAGGAGGGCAAATAAATGAAAATGAACAGGTGAATTCTTGTGAATACTGTGAACTAATTTTAAAAGATGAGAAATGTCTCTCTCCCACTGGAATGGGAAAGCAATATCAGTGCAAGACACTGACATGCAGAAAGGCATTTAATCTAGGGAATTATGCTTACATAAGTGTTAGAAGGTCCGGAGCAGCAGAGGCAGAAGGCATGGGCTTTGAGGTCACATCACAACTGTGTCCAAGGAGGAGGAACTCTCCATCGTCATCATCAGAACACCCTGGTTGGCAAAGCCAGGTGCCAGAGGGGAGCAGGAAATCTGGCTGGTGTGATGCTAGCGTCTGTTGGAGCCTACCCATCAGACACCTCTCTCACTGGAAGAACAGCTCTGCCTTACCACTGACTTCCAAATGGTGCACAAGTGCATCTGATTGGCAGAGCCTAAATTGTGTCCAGAACCCTTGTGGGAGAGAGTCTGGGGGATGGAGTTTAAGGCTTCAAATTTCTGAATACAGGAGGGGACAGAAAAAGGGGATAGGAGTCAGGGTAGTCTGAACTATGGTAACAAATAGACTCCACACATTCAGCATCTTTAAGAGTAAAAAGTTTATTACTCAGTTAATAGTCCAAGGCAGGGGTCAGGGCAATGGCAACCCTGCTCCATGCAGTCATTCAGGGACTCAGGTTGTTGATGGCTTTGCTATTTTCAACATGGGGCTTCCAAGGCTGTCCTGGGTGGTCATCCTCTCAGTCAGGTAGTAGAGGGACAGGGCACGGAGGAACATGTATGAGAAGCTTTTGTGGGTGGTCCTGAAAGTGGCAGCATCATTTCCGTCTGTATCCCATTATAAAGAATGTGGTCTTGTGCCACATTTACCCGCAAGAGAGGCTGGAAAACATCCATTTGTAGCTGGACAAATATATGTCTGGTGCCTCCACTAAAATGGAACAATAAAAATACGGATTTAAGACAGCCGGCAGTGTCTTATAATGGATGGAAAGAGTACCAGCATCCAATAGATGATATCCAGCACAGGGAAAGAGAGTCTCTCTTGCCAATCTTCATTTCTATAATTTGCAGGTATAATTTGGAGTGAAGTTAGCCCGGAAAATCTACATATCTCATTATAAGGGGACCTGTGCATTTTCTCTCTTGTTCCTCACAAAGTTAAAATGCACTTTCTGTAATTGAGAATTAATATTGGTTGGCCAAAAAGTTCGTTCGGATTTTTCATAAGGGGGTACGGAAAATCCGAACGAACTTTTTGGCCAACCCAATACATTCTACTCAAGCTGTGTTTCCACTTATGGTCAGTTGTGATAATACTGCAATTAATTTCTCTTGTTGGAATAAAAATCCCCTGTGCTGATCTATGCTGTTATATGTTTTGGTTTGTAAATTCACTACTGAACTATTTCTCTTCACCCTTCACACACCCTCCAACACAGACACAGACACACCTTATTTTGTTTTGCCTGCAATTAGAGGTGCTGCCATCAGGTGATACAGTACACTACTCAGGCAGATGTTCTGAACTGAGAGCACAGGGTCTTAGAAATAAAACATGGATTTTAAACTGATTTTTAGAAAATAAATAAGAAAAAAGAAATTCCTTAACAAAATAGTCATCCTTAAAGAGTATTACTCAGCCCTATACTTTAAAACCTATCCTCCTCAGATATATACATACACACCCTGGAAGTCAGATTAAACTTACTAAAGCACAGGTCAGATCTCCTGGGACTCTGTTAAATTCATGATCTCCTCTCTAGTTTAATCCCCAATTATTCCTATTCACTTAACTGTGTCCTCTGTTCAAACTCCACAGCTTTCAGTTTCCTAAATCCTAGCCTTTGCTCAAGACATGACTCCTGCCTGAGAATCCTTCCCTATTCTCATTTTCCAAGGACCAGTTCAAATATTGTCTCCTCCACGATGCTTCCCACCACACCATGGTATAAGGGAGCTCCCTTTCTCTAGCCTTTTACCTCTCTCAGGTACGAAGACCATTACTCTCCCCATTGTGGTCAAGTTATTTGTCAAAGTCTGATATTTTCCATTAGACTATAAGTTCCCTGAGGCAAGAGCCATATCTTACTTATCTTCAGGCTGCCAGACAACCCATCTCCGCTTTCTATTTTTCTAACAATTAAAATCAGAGTTGTTAACAAATGAATACAAGGGTAAATCAAAACAAGCTTAAGGTACAAAATTTGATATCTTTACCTTTGAGACTCAATTCTTTCTCCTCCCATAGTTTTTTAATTAATTAATTTATTTATTGGCTGCACCCCACGGCATGGGAACCTCGTTAGTTCCCCAATGAGGGATCGAACCCATGCCCTCTGTATTGGAAGTGCAAAGTCTTAACCACTGGACTGCCAGGGAAATTCAGAACTCAATTCTTATCAGCCATCAGCCATGACTCAGTCTAACCCTTATCCCTAGAATTAGTTTGCAGTGATTCTGATTGCTGCTATCAGCAACTGTCTTTGGTTAGAGAAATCTTGGTGATCTTTAATTTTTGGCTTACCTTATTTCTACATGTTTTTCCCTTTTTTGTGGTAAACTACGGATGACAAAAAGCACCATTTTAACCATTTTTAAATGTACAGTTCAATGACATTAAATACATTCACACTGTCATGAAAGTATCACCACCATCCATCTCCTAAACTAAAAACTCTGTACCCATCAAACACTAATTCTCCATTCCCACCTACCCCCAAACTCTGTTAACCTCTCTTCTACTTTCTGTCTCTATGAATTTGATTATTTTAGATCCCTAATATAAAGGTAATGATACAGTATTTGTCCTTTTGGGTCTGATTTATTTCATTTAACAAGGTTTTCAAGGTTCATCCATGTTGTAGCATATGTCAGAATTTCCTCCTTTTTAAGGCTGCATAATATTCCATTTATGCAATATCTATCTATATGTATGTATGTGTACATATATATACTATCCATTCATCCGTTGATAGACACTTGGGTTGCTTCCATCTTTTGGTTATTGTGAATAATGCTGCTGTGAACATTGGTGAATAAATATCTGTTCAAGTTCCTGTTCTCAGTTTTTTGGGGTATATACCTAGAAGTGCAATTGCTGGATCATATGGTGATTCTTCCTTTAATTTTTTGAGGACCCACCATACTTTTTCCGCAGCAGCTTCACCATTTTACATTCCTACTAGCAAGGCAGAAGGCTTCCAATTTCTCCACATTCTTGCTACTACTGGTCATTTTCTGGTTTTTGACAATAGCCATCCTAATGCGTATAAGGCTATATATTATTGTGGTTATTTTATATTTTAAATAATGAAAACACACTAATTTAGCTTTTTGAAAAATTAAAGGGAGAAATGTTCCTATTGCTCTCTCATCACCAGTTAATTGGCAGGCAAACTCTTCTCAGGGCTTGTGGAAGGTTCTGTAACTTCATGCTGAGCAAGCTATACCGTACCAAACTATACTATACTATATTGTACTGTACTATACAATGCTAACTATATTATAGCTGGCATCTAACTCATCACACACTCATTCTCGCTCTTCTGTGAAATGAGATGATGTGATTAATGGCGAGAGTTTCACCTCAAATTGTTTGATCAGTCAAGGGACATGAAAGTGTGAGCAGGGGGACTTCCCTGGTGGTGCAATGGTTAAGAATCCGCCTGCCAATGCAGGGGACACGGGTTTGAGCCCTGGTCCAAGAAGATCCCACATGCCATGGAGCAACTAAGCCCATGCGCCACAACTACTGAGCCTGAGCTCTAGAGCCTGCGAGCCACAACTACTGAGCCTGCGCACCTAGAGCCTGTGCCTCAGCGAGAGAAGCCACGGCAATGAGACGTCCGCGCACCGCAATGAAGAGTAGCCCCCCACTCACTGCAACTAGAGAAAGCCCACATGCAGCAACAAAGACTCAACACAGCCAAAAATAAATAAATAAATTTATTTTTAAAAAAAGTGTGAGCAGGAAGTGCTTTAAGACAACCTCTCCAGGGACCCATGTGGGCTATGATAACCAATAATGGTTGCACTGTGTTTGAGAATGTGACTGAGGGGCTGTGCTTGTGTGTTTCTTTTTTTTTTTAACAGCTTTATTGATGCATAATTCACATACTGTATAATTCACCCATTTAAAGTGTATAATACAAATGAGACCTAATGAAACTTAAAAGCTTTTGCACAGCAAAGAAACCATAAACAAGACAAAAAGACAGCCCTCAGAATAGGAGAAAATATTTGCAAATGAAGCAACTGACAAAGGATTAATCTCCAAAATTTACAAGCAGCTCAATATCAAAAAAACAAACAACCCAATCCAAAAATGGGCAAAAGACCTAAACAGACATTTCTTCAAAGAAGATATACAGACTACCAGCAAACACATGAAAGAATGCTCAACATCACTAATCATTAGAGAAATGCAAATCAAAACTACAATGAGATATCATCTCACACCAGTCAGAATGGCCATCATCAAAAAATCTAGAAACAATAAATGCTGGAGAGGGTGTGGAGAAAAGGGAACCCTCTTACACTGTTCGTGGGAATGTAAATTGATACAGCCACTGTGGAGAACAGTATGGAGGTTCCTTAAAAAACTACAAATGGAACTACCATATGACCCAGCAATCCCACTACTGGGCATATACCCTGAGAAAACCATAATTCAAAAAGAGTCATGTACCAAAATGTTCATTGCAGCTCTATTTACAATAACCAGGACATGGAAGCAACCTAAGTGTTTCATCATCAGATGAATGGATAAAGAAGATGTGGCACATATATACAATGGAATATTACTCAGACATAAAAAGAAACAAAATTGAGATATTTGTAGTGTGGTGGATGGACCTAGAGTCTGTCATACAGAGTGAAGGAAGTCAGAAAGAGAAAAACAAATACTGTATGCTAACACATATATATGGAATCTAAAAAAAAATGGTTCTGAAAAACCTAGGGGCAGGATAGGAATAAAGATGCAGACGTAGAGAATGGACTTGAGGACACGGGGAGGGGGAAGGGTAAGCTGGGACGAAGTGAGAGAGTGGCATGGACATATATACACTACCAAATGTAAAATAGCTAGCTAGCGGGAAGTAGCCACATAGCACAGGGAGATCAGCTTGGTGTTCTGTGACCACCTAGAGGGGTGGGATAGGGAGGGTAAGAGGGAGACGCAAGAGGGAGGAGATATGGGAACATATGTATACATATAGCTGATTCAGTTTGTTATACAGCAGAAACTAACACACCATTGTAAAGCAATTATACTCCAATAAAGATGTTAAAAAAATAAAGTGTATAATACAATGGTTTTTGTATATTACGTTATTAATTAAAAAATTATCTATCTCATAAAATTTGTCATTTTAACCATTCTTAGGGTGTACAATTCAGTGACACTTGTTACATTCATAGTGTGCAACCATCACCACTATCTAGTTCCAAATTTTTTTCATCATACTAAACAGAAACTCTGTCATCATTAACCAGTAACTGCCTATGACCCCTCCTTCCAGCCCCTGGTAAACTTGAATCTACCTTCTGTCCCTAGGAACTTGCCTATTCCAGACATATATAAGCAAAATCATACAGTCATACAATATTTGTCCTTTTATTTCTCGCTTATTTCACTTGGCATAATGTTTTCAAGTCTCTTCCACGTCGTGACGTGTATCAGAACTCCATTCCTTTCAATGTCTGGATAACATCCCATTGTATGGATATGCCGTCTTTTGTTTATCCATTTCACCTGTTGATGGACACTTGGGTTGTTTCCCTGTGATTACCTTTTGATCTGACCTGTACTGTCCTCAGTCTCAATGCCCCTCCTCCTGCTCAGCCAGAAGTTTGGGCAACACTTGGCCACACCAACTTGTCTAAGGCTGTCCTGGCCTCCATTCAGATGGGGCACACTGTCCAGCACGGCTGCATAGATAACCCAATTGTTATTGTTTTGAGAGATCATCTTTCTTGCCATGGGGCACCCACTGTAAATCCACACGTGCTGTATCCTTTTGACAGACACCATCATTTTAAATTTGGAGGTGTGCCAGTTATTCTTGTCTTCCAGTTCCAAACTCACCCTTTTAAACTCTTCTCTATGCTGTTCGATCGGGACTGGGGCTTTGCAAACCACATTTCTACTTTCCCTGCTGGCTCCATGTTAAGTTTTGCCAGTGAGGTGAACTGGAGAGAAACTAAAGGGATGGAGTGCATAAAAGGGACTTGCTCCTTCCCGTTTGCTTCCTGTCCCTCAGGACACCACCCAAGATGCTTCTTCACCCCAGCAGCAGAAGTTCCTTCCCACAGAAGGTGTTGCATCCAGTGTGCAGTTTTCTGAACCGCTACAGAATCAGCTTCATTCCACACCCCCGTCTCCCCGCTTCAGAACCAGCACCAGTTGGCTAGAGCTCCCTCCTCCAACGTCTGCATTCCAGCCCCACAGTTTCCCCCTCACAAGCCCAGAGGCACCAGCACCAGCAGACCGGGGCCCTTTCTTCTGAGATCTGAGTTTTTCTCCTCAGGGTCCCTCAATTCTACGTTTTAAAAATACATCTTCCCTTTGTTCCCACCAGCCTTAGGGGTGGAGCTGCTTCTTATAGTTGCTATCTCCATCTCTCTGAATTTTCAATGACTTTTTAAACAATCTTATTCCTAATTAACAGCTATTTGTATTAAATACCCATTTCAAATTCTGGATATGAGATGGCTTCTCACCCAGCCTCTCTCAACCCCCACACACAGCATGGACACCACACACACACGCTGCATGAGTGTAATGGAGTTAGGGTACCATCTTTCCAGTCAAGACAGTGAATATCCTGGGGTGAGCTCTGGAGTAGGGCCAGACCCCGTGGATCTGGGGATGTAGGAGTTCCTCCAGATCAGGAAGCTTTTCTCTCCCTCCTGAGAATGTAATATTGAGGGGTCGAGTAGCCATGGTCCAGGTGAGGCAGTCCAGGTGATGGAGGAAAAGAGGCTTCTGCTGCATTCATCAGACATTCACCTCATATTTCTTCTGTGATGCCCACAAGTAAAGATTGGCTTAAACATACCATACCTGAATCATAATCCATACCTGAATCAAGTGTTAAAAGGGAGCAGTGATTCCCTCCCCTAGGGGTGAGTGGCAGCTCGAATTCATAAGAACTCTTCACTGGGGAATGTGAGTTCCCCCAAGACTGACCTGATGACAGACTTGGGGCTTAAGACAAGAATTATCGATAGATGCCAAGATTATTGGATGAAAGTTTGAAAAGAAACAAAGTATTCCATAGTCTAAAAGTATTTCCCTACAGATCGTTTATTAATTACAATGGGAATCAGAGTAATTACAGTGGAGAAACATGGCAGACACCACCCTATCCAGGTGATCTAAGCTGACATCACTAGTCATGGGTGAAACTGACATCGTGTATCCCCTGACGTGTTGCACTGAGAAGGACACACATCCCTTATGTGCTCCTGCCAGAAATGCAGAACCCAACCCTACTCAGCTCAAACCCAAATTGTGGAATATTCTACAAAGCAACTGACCGGCACTCTTCAAGAATATCAATGTCATGAAAGCCATAGGAAGACTGAGGAACTTTTCCAGATTAACAGACACAATACATGATCAGGATTGAAGTCTGGATTGGGGGAAATTTGCCACTAAGAACATTTTTAGGATGATTAGTAAAATTTGAATATAGACTATATATTAGATCATAGAATTATGTCAATGTTAAAATTTTAGAATTTCATAGTTACGGTATTCACGTCAGATAATCTCCATGTTCTTGGGAATACACACTGAAGTGTCTGGGGGTAAAAGTGTTGACGTGGGCACTATCTCAAATCGTTTAGGAAAAAAAGTGGGGAAGGGAATCTCAGGTGACAGGTGAGCGAGGGGAGAGAAGAAAGAAAGAATGATAAAGGAAATGTGACAAAATGTTAAGAATTTGTCAGTCTATGGGAGTTTGTGTACTATTCTTTTAATTTTTCTGTAAATTCAGAATTATTTTCAAAGCAAACAATATAAAAAAAAAAGAACAGGCTGAAATATGCAAGCAGCCTACAGCCTATACACCATAAGACATTTCCCATCCCCTACAGCCTCCTCCCTCCCAATGCTGCTACTACTCTGGACAAAACGGAAACTGAATACTGAGAAGGAGGTAGAGGTGGAGAGGAATAAAAGCACAAGGTGGAGAAAGAAAAAAGAAAACAGCCAAGTCCATCTGGCTACTGCGGCTTCCAGCCTGAAGCAGGGCCGAGCCGGGGGTGAGAACAAGGGTTAACACTACAGCTGGAATCGTGATCAGTATGTGACACGGACATTCTAACGTCTGAAGCGAGACAGTGTTTGTCGCTTAAGGTAACTGGCAAACTCCTGGGGCCTGCAGGGATTTTTATCCAAGGGTAGAGGAAGATTATTACCACCGGATATTCATTCAAGGGAGTCGGGAGAGGCCAGAAATAAAGTTTCTTCATGTCCTGTAAGTTAAATTCTTTCCCACTGCTGGCCCAGGTGAAGGAGTTTGTTTTAGAGGGTGGGCGCTGTCTCTTTATACTCACCACAAAATGACTTCTAGAAGCCCACATTTAAGAGAGTTCTCTTACCCATTGTAAACTGCTTTGGTAATATGCTAGAAAAACCCTTTAACTCCTCAGTTACCAGAGACATCTGACAGGGGTTCCTAAGAATGGGGCACTTGAGCCGCAGCTGGTGGGGACAGAGGAAGGAGGGGACGAAGTGGAGGACCGAGCAGGGGACAGGTGATGGACAAGCTCCACCCCGTCATCGTCCAGGCTGGGCCTGAGCTGGACCCTGGATGCGACACAGTGGGCCTGAGTGGCTGGGCCCCCAAAGCATCCTCACCCCGACACGGATGGCTGATTTATATAGTATTATTCCCTTGGTGGTTTGACGCTCTTTGGAAAGCAAGTATTTCCCCCCAATCTCTCATTTTGTTATTGGATTTCACCTTTGTGGTTATATCCTAACACCCAGTACAGCCTGAGGGTCATTCTCAGAGACAGAGGCAGATGGAAGGAGGGGGCAGGAGATCTGGGATGGGCCGCTGCCCTGCCTCTGCTTGGCCAAAGGACCTTGGATTTATTACTTCACCATGATGGGCCTCAGTTTTTCTCATCTGCGAAAGCAATGCTGTCTCAATGGCATCTACAGTCCTTCCCAGTTCCGCGAGTCTGATAATCTCTGGAGAAATCCTCAGAGACTTAAAGAAGCCCAAGTGGCCTTACATTATTCAGGGCACAGCAAGAAAGAGTGTGTTACACACACATTGTGGTATCTGAGGAAAGTTTCATAAAGGGACCATTTACAAAGGTGTGGGCTGGGAGAAGGGCAACCGCAAGGAATAGTGTGGCATTTCGGGGCTAATAAATCATGGGTGATGCTGTTACCACCCTCGGGCCTGAGAGCCTGGGAGCTTGAGACAGAGAAGGCTGGGGGTGGTGAGGACACCTGACCCTGGCCACCTTTGGAGGGACTCGGCCAGCCTGCAGCGACCCCTAAAGAGGGATCAAGAGAACACAGGACCTGGCCTCACGTCTCAAGCACTCTCTTGACTGAGGATCACGGGAAGTTGGGGAGCCCAGAAGCCTTTCTGTACCATCCTCCCACCTCAGTCTCCTGGGCACATAACAGCGGAGAGGGGTGGGGAGAAGACCTGGGGGTGCCAACGGAAGATATTCGGCACAGGTCACCTCTCTACACCCCACTTTTTCCTCTTGTCTTTTGTCCAGTTGAAAAATGGGCATCCCCAGCACGGGGTGGAGGGTGCAGGGCACATAAAGTCCCGTCAGTGACTGTATCATTGTGGGGTGACACCAGTTCAGTCAAACTCCTACTTGAAACTGAAAAAATTAGCTGCTTCCTTCCATCGTCCTCCTGTGTCCCGCCCTTATCTCATGCCAGCTGCGGTTAGGCTGAGCTTTTTACCTAGAGGGATCACCTGAGCCTTCATTCCGGAAGGATCTAGACCTTGACGATCGTTTTTCCACTGTCCCGGAGTATTGGCCACGGAAGTACTCAGAAGTACCCCAGTGAATCTCCTGGGTCCACACATAAGAACTCCATTCCCCTGTTGTGCCACTTGCCCCTTGGTTTTTGGGATCAAACGCCCTGGTCGACACAGTGATCCCTCCTCTGCCTGTTGGTTAGGCAACATGAAGTTTCCCCCAAAACAGTCATGACTCATCTCCTTGGGCAAGTCGTCTTCCCCCGGACACTATATCAGTCAAGGTTCCACCCGAAAAAATGAACTATTTCTTTGCAAAGAATTGGCTTACCTGATTGTGGAGATCGGTTAGGTGAGTCTGAAATCCACAGGGCGGGCCGTCAGGAAGGACAGGCTGGAACTCTCGGCAGGAGCTGAAGCTGCAGTTCACGGAGGATGTTTCTTCTTCTGCAGGGAAACCTCAGTTCTGCTCTCAAGGCCTTTCAACTGATTAGACCAGGCCCACCCAGGTTGTCAAGGATAGTCTCTCCTTTGCTCAAAGTGGACTGAGTGTAGGTGTTAATTGCATCTACAGACTACCTTCCAGCAACACTTAGACTTATGTTTGGTTGAATAACTAGGGGCCCAGCCTAGCCAAGTTGACCCCTCAAACTGACCACTACTGGCACTAACGACAGCTCCAAACTCTCCAAGTCCACAGCACCAGGGATGGGAAACAAGCATCACTTCAGAGGGTGACACAGTGCAGTAGTGAGAGGGACAGTCTCCTCTGCACCCCCTTGCTTCCCAGGCCCCTGCATACTGGCCAAGGGGAAGATGGGCCGTACATTAGCTCTCTTTAAAGGCATGCAGAAAGGTGTGACGGCATTCTGAGCCCTAGCTTATCATTTCTCCATTAGTACTGCACTTGAGCCTTCGGCCGGCTCTTACCCTCTTCCATTAAGCCAGCAGCTTGTGAGTAATGTGCTATTTGGGCATTAGCTCATTGCCACTCTTTCTTTACCCTAAAGTGGAGGTGAACAAAAGGGGGACATTTTGGTTAAGGGATGTGCTGGTCCCTTACAGGGTAGACCTGCTTTTTATCATAGATTACCAATAATCATGGTTTCTACAGTACATCAAATGATACATAGCAACAAAAAAAATGTCTCCCTAGCTCTTAGGTATTTCTATTTGAAAAATAAAGCTTCAAATCATCTTCTTGATTTCTATGAAGGGTTCAGTGAAACTGCAGAAAAAATAAAATGAAAGATTATTGATACCTTGTCCAAATAAAACCTAGACTTTTGTTAATCTACTCACACATTTGCCTGATGGTGCAAATGTAAATTCTGGCAAACTCCTTTCAGACTGGAAACTTCTTACCAAAGAAAATGAAAAGATCTTACCTGCTAATGGTCCTGCATTCGGGGAGTATAACTTGCTTATTTGGGATACAGTAAGTTCCCTACATACAAATGAGTTCCATTCCGAGCGCCCGTTTGTTAAGTCCACTTCGTTCGTAAGTCCAACAAAGTTAGCCTAGGTACCCAACTAACGCAATCGGCTATATAGTACTGTACTGGAATAGGTTTATAATACTTTTCACACAAATAATACATTAAAAGCAAACAAACACAAAAATTAAGGAGAACATTCTTCATCTTAAAGTACAATACCTTGAAAAGTACGCTAGTACCAGCTACATCACCGCTACTTTTATGCATGCTTCCGACATCCTGGGCTTGAAATAAAGATACTGTACTACTGCCCTCTACACAGTCCTGTACAGTAAAGTACACAAAAGCACAACCACTTGTAGAGGATTCATACACATGACAGTGTATGCCAGACACATGAACAAATTTAACGTGATTGGACACGCAGACGCACGTTCACATCTTCGAAAGTTCACAACTTGAAGGTTCGTATGTAGGGAACTTACTGTATTGGTGCTTTCATAATGAAAGTTTTTGGTCACCTTGTAGCTTTCCTAAAACATGCAGAAGCACTTAGTGAGACTTTTGACTTTATAGAAATGGAAGGATATAGCCTCCCTTGCCGTGTGCCTAGGAGATGGCTCTCGTTATCTCCTGCCATAGAAGGGATGTTGACTAGTTACAAAGCCATATTTTCAAAGTTTGGGAAAAGAGGAGTGCCCTTCTCTAATTTGGAAAAACATTGAGGATAAGAATGGAGAAAAGGATTACAGCAAAGCAGAATTAATCTGCTCTTTCTCCAACTGTTTGATGATCTTTGAAGAGGCCATCAGGAGCATAGCAAAGGATGAATCGACTGAACCTGGGTTGTTTTATGTTATGTGGAGGTTATGACAAAAACTCATTTACAAAAAAGACTTTTTAAAAAATAAGACTGTTTAAAAACTAAAACCAAACCAACCAAAAAACAAACCAAATCACCAGAAAAGGGCAACAGGATTTTCTCAATTTCTTTACTAATTTTGGACATAAATACCCATACAGTGAATTTCTAGATGCAAAGGGCCTGACTGAGAAACAGCTGGTCAACCTAGACAAGCCCATAGATACAGAGTGGATGGGCGTTTTTGGAGAGCTGGAAATGAACTCTTGCAAGTCTAAAAATGCTCTGTTTATCATGTATTAGTCAGGGTTCTCCAGAGAAATAGAGACAGAGAGACAAAGAGACAGAGACAGAGAGATTTTAAGGAACTGGCTCATTTGACTGTGGAGGCTGGTGAACCCGGAATCTCTAGGGTGGGCGGGCAAGCTGGAGACGCAGGTAACAGCTGATGTTTCAGTCTTGAGTCCAAAATTCATGAGACAGGCCAGCAGGCTGAAAACATAGGCAGGATTTCTATGCTGCAGTCTTAAGGCAGAATTCCTTCTTTCTCAGGAAACCTCAGTCTTCACTCTTAAGGTCTTCAACTGATTGGATGAGGCCCACCCACATTATGGAAAGTGATCCACTTCACTCAGTGGCAACTGATTGAAATGTTAATCTCATCTAAAACATACCTTCACAGCAACATCTAAACTGTTGTTTGACCAGACACCTGGGCTCCATGGCCCAGCCAAGGTCACACATAAAATTAACCTTCAGAGCCAATAAAAAGTATCCCTTGTTCAAACACTTTTGTTGAGAGGCTGTTCAGCTCAATGTCATCACCTTGGACTGGTATCAGGCATCAGCGTAATGTGGGCTTCATAAGAGGAGAGCTATAAGTCAAAGTGAATTTTACTTTGGGCTATGTTCAGTTTTATCACTACATGGATGAAAAAGGCAGTTCAGAGAAGTATTACTGGAGGAGGAAACAAAAAGAATAAAAATATCTTATTATAACACTGCATAGGAAGAAACATATTATTGCTATTTTTTAAATTAAATATAGGCGATATCTACTTAACTAGGCTTGTTGTGTTTGTTTTCCTTTCCTTTAAAAGTTTTACATTTATATACCTTAATATAGCCTACAAGATTTAAATATCCAATAAAGAGCTGAAATATATTGCTCTATCAGAGGACCGAAAGAAACATTACAAAATAGTTTTATTTTCTCACATATATTATTTGTTTAATTAGTGCACCTACTAATTACAGTCAGCCATCCACATCTGTGGGTTCTGCAGCTGTGGGTTCAACCAACAGTGCAGACTGAAAATATTCTTTTAAAAATTCCAGAAAGTTTCAAAAAGCAAAACCTGAACTTGCTGCACTCAGGCAACTATTCACATAGCATTTACATTACGTTTACAACTGTTTACATAGCATTTACATTGTATTAGGTATAATAAGTAATCTAGAGATGACTTAAAGTAGACAGGAGGAGGGAATTCCCTAGCGATCCAGTGGTTAGGACTCGGTGCTTTCACTGCCGTGGCCTGGGTTCGATCCCTGGCTGAGGAACTAAGATCCCATGGGGCTCGGCCAAAGAAAATAAATAAATTATTAAATTAAAATAAAGTACACAAGAGGATATATGTAGGTTATATGCAAATACGACACCATTTTATATAAGGGGCTTGAGCATCAGAGCATTTTGGTAAGGGGGCGGGGGTCCCCCCGTGTATATCAAGGGACAACTGTGCTACTAATTGCCATTGTTAACTAGTCTTAGTGCTGTTTTGTTTAAATAATAGCATTTACATAACAGAGAAGTAAGTGATATAGAATAATATACCATTTGGGATAAATACCTATTTTTCATATTTTCCTGTTAAAGGAATAAAACACATGTATCTGAGTATTGATTATATATTATATTACTATAGGTAGTGGTGGTTGTTTTTTAGTCTTATATGGCCACGTCTCAGGTCGACTTTCAAAAACGTTGGTCACCCTGCCCATTGACCAAACACAGTCAGGACCCAGAGGGCAGGGGAGCCTGTGGATGTAACCCCACCAATCCAGGGCCCAGAGCAGAGTAGAGGTGATTGGGGGGTGGATTTGGAGGAGGAAACAGACGTCGTCCCAGTTTCCCAGCGTATATTGTTGGGGTACATGATGCTGGGGTACTCTCAAGTGCCCAAGACCTCCAACAGCATAGCTACGTTGACAGCCGTGTAACAACTAGGAAATGGACAATGCTGATTTCCATGAAGGAACCAGGGTTTTCTTAGGGCTGCTTCCTAATCTCTTTTCAAGAAATGATGGCACTGCTGGTGCCCCAGAGCATCAGCTGAGTGTGACTTTTCATTCACGTGCCTATGGTCAGTCAGAAGCGTGCAGCAATCCCGTGGTTCAATTTTCTCATCCATAAAATGGGAAAAACAAAGAACAGATTTGTCTTGGGACAATGGTTAATAGATAGGGAAGCACCTTGACAAATTTAGTGATTCAATCATTTCTTGGCATTTAGCTCTTCTGCCTTTCAGGCCACTGGAGCTTTTCAAAAAATAATAATTCACTGAAGTTGGATATCTGATTCAGACTAAGGAGTAATAACCACCATAATAATAGCAGACATTTACTGAGGGCTGACTATGTGCCAGAATCTGTGGGAAGTGCTTTTACACAGATTATCTTATTTAATCCTCATAATATCCTTAGGAAGTTGGATTACTGATGTATTTCACAGAAGAGGCTTAAAGCATTAAAAAACTTGGCCCAAGTTTCCAAAACTAGTAAGTAGTAGATCTAGGGTTTGAGCCCAGGCAGTCTGACTCAGCCCCTACTTATTTATTTATTTATTTTTTTGGTACGCGGGCCTCTCACTGCTGTGGCCTCGTCTGTTGCGGAGCACAGGCTCTGGACGCGCAGGCTCAGCAGCCATGGCTCACGGGCCTAACCGCTCCACAGCATGTGGGATCTTCCCGGACCGGGGCACGAACCCGTGTCCCCTGCATCGGCAGGCGGACTCTCAACCACTGCGCCACCAGGGAAGCCCCTCAGCCCCTACTTTTGACTACTAATACAGTGCTTTGTAAAGCCAAGATAACAACCAGGAACTATTCCCTGTAGAGAGATTTTTGATAAAATATTGCAGAATGGTGATGAGATGTGTGTACTGCGGAGAGTATTAAACTCCATCAGGATTCAGGCTTTGAGCCTTCCATCGGCACCAACACAGAGTAATGATAGATTTAAAAAACTGCCATGCTCAGAAAAAGATAACATCTTTATCAGCCAGCAAACCTAAAGTGAAAGCAGGACTGAAGCTACCAGCCTCCTGGACTGTGGGCCTGGAAGCAGTTAAAGGAAGCAGGGAGCTTGTTTCCTACACAGTGGTTGAGACTACAAATGGCTCATACAAGGCAGGGAACAGAGCCAAGGATGGGGTGCAGGTTCCTCCTTATAAAGAGGATAAAAATGCTTCTATCAACCACTGCCTAGACTCAAGATACATACCTATTAAGATGAGGAAAAGCAAATAACAGACTTGAAGCCAAGAAAGATCTGGTCAACTTATCAAATGGCTCAGGGGCTGGGACTGCAATATTCCCAGTTACCTCCTTAGGATGAACACTCTGAAAACCCACTCTAAGATGTGGTTCTGAACTGGAGACTCTAAGGGGGCTGATAGAGACAACAAAACCCCCAGAAAGGGAGTGGTGAGTACAGAGCCACGCAACAACAACAAAATGAAACAAGACAAAAATAAACTAACTCTTTTTTTTTTTTGGAATACTTAAACCTGAAAATGTTTTTTTTCTTTTTTAAAAAATTTGTTTATTTATTTGGTTACGCCAGGTCTTAGCTGTGGTACGTGAGCTCCTTAGTTGCGGCACGTGGACTCCTTAGTTGTGGCACGTGAACACTTAGTTGCAGCATGCATGTGGGATCTAGTTCCCTGACCCTGACCAGGGATTGAACCTGGGCCCCCTGCCTTGGCAGCGTGGAGTCTTAACCACTGTGCCACCAAGGAAATCCCAAAATAAACTAACTCTTGATGAACTCACACCAAATCAACAAAATCAGCAATCAGAAGATGAAATCACTTTAGAGAAAAATTTACTATGTTGAGTATCTTCTAAGAGTTAAAGGCAGGAGTAACAGAGATTAAAAAAAAAAAAAGAGTAAAAAAAACACAACTAAGGAGCTGAACCAGGTGGAGATGAAAAAAAGAAGAGATGGGTATGAAAAAGAACCACTTAGAAATCCTGGAGATAAAGCAGCTTATCACTAAAATTGACAAAGCTTGATAGAATTGATCAAAGTTTAAATTGGAAGGCTAAAGAGAGAATTGATGGACTGGAAGATCATTAGGGAGGAATTCATCTAGAATGTAGCACAGAGTGATAAGTTATCCAAATGACCAACAGCATGAACAAATATTTGACATCAATATTCTCAGATCGCATTTTTAAAAATAGCTAGATATTGGTTACAAGTCCTAAAACGAAGTGAAGCAGAAATGTTGAAAATATGAGACATAAAAAATTACCATGTGTAAAAGCTAAACGAACTGCTATATTAGTCAGGATTCTCTGGAGAAACAGAACCAGTAGGATGTAAATGTACAAAGAGATTTATTATAAGGAGTGAGCTCACATGATTATGGAGGCTGACAAGTCTCAAGATCTGCAGAGTGGTTTGGCAAATTGGAGACAGAGGAGAGCCAGCAGTATCATTCCAATCTGAAGGTTTGTGCAATCTGAAAATGAGACCCAGGAAGAGCCCGTGTTTCAGTTTGAGTCCAAAGACAGGAAAAAGCCAAAGTCCCAGTTCCAAGGCCATCAGGCAGGAAGAATCCTCTCTTACTTGGAGGAGGCTCAGCTTTTTATTCTATTCATACCTTCAACTGACTGGGTGAGGCCCACCCACATTAGGGAGGGCAATCTGCTTTACTCAGTCTACAGAGTCAAATGTTAATCTCATCCAGAAACACCTGCACAGACATACCCAGAATAATGTTTGACCAAATATCTAGGCATTCTGTTGCCCAGTCATGTTGACCTATAAAATGAACCATCACATGTGCCCGTGGGAAACTTACCAGGCACAGCACCCTGGTCAGCCAGGGAAATAAAGGGAGGAATTGCCCCTTCTTTTTGGAAAGAGAGGTGAATGGATCATAAGGTTGGGGATCTCTGGGTGCAGATGTCTGGGATCCTGGGTGCTATCATAGAAAACACATGTACTTTGAAACTAGAGAGACCTGGGTGAGACTCTCTTCCCTCCCACTAGCTGTGTGACCTTGGACATGTTATTTAATTCCTCTGAGCCTCATTTTCCTCATCTCTTAAAAGAGAGCAATAATAGTACCTACCTCAAAGGGATATTGAGAAGATTTTACAAGATGATATGTAAAACCCTTAGCAAAATATTTCAATCTACAATAGCTCTGCAATGGTCAGCACTGGGGATGTGGACAGCAGACCCACCTCTGGTCACGGCCAGATCCATCCTTATCGTGACCAGGGAGGACTGTGCAAAGGAATGAGATCTGATGGACTTGCGTCTAAATCCCGCTCTGCCTGTTCTGTACTATCTGCAAGAGTTTGAGTTCTCCCTTTACGCTCTGAGTGTTTGCTTCTCATCTACAAACTGAGGGTGGCACACCTGTCTCTAGAGCAGTGTTTCTGAACTGGGAACCACTTTTCCCCCAGGAGACATTTTTGACTCTCACAGTTGGGTGGGGGTTGCTATGGGAGTCTAGGGGGTGGAGCCTAGGGATGCTGCTCAACAGCTCAACAATCCTGCAATGCACAGGACAGGCCCCCCACCCATCTGATCTGGCCCCAGATGTCAACTGTGTTGGAGTTGAAAAACCCTAGGAGAGAAAACTTAAGTGAGATCATCTTTATAAAAGGCTTGACTTAAGAAAAACAAATAGAGGCTGTCATCATCATCATTACCACGATCATCGTCACATGAAGTGGGCAGATAGACAGTGGGTGGGTTTCTGCTCTTCTTGCCCTCCCTCCCCCAGCCCTCCCCTATGGCTGGGGGCACTAACGAGGAGAGGAAGTGTAACTGCTCAGCTGGCAGCATTCCCCCTGCTCAGCACCTACTTGTGACCTCCCATAGAGGAAGCCTGCCGGCTGCAGGTTCTACGTGCCAAGTTCTGGAATGCGGCTTCCGGGCAGCCGCATCTGCAACGCTTTCTGGCTCACTCTGCAGACCTCCAGCCTCCTGCAGCTCCTCAGCTGACTCAGGGGGAACCTCAGGCTAGGCAGGACCCTGAAGCTCACCCCAGCCCCTAGATGGGCCTCTTCTCCAAGGGCTCCCACACACCTCCCGGCTGCTTTGGGGGATTTAGTTCACTCTGCGCAAACCTTAGCTGCGATCCTTTCCTGAAATCTTAAAGAAGCCTTTTCTTTATGATCCTGTTTGTGCTTGTTTTATGTGCAGGCATCGAAGGAAGAGACAGCTAGGGAGAAAAGCAGAGGGGACAGGAGAGCGATGTCCAGCCCGTCTGCAGGAGCGCCGTGCCCACGCTCCAGACTCAGTCCCCTGAAATTTCCCAGAACAGAAGTTCTTCCTCCCGCCTCTGCAAGGGAGGCCAGGGGGAAAGACCCAACCCCGCACTCCCAGACGAAAAACACAAACAAAAGCAGTGACCCCCTGCCAACGTGCATATGAGAGGTCTGGCCATCCCTCCGAGCCTTCTCCGGGGAGCCCAGCCTCCCCAGGTCTGTCCTCAGCTGGCTTCAAAAGGCGGGGACAACAGACCACACTCAAATCCCTCCAGTGAAGCATTGCTGCTTCTCATCTGTTTAGCCACAGTCGAGAAAAGTCTAGTCGCAAAACCTTCCCCCAAGGCTGCAGAAGATTTCTCCTTTGAGGTAGTTCCCAACGATAACACTGTAATCGAAACAAAGCCTGCTCTCCTGGAGAACCACAACTGGGGTTACAAGGAGAGAGCAAGTCTTCCTGCCCAGAACATGCTTTCCTGGCCTGCGATGGGTCCAACTTTTTTTTCTTTTTCCACAAGAGAGCCATAAACACAGAGATACCAAAGAGTTAATTTGCGTTTTTTAAACCTCCTTCCCAATGCCCGCTCTCATTCCTGCATAAAATCCTCATGTCCAGACATCAAATCAGTAAGCCCTGTTGCCTGTCAGAGAATACAATGTCAGGCCATTAGTATGTTAATAAGTCCGGAGGGCGACAGGTGGCCTACTAGACAGCTCAATTAAGCTGCTCATTAAACACACGCTAACGAACAGCCCAGGCAGGGCCTGAACAGCACCGTTCTGTAATGACATGATGTCAGAGTGAACAAATGAGGAAAAATAACAAAAACATTACAGCAGGGACAGACGCCACTAATAAGGACCCCTCGCACTACATCAGCCAGCAAATCAATGAGCCACAGGGATCAAAAAACTCGACCCAACATTCTCAGGAGACTGAATGCAGCAAGATTCTTTTTGGTCAGTACTGAAAAAAAAAATCCAACCCCCCGGCTGAAAATTATCGCAGAATATCCCAAATTAGCTGCTAAAAAAAAATTAAAAAGAGCAAAAGTTTGACACGGAGCTAATCACAAAGTCTGAGAAATTTGTATTGTTGAGTTTGAATGAAAATCATTATTTAATGGGATCATCATTTACATTTGATTGGCATCTTTTTTTTTTTTTAAAGACCACAGGTTCGAATCATTTGTCTGTTCTCCTCGGCCAGCATAAGGGCGCAGCGGAATGTAAAAGACCATGCAGCCAAGTTTCTTAGGTGAAGATCTTACTTGTAATTATTTGAAAAGAAGAGATTTCCAGAGGTTGCTAGAGGTTTTTCTCATTTTCAAGTAAGGGGCTTCCTGAATAATAAAAAAAATCAAATCTCCACCAGGCATGGCTCTGACGTTGGAGACACATATTGCTAAACTAATAGGCTGGTTCACCATTAGAAGGTCATGACCTTGGCTCTTATCTTTGTCAAGTTAGCAGCTGACGCCTCCTCTGTGAGTAGCTTTCTTCAGGCCTCAGGGAGGTGCTGCACCCCTCGAGGGCGAGGGTGAGGATGGTAAGCTGAAGACAGGCAGGAAACTCCTAACCATGGCTGTCGGGTTTGCTTTTGTGAGCTGGAGCAGGGATCCTTGGAAGCATAGTCCTTTCCACGTTTGTTGAATTTCCTCTGCTCAAATTTATGGTCCCAATCTATGATGGGGGCTGGCAAGGCTCTCTCCTAGGAGTAGATCACTTTACCTCCCTGACTCTATTTATCTCCCCTATTTATAAAATGCAATTTGATTGGGTGTTCTCTCTGCCCTTCCGGTCTAAGAGGGTCTTTAGTACAAAATAACTGTAAGATGCTCATGGAATTGACCATTTGGTTGGAAAGACAAAGCTAGTACAGTAACTGAAAATAATCCAAATTCAAGAACAAAGTGCAGTGTGTTCCCTGAAGATACACTAAGAATTCAAAACTGGAAGACGCCAGCAGTTTGTAAGGCTCTATGTCAATTCCTTGAAAATCAGCTGGGCCTGAGTAGACTGAGAGGATGCCGTGGGTAGGGCTTCTGCTCACTCCTCAGACACAAGCAGGACCAGAAAGTGGAAGGGAAGGAGGTATTCCAGGGAAATGCCTTTTTCACACATACTCCTATCAATAAAAATAAGTTAGAGTACACCTCAAATATGTGTATTTAATTTATAAATAAGCGTCTATTACTATACTAATATATCATTAAAATGTGTATTTAATTTATAAATAAGCATCTATTACTATACTAATATATCATTAAAATATTAAAACGTACATCAGAACAAGATAGCTTTTCTTTTTTTGGCCACACCACGCGGCTTGTGGGGTCTTAGCTCCCTGACCAGGGATTGAACCCAGGGCCCCACCAGTGAGGGTGCCAAGCCCTAACCTCTGGACCACCAGGGAATTCCCCGAACAAGACAATTTTAAATGATGAGATTTAAAAAAAAAAAACTCAAACAGGGAATTCCCTGGTGGTCCAGTGGTTAGGACTTTGCACTTTCACTGCCAAAGGCACGGGTGCCCAACATCGCGGCAGGACAACATATTTGCATATTAGATAAAATATGCATATTTGCATATTAGATAAAATTTGCATTTTACCTAATAGTTGCATATTAGATATGCATATTAGATAAAAACCCCAAACAGAAGTCCAAACATTTTCTCTCTATACTCCAGAAGATCATAGTGGGCAACTCCTGGGGATGCACACACCCCAATTTTGAGACCACTCTACCAGGTGCGAGGAGGGAGGGGAAAGGATGTCAAAGAACAGCATGGAGGGCATGCGTGTGTGTGCGTGTGTCTGTGTGTGTGAGTGTGTCTGTGTGTGTGTGTAAGTGTAGGGGTGATGGTGACCAGACCTCATGGGGATGCAACGAGAAAGTAGGCGGGATGTGGCAAAGCCTCAGGAGACATTATGTGTGAGGACAGAGGTGAGGGGGAGTCTGGTGAGTTCGGGGAGCGCAGCAGTCCAGCTTTTTGTCTTAGTGGGTGCTAAGTCCGTCCTCAGGCTGACAGTGCTCAGAGCATGCAACAATCCAGCAGACATTTACTAAGGTTCCTCCTCTGCTCAAGGAACTGTGGGGAACACAAAAATGAGAACATTTCATTCCTGCCCTCAGGAAGTTTATAATCAAGCCACTCATTCAACTGACATTTATTCAGGAACTTCGCTTTGCCCTGTTTCTACTCTGGGGGTTGGGAATAATAGCAGATGGCGCAAGCTTGGTCCCAGCCCTCATGAGCTTATTATGGTCAAGTGGGAGAGACAGGCGTATTATCTAACTAACTCCATTTCAAGTCGGATTGTAGTAGATGTGGCGGCAGAGGTGGCAACAAAGACTTGTAGGAACATGGGTGAGGTTGTGGTAGATTCTGTCTGTGAGAATCGTCCAGGTACCAGTAGGAGCTCTGGGTCAGTGCTGTCCAATAGAACTTTCTGAAGCAATGGAAATGTTGTCCATCTGTGCTGTCTGATATGGTAGTCACATAGTCACAGGCTATCAAGCACCTGAAATGTGGCTAGAGTGACTGAGAGACTGAATTTCTAATTTTAATAGATTGACCTTTAAACGGTCACACATGGCTCACGGCTACCACATTGGACAGCACAGCTGCCGAAGATCGTGGGGTGAAATGACTGGAGGTGAGTTTCATGTGGATGACACGTCTTCTTTCTTAAAACTTGTACTTTCCCTTTGTACAGGGTAGAGACAGCCTAGAAGTCAAGAAAATAATTTTCCCACCATAATGCTAAATCCCCAGTGATAGTTACAAGGCCACAGACAGTGGGTATACTGATTGATGCTGGTCTGGACACACTGACTGATAAGAAATGAAAAAGAAGTTTAGAACATATTTTCCCCTCTTCTCTTCTGGTATGAGTTCAAATCTCACCTCCTCTGGCAGTAGTATCTTGACCTCACATCATCACCTTGGAAAGCATGGAGAGAACCTGAAAAGCAGTACCAGCTTGTCCACCAGGAGGCAGTGCATGTGCCCCAAGATCACACAGATCAAGATCTCTTGGACCTTTAGACAATTGTTTTCCAGAAAATGGGGAGAACTACTTAAGTCCAAATTTAGATCTTTTTTTCTCTCTTCTCTATTGTGTTAGGTGCTCTAACAAGCACAAGTGGAGAAGTAGAGAAACAAACTTCTGTTCATATGTTAAAGCAAAGTTAATCAGATGGCAATGGATACTGGAATGCGCTTTTGTTTCCTTACTTGATTGTTGCTATGATAAAGACAGGAATGGTTCCAAAGCCAAGGCCACTGAAAGGAGATTGGGGGAACCTCTATTCAAAGACGGCAAATTGAATGCCAGGGTTATTCTCCAGTCCCTCCTGAAACCCCACTACAACAACAGCAGAGGAGGTATTTTGGAGAACACACAAACCTACAGGCTGAAGAGAACAAGAGTGCGATAATAGCAATAAACTTTGGAAGCTGGAAAGTAGATGTATGTTTGGTAACTGATGTAACAGAACTGAGAAAGCTGAATCATAGCCGCCAAGTGGGGAAGCCAAAAGCCACCCAACTGCTCAGGAGTTGGTGGCATTAGGGATGAATGCAAGTGGGAATAAAGGTGACTCTACAAGCAGGATGACTGATTGACAGTCCTTTTGAGAAGTGGTTAGATCTCCTACCTTCCTTTCCTATTCTGCAAAACCAGGCCAGACAAATGTTCACATTCTGAATGTTGACATCTCCAGCCAGTTTCTCCATCTTGTTTCCAGAAAAATACTAGTAAGGACTATAGCTTCCACATGAGAGATAGTAAGAGCTTTCACTACAGTTCTTCTAAAAATGCAAGAGAAAAGACTTAAAAATAGTGATACCCAGGGTTCCCCAGGAAAATGACCCAAGAAACTCATCCTACTGAATCCCATAGTTGCCAACCCTAGGCATGTGCACAGAGCTTACCAGCAGCTCTTAGCGTCCCATTTGTAAATATAGAGAGACGCTTAAGGATCAACTAACATTTGAGAATGGTCTCTAACAGAAAAGGCAGAACCAAAGAGGAGGGAGAGTCATTTGGAGGCAACAGAAGCTATAGAAGTTATATAGGGAGAAGAAAATGTTTTATTATTAATATTCTCAGAGAGCAAGAAGAAAATGTTGTATTCATGAAATAAGAATAAGATTCTATTATGCTATATACCTAAAACTTATATAGTGGTGTATATCAATTCAATCTCAATAAAAGTAGAAAAAAAATAGAATTCTAATTTTTTTTTTTTTTTTTGCAGTACACGGGCGTCTCACTGTTGTGGCCTCTCCCATTGCGGAGCACAGGTTCCGGACGCGCAGGCTCAGCGGCCATGGCTCACGGGCCCAGCCGCTCCACGGCATGTGGGATCTTCCCGGACTGAGGCACGAACCCGTGTCCCCTGCATCAGCAGGTTGACTCTCAACCACTGCACCACCAGGGAAGCCCCTAGGATTCTACTTTTTAAAAAAATTCAGAGAAAAAACAAAAGTGCTTGGAAAGAGCAGAAATGAAAAAGGTAAGGATAGCAATCAGAATACGTAGCAAAAACACAAAGAAAAAATAGAGAGAAATAATGCAATTATAGGACGACGCCAGAATGTCTAAACCCAAATTTGGAAAGCAGATCCAGAGACAATGAGAGAAAATTCCCAAAGAAATAATTCATGAAAACTTCCCAGATATCAAGAGCCTAAATTTCCCAATTATACCCACAGCATGGATGAAAACTGATTCACCAAGATATATCATCATGCAATTTCATCACACTGGGACAGAGAGAAGATACTAAGAGTTTCCAGGAAGAAAAGAGAAAACATGTTTTATGGAAAGTGTCAAGAATCAGAATGGCTTTGGACTTCTCAACAACAATATTATAGGAAACAATGGATAAATGTTTCAACATCCTGAAGAAAAGTATTTCCAAAGGTAGAATTCTATACCCAGCAAAACTATTAATTAAAAATGAGGGTATAATAAATATGTTTTCAGATATGCAAGGCCTTATTGAGGAAGCTGTTGGAGATATTTTTACTTTAAAAGAATTAAAATTTTTAAAAATTTTTAAAAAGGAAGATGTGGGGTCTGGGAAACGGGGGCTCCATCACAAAAGAGAGGTAAAGTTACCTCTAATACAACAGCTGCTAGTAGACGTAGAGGGTAACCAATCCAGAAGGTTCTGGAAGAGACTTCTTCAAAAAGATGGAATTAGTGTGTGAACACATTGAAAGGAGGGCAGAGTTTCGTGATAAATTATTAAAACTGATCAAAAATATAAGACAATTGTTAACTTCACGAAAAGCATAAGTTGTTGAGGAATACAAAAAGAAACATAACATTTAGGGTTCCACTATTCACAGCATTTACAGAATTATAATAATGTAAACGCTTAGTATCAGTCTCCAAAATTTCAGTGAAACTGTAGAGGGAGAATGGAGGAAAGGCACCTGTGTGTGTGTACGTGTGCTCTATGTGAAAGAGTAAAATCCTTTTCTTCTGTAGAGGAAGTTAGTAGGCAATGCCTAAAACCAAAAAACCAAGAAATAGCAATAAAATCATGTTATTACAGATATATAGGATGTAAACATCAAAAGAATCTATTAAAATGAAAGTGATTGCCTCGGATTAGGAAATGGTAGAGGGGAAATGGAGAGTTGAGGAACTCCATTTTATTATAAGCTTTTCAAACCTACCTGACTCTCTAAATTCTGTGAATTTATAACTTTGATTTTAAAAAACCAAATTACAATAAATTTGAAATAAAAGGAAGAGATAAAAGGCCCAGAGCAGGGAACAGGGCAGGTTTTTCTGGAGACTCCTCAGTCTGAATCAACACACTGGTGCTGGGAGATCACACCCACCTCCATGCTGCCAGGCTGCTCGAGTGGGGTACAAGGGAGCAACTCTGGTGCTGCACTGCCTGCGTTTAAATCTCCATGCTGTGACATCACAGCTGTGTAACCTTGGGCAAGTTCCTTAACCTCTCTGTGCCTTGGTTTCCTCATTCATAAAATAGGTAGAATGATAATCGTACCTAGTTCTCAGGGTAATATTTGGAACACCCTTCTCTAAAAAATTATTCATTGTCCAAAATTCAAATTTAACCGAGCTTCCTGTATTTCTCTGGTACTTCCCCAAGGGAAGGTAGACCCTTGAAGAACCCAGCTCAGGGACTGTTGTCTGTGCCGGCACCAAGTTTGCCTGGGTCAGCTCATTCCACGTGGTTCCTCCGGTCCTGGGCTCTGAGGCAGTATCGGGGGTTGCAATGGCCTCTGGGCTCCAGGTGGGCACAGGCATGCTTGCCTTGATCACCAGGGTGCCCAAGCACTCTGCGTACAGTAGCACACAGACCAGGTGCTCTATAAAGAATTGACAAATCTGCAATTAATTAATCTAGCTAGACTCAGAAAAATAAACTGGAAAGAAAAAAGTCAAGTATTTTCTCTGGTCTGAGCCTTTCTTAGAGGGTGTTTTCCTAAAATCCTATTTTAGAAACTGTCATAGAAAAATTAATTTCACCCAGAAATGATTGTAAATTGTATGCTTTTGTCAGGAATTTAATTGCAAGAGGAAATTTGGGGTAGACTCGTTTCATTACGGAATGTTTCCCCAGGGAGTTGTTGGGGATCAACTCTGTGTCCGATGAATCTGAGATCACTTATATGTGGAATCTAACAAAACAGGAACAGACTCACGGACATAGAAAACTTACAGTTACCAAAGGGAAAAGCGGCAGGGGAGGGTTAAATTAAGAATTTGGGATTGGCAGATACAAACTACTATATATAAAACAGGTAAACAACAAGGTCCTACTGTGTAGTACAGGGAACTATATTCAATATCTTGTAATAACCTATAATGGAAAAGAACCTGAAAAAGAATAGACATACATATATATGTATAACTGAATCACCTTGCTGTACACCTGAAACATTATAAATCAACTATATTTCAATTAGAAAAAAAGTGACTGTCCCCTTTCACACCCAATGCTTGATTGCTACCTGGGCTGAACCAGAAAAGTAAAGTCTAGTTAGTCTGGGTGTAGCTGGAACCATAAAACATTAGAGCTGGAAGAGTATTAGAGGTAATTGATCCAACCAGATGAAGAACCAGAGACCTGGAGACGGAATGTTCCTTCCCCAGATCTCCAACCTCACGCCCAGGTTCCACCCCATCCACCCATCTCTCAGGGCAGCGTCCTGTTAAAGGAGACTCCAGGCCCTGTGGCACGGGCTGTGGACAAAAGGGTGCTGTTCATTCCACCTGAGGTGACCACGCTCAAGGTGCTTGTGTTTGTGGTTGTAGCATTTCGCTTTTGCCTGCTTTGGGGACTCCCCAAATCCCACTTCCTTCCACCTTCACACCCTTATCAGTAATAAAGAAGTGAAGGGACTCGTGGTCTGCCCAGCTTCTGCAGCACTGGGCCTTGGGAATGCTAGGTTTCCTCATGGTGTCCGGTGGGCTGAACCTTTGCCGTGACGTCTCAGAGCAGGCTGCATCCAAGGGGCAGGAATCCAGCCCACAGCAGGTACTCTCGCAGGCTCTGTGGCCCCTCTTCTTTGCCCCAGTCAGGTGATACCATGTGTGGGTTTGCTGGCCTTGCTTCTAGTCTCCAGCCTTGCAAGGAAATGGGTGAGGATGGTGTAAAAATCCAGACCCCTTTGCAGGCCCACAGGGAGAACTCTATGGCTACGTGAACGCGCCTGCTTCCTTCTGAAAAAGGATTAGGTGCGACGAAGTGCTTGAGCCCTCAGCTCTTTTGAAAAGAAACTCAGTCTTAAGTGCTAAGCTCAGATTCCGGGAAACCAGGCCTGTGGCCTCTGCAGCTGCTTGGATTCCAGCGCCACCGGCTCCCTCATGGGGGGATTTGCACCAGCTCTTGAGGGGGGTGGGGGGGGCAGACCAGATGTTTTAAGGGGATTATTGCCTGAAAGAAAAGTCCAGATTTCCTGTATGTCACCCACTTCTTAAAGGCACTTTTTCCACTTAGTGCCACCAAAGTTGGAGGGAATGGAAAGTAAGGGTTTGCAACTTCTGACCTCATCCAACACCCTAAGCGTCACGTGTCTCATCTTATTAATCCTCACGATGACCATATTACCTCCATTAAGGGCTGAATTGTGGGCCTCCCCAAATTCCTCTGTTGAAGTCCTAAACCCCCGGGACCTCAGAATGGGGCTGTATTTGGACATAGGGCCTTTAAAGAGGTAATTAAGTTAAAATGAGATTATTGGGGTGGGCCCTAATCCAATATGACTAGTTTCCTCATAGGAAAAGGAAACTAGGACACAGACACATGCAGAGGGGAGACCATGAGGACACAGGGAGAAGGCAGGTAGCTATAATCCAAGGCGGGAGGCCTCAGCAGAAACTAACCCTCTGACACCTTGATCTTGGACTTTTGGTTTCCAGGACTTTTGGTTTCCAGGACTCGGAAAATAAATTTCTGCGGTTTAAGTCATTCAGTCTGTGGTATTTTATTATGGCAACCTTAGCAAACTAATACAACCCCCATTTTACAGAAGGGGAAAGCAAGGCTTAGCCACGTTCAATAACTGGCCCAAAGGTAGATAGCTCCTAAGTAGCCCATCTTGGGCCCAGATTTGGTTTCCAAGCTTGTTTTCAAATAAGCAGCCACACCACTGAGATGGGCTGGGTGAGAGATTTTTCCATCAGGCGGTACAGACGGTCAAGGGATGATGTTGCAGCTGTCAAAGGCTGTGCTCTGTGGCGAATGGTCCTGGCCCAGCTGTGAAAAACGTTGGGAGCAGTTTGAAAAAACAAGAACCGCCTTTCTGGGCTTGGCTAAGAGCCACTTGTGGGGACACCTGAAATCAGCATTTTTGACAGATTTCCGAGATGATTCTAAGGTATAGTCTAGTTGGAGAATCAGTTCAAGAGAGAAAGTGCCCACAAGGCATAGCTCCTGATCGAGAATAATTTTCATATGTGAAGGACCATTTATTTAAGACAATTTCACAGCCATGTCCCCTCCCCCATGACTGGTACGGTCTGTAGTCTGTGGAGGGACATCCGGAACTCATGGCGGCCTCTGCCGGCCTTTTAAGCCTCCTACGAGCATCGGGTGAACCCCAGCACAGAGGTGGATCCACCACAGCCCCGGTAGTGGGATCCGTGCTTTCCACCTTCCAGGCAGCAAACAAGTCTCCCTTGAAAGTTCTCCTGCTGCAGGTACCGCTGTTCTCCCTTGAAGAACCTCAGTGGAGACAAAGCATGCATTGGTCCCGACCCCCACAATGTGCCTCTGAATCATTAACATAATTACTAGGCTGTAGGCCAGGCTTCTCTGATGGGCCCGGGTGCAGCTTCTTCAGCTCAGAAGTTGCAGTGGGCCACTTATTTAGAATTCAGAGAAAAGCTTGTTGCTTGGGGCCCTGAAACCTCACAGCCTCCTAGTGAAGGGATTCTGCTCCACTGATGTCCTCTAGATTGGAAAGGACCCATCAGGTTCCAGCCATGAGGGGTATTTTCTCCATCATAAACTCTGTCCTACCTGCCTTATGGGGTTGTGGGGAAGACCCACTGTATTAGCTACCCATTGCTGCGTAACAAAACAGCCTAAAACTTAGCAGCTTAAAATGATGACAGACACTCCTCGCCTCACAGTTCCAGTGCACCAGGAATTCAGGAGCAGCTTAGCTGGGTGGTTCTAGCTCAGAGCCTCTCACCTGGTTGCAGCCGAGATGTCACCCGGGGTTGCAGTCATCTGAAGACTAGATTAGGGCTGGAGGACCTGCTTCCAAGGTGGCCCCTCACATGCCTGGCAAATGACGCTGGTGGTTGGTGGGAGGTCTCAGTTCCTCCCTTGTGGGCTGTCCACAAGCTACTTGAGTGTCCTCAGAGTATGGCTGCTGGCTCCCCCCCAAGACATGGTGACCCAAGTGGGAGTAAGGCAGACGCTGCAAAAACTTTTATGACCTGGCCACAGATGTCATGCTGAAATATCCTACGGGTTACACATGTCAGCCTGATTCATATGGGAGGGCACTACAGAGAGTGTGGACGCTGGGAGATGAGAATCCCTGAGGCAGCAGCCACACCACTGAGATGGGCTGGCTGAGAGATTTTGCCATCAGGCGGTACCCACGGTCAAGGGATGATGGTGCAGCTGTCAAAGGCTGTGCTCTGTGGTGAATGGTCCTGGCCCAGCTGTGAAGAGCCTTCCTCCATTTTGCAATTGCCATTTGTGACTGAGTCTTGTTTGCATCTGGGTAGCATCCAGGACAGCAGTGGTTCTCTGAAAGAAGCAACCAGACATTGCAGAATAGACAGTGCGTCTATCTTGTATCCAGTTCCCAGAAACATTAAAAACCCACAAGCATGTACCCCCAATGTACATTCGACAATACCTGGAAACGTCTTTGGTCGCCACATGTTGGGGAGGAAATGCTAGTGGCATTTAGTGGGTGGAGGCCAGGGGTGCTGCTATACAGCGACAAGATACAGGACACCTCCACAGCAAGGATGACCAGGACCAAATGTCACCAGTGCCAAGGTTCAGAAGCTGCCTTAGAGACTAACCCAACTCTCCCAATGGGCCCAAGACGGTGGAGTCAGAGTCACATTCATTTTTCTTGGCATGGCTTGATGTGAGGGTGGGGGAAAAGTTAGTGCAACTCGGACAGGCTTCGTACATCCAGTAGCAGCATTCGAGGTTAGAAGAAGCGCTGGGAACAGTAAGAAAGTAAACTAAGATCTGAGTTCAGAATTGCTACCTCTGCTGTCCTTGGAGAGTTGGAAGATGCTAAACTCAGCAAATGAGTTCCCCCAAAGAACTCCTCCAGCTTTCTAAATGAAGAAACTGCGAGTGACTGCAGACCCCTTTGGACTCGGTGAATGAGTTCTGTTGTCATTACCTCAGAACACCAGAGGGCGCTCAAGAGAGGAAGAGGTGATCAGGTGCCCGCCAAGATGCTCCCGTGTGTCTTTAGATGGCGCATCCCAGGTGCTGGGGAAGAAGCTAGAGATTCAGCCCTGCCCCTTTCATCTCAGTCACCTCACTGACCAACATTGGGTCCTCCCATTCTTCTACCCAAAGCGGCTCAGCAAAACTTCCTGACATCAAAGCTAAAGAAACCACAGTGAAATCTGCTGGCTGAGGGGCTGAATCTCGGGCACTTTCATATTCTCAGCCCCTTGGTGCTAGAGAGGGAGATTTTAATTTAAAAAGAAGACTTGGAAAGTGATGCTACAATGATCTCTCAATGCAAGGGCTAGGACTATTCCCTTGACAGTGAGATTGATGGTACAGTAATGGAAAGATCACTGACTGCAGCTCAGGATCTAAGAAGGCTCAATTTTACCCTTACTGCTTATGTCTATGGGACCCTTGGGACTCAGAGGGTCATCTGTAGACGTGGGTGGATTGGACGGTGGACTAATTTCCCAGGGTTGCTGTAACAAAGTACCCCAGACTGGGTGGTTTAAACAACAGAAATGTATTCTCTCACAATTCTGGAGGCTAGAAGTCCAAGATCAAGATGTTAGCAGGGTTGGTTCCTTCTGAGGCTGTGAGGGAGAAGCTGTCCCCAGCCTCTCCTCTAGCTTCTGGTGGTTTTCTGGCAATCTTTGGCACCCCTTGGCTTGTAGGAGCATCACCTTGGTATCTGCCATCATCCTCACATTGACGTTCTCTCTGTATGCGTCTGCCCTGTATCCAAATGTCCCCTTTTTATAAGGACACTACTCACATCGAACCTCATCTTAACTTGATCATCTGCAAAGACCCTATTTCCAAGTAAGGTCACATTCCCAGGTACTGGAGGTTACACTTCAGCCTCCTTTGGAGGGACATAATTCAATCTACAACAGATGGCTTCCGAAGTCTCTGCCGGCTTCTTGCCATTACAGCTGTGGAGTCCTGAGAATAGGACCGACTCCATGCTGTGCTAACCATGTGTCCAGCGAATGCTTCCCAAGAGGAAAGGGTAGTGGCTCCAGGCAGGGAAAACCGATTCCAGCTAGGCAGCGGCTGGAATGTTCAAGTTGATTGGTGACGATCCTTCCCAAGGGGCGGTTACCACCGTTTGTTGCCACCCTCAGTGCTTCAGAATCGCTTTGTTGCCAGTTGGAGTAAATGGAAAACGTGTTTAACTTAAAAAGCGAAGCGTACACTGCTATTGTACTGCACAAGCCAACGTGCAGCGGGCCAGGGGCAACGGCCGTTTCAAGATGATTGAAGAATTTGATCCAGTGTCTGGCTACACAACTGCATCCTTTGAAAGGCACCTCACAGATGGGTTTCATAATCGAGAAATGCATTTGTTCTTTGTTCGCGTATAAAAATAACGTGATTCAAAGCTTAGGGTCGGATGTCTTTCTGAAAGTGATTTCCTTCTATCATGCACACAAGTACTAGTATGTTTTCACAGAAATGACAGGCAGGTGGAAAGGTAGGGTTATTACTGCACTCTTTAGGAAAGAGTGCATGTCCATCAAAAAAAAAAGTCAAAGGGTTTGTAAGCAGACAGAGCAAAAGGAAAATGATAACCGAATAGAGCGTCTCGCAAGCCTTGCTTTGTGTTTAGAACACTAGTCGCAGAAAATTAAAGGCATGGCGTACTCTTAGTGCCAAGTGCTTCACAGAGGGTGGGAGGTCACAGGCTTGATAAACTTTCAGGTTCTGAGACATACAATATAGAGCAACCCTCTCCGGTAATTAATTATTCCCTACTCAGCATTTTCCAAAGCCCACAGTACCTGACCACTTCACATAATCTTTCAGTCTCTCCACCAGTCAGTGAAAACAAATGATTTACTTTAAAAAGGAAGAAGTAAGCCTGTCCAAGAATCACACGATTAGAACTTCCTACCGGTACCTGGAAAGTGGGACATTTTCCGAAGCCCGTTGACTCTGATTCCATCCTGTTTGGCTGGTTCTGGACCCCAAGACATCACAGGGCTATTCAGTGTTCCCAGGATTACTGACTTTTTTGTAGAACAAAAAGGAAACCTGTCTGATGTTTTCTTTCTTGAAAGACCTACATACAAGAAGGCTCTGAGGGTTTTTCTGGAGTGGGAAACACATGGGTTCTGGTTTTCAAACACCTTCATTTGGTCTGAGCAAGTTCCTCAAATCATAATTTGTGAATCGATGTGTTCATAATGGGCCCTGCCTGAACCCTTTTCAATTCGAGACACAGGACCCACTTGGTTACTGACTCACAGCGGGATACAGAGAACTGAAAGGGCACTGCTGATTCAATTACCCACAGCAGAGGTTCTCCAAATCCAGTGAGCTGGAGAATCATGGCAGGGCTTATGAAAGCACAGACTGCCTCTGCGGGTTTCCCATCCCACCCTGGGAGCGAGGCTAGCGTGCGGGATGAAGGAAAGTGACCCGGTGACAGCTACCATACCTGCATGACCTAAAACCAGACACAGTCACCCCTGGTTAATTGCAAGCTGGCTCGGCATCTGATTAGGAGAGCGTAACAGAGACAGACCCTCCAGAGGGACCGTGACCTGTGCATCAGACGTCATCAGAGGGTGGGACGTGAGATGGGGATGTCTCTGGCTGAGTCAGCTCACCTGCTGCAGGCTGAACAGTGGTTGCAGGGAGGGGAGTTCCCGAACCCCTCCTTGAAAAGGGGATTTCAAAGGCTGTTTGAACAGCAGACTTATTTAAAAATATACAAAACATGGAGACAGAGCTTCTCTGGTTGAAGTGGGAAGCGAGTGAGTGAGGAGTCTGGAGGCAGGAGAGGGTGGGGAGAAGGACACCCCCCCCTTGGCATCGCCCTTCTCTTGATCCCCCAGTGCTGGACCTTGTAGTACCTCCAGGGAACCCCCCACCCAAGTTCTTCGGAACACAGTTTGGAAACCACTTAGTGGTTCTTTCCCTTCTCCTTCACCCATACATCCTCCAAAAGCTTTCCAAGCTCCTCTGTAGGAGGGAGTTTGAGATGCTATGGGACACACAGATGCCCACAGCATCCTTTCCACCTTCAACAAAGTAGAGACTGTCTAGAAAAGATTGGACAGAGTTTTGGTGGAGAATTGCTGGATAATACAATAAAATGAGTATGTCTGGGGGCATCAGCAGGTAAGAGTTGTTCTGTGTGGGTTTGCCTAGTAACGGCAGCGCTATCAGAGACCAAGAAGCTTAACCAGAGAGGAGTAATCCCAGGTCCTGGTAGAAACCCGCATGAGTGAGTGTGTATGTGTGCTCACGCACGGTAATGCGGGTCCTTTTGGACAACTGGACTTCTGCACGTAGCAGGCCCTCGGGGGATAAGGCTGGGACTGCTCGTTTTGCCTACTCATAAGACCACTCCATCCCTTACATTATGGGGAGGTGGGATAGCCTCACAGTTAAGAACAGAGACTCCAGAGCCACACTAACCAAGTTCAAACCCCAGCTCCACCGCTTTCTGCCTGGGTGAACTTGGGCAAGTTACTTAATGTCTCTGATCTTGTTACTTCATTTGTAAAAATGGGGATGATGGTGATGAGGGAGCGCGCTCCACAGGGTTGTTGAGAAGATTAAATGAATTAATATGTCTCACACCTTAGTGTTGACAAGGACTATACAAATGTTTGATATTTTTATTTTATTACAAGAGGTTTCCTATGCTTACATGTTAAACTCTCAATAAATATTTTATTTTTATTTTTAGGGGGCAGGGCTGGGAAAGCATTGGAAGCTGGATTCTTAGAGGACTAAATCCTCCAACTTCTCCTCTCAAGCCTTAAAAATCTTTTTTAATGGCACGTGGCACCTTCAAGGCCAGATGTGAACATTTTTGCATGATGGGAGCAGGGATTATCTGATATAAGAGCTGGGTAGCTCTTAAGAGAAGCAAAAGGGGGTGGGATCCAAGATTGACCCCTGATCTCTAGTTTTTTGTTCTCCCCACCTCTTTCTCGTAATTCAAGAATTAGTGCTAAAACTGAAGGGCAAGTAGGAGAAGAGAAGGGTATCCTTCAGAAGCTTTGGTCACTAGACCAGCAAAGCTCATAACAGGGGCTGTTTAATGAGCACATACTATGTACGTGCTCTGGGCTGTGTTCAGTGCTTGACATATGTTCTGGCCTAGGCTAGGTTTCCCAGGGGACCCAGAAACAAAGGTTCACGTGTAAGTGATTTATCAAGGATAAAAGTCCTTGATAGGGCTTCCCCGGTGGCGCAGTGGTTGAGAGTCCGCCTGCCGATGCAGGGGACACGGGTTCGTGCCCCGGTCTGGGAGGATCCCACATGCCGCGGAGCGGCTGGGCCCGTGAGCCATGGCCGTTGAGCCTGCGCGTCCGGAGCCTGTGCTCCGCAACGTGAGAGGTCACAACAGTGAGAGGCCCGCGTACCGCAAAACAAAAACAAAAATCCTTGATAAATGAAGGAAAATCCTTGATAAATCAAGGAAATCAGTAAGGAGGTGAGGAAGTTAAGGGACGAAACCAAGCAGAGATGGCATCTCAGGCGAAATTGTTCAGAGGTGGTTTCCACCTGATCCTGCAGGAGACTGTGGGGTGTCAGTTACACCTCAGAGTCAGTTACGCCCAGTAGAGGCAGGGAAGCTGGGGCTTAGTCACACATCACCAGTTAGACAATAAATGCCACGTTGGGGGAATATAAACGCCCAGGCACTTCAGCTCTACATCTTCGAGCAAGGTGGGGCTCCAGTAGCCAAGGGAGGCCACAGGCGCAGGCCAGGGGAAGCAAAACAATTGCCGGGGGAAGAGTGGAGAAATGAGAAAAAGGGGTTCTAGGAGATCCCCAAGGGGAAGGACCTGAAGAGTCGACTGCTTCTGCAGTGTGGCGTTGTCCCAGGAGACAAGACCCAGAGGTCATGATCTTGGCCTCCATCCGCCGACTGTCAGCAGGTACCAGCTGAGGTAAAGTGGTACATGGTTGCCTCTTGAGTTTGATTCGAATCCTTCTTCTCTGCCTGTGTGAACTTGGTCATCTCTTGGACCTCATTTTCCATATCTGTCCAATCGAGGTAATAATAGAATACATGACAACTATTACTCTGTGAATGCAGAGTAGTTCCATCCGGAATAGACACAGTGAGAGAGGGGTTGGCCGGGAGACAGCGGGGTCGGGCACTAGCTAAGCAGACAGGGGCTGATAGAGTGTGCAGACTGGGTAGGACATGAGTCAGAGTCCGTGGAGGTCCAGTCCAGGCAGGAAGGCTCAGGCACCAAGTGCAGATGGCCGGCAGGCTGTTTGGATGCACACCCGGGAGCTGAGGCAGTTAGCAACAAGAGCCCTGGAGAAAAACCCAGGTCGTGGGTGAAGACTCTTTGCTCTCGGGCCCATTTCATTTTGATTGCTGGGTCAACCCTACTTCCCTTTTTCAAAAACATCTTTATGTTTTTACCAAAAGTATTTTAATTAATTTATTTTATAAATTTTTTGATCGTTGAATTAAAGGGAAATAACATAATGCTGAAAATATTTTGGTAATGAAAACTCACAAATAAATATCACATGTCAGCTAAACGCCAAACAAGAAACATCTTTATTGAGATAATAATTTGCACGCTATAAAACTCCCTCATTTAG
The DNA here is from genome assembly GCF_003031525.2 of Neophocaena asiaeorientalis asiaeorientalis. NCBI lineage: Eukaryota > Metazoa > Chordata > Mammalia > Artiodactyla > Phocoenidae > Neophocaena > Neophocaena asiaeorientalis. The sequence goes on from NW_020174642.1 coordinate 1,791,387, forward strand.
GGGGCTTCCCTGGTGGCGCAATGGTTGAGAGTCCGCCTGCCGATGCACGGGACACGGGTTTGTGCCCCGGTCTGGGAAGATCCCACATGCCGCGGAGCGGCTGGGCCTGGGAGCCGTGGCCGCTGAGTCTGCGCATCCGGAGCCTGTGCTCCGCGGCGGGAGAACCAAAAAAAAAAAAAAAAAAAAAAATTAGAAAAAAAACCCTCCCTCATTTAAAGTAGACAATTCAATGGTTTTACTATAGTCACAGAGTTGGATAACTATCACTTCAAACTAAGTTTAGAATATTTGCATCACCCCCCCAAAGAAATCCCATATCCCTTGGCAGTCACTCCCCATTCTCACTTCCCACCAACACCTGGCAACCACTAATCTATTTCCTTGTCTATTCTGAACATCTCATAAAAATGGAATCATACAATGTGTGGTCCGTTGTGACTGGCTTCTTACATTTAGCATAATGGTTTCAAGATTCTCCCGTGCTGGAGTATGTATCGGTACCATATTCCTTTTTATTGCTGGATAATAGTCTGTTGTATGTATATGCTACTTTTATTTACCCCTTCTTTAGTTGATGAACATTTGGGTTGTCTCCACTTTTTAGCTAATATGAACAATGCTGCCATGAACTTTCACGTATATGTTTTTGTTTGGATGTTATGTTTTCATTTTTCTTAGATAGATACCAAGAAGTGGAATTATTGGGTCATCTAGACCTCTATCCTTAAGCTTTTGAGGAAAGCACCTGTAATTACATATCTTTTTTATTCTAGCCCATCCTAGTGCGTATGAGGCAGAATCTCACTGTAGTATTTTTTTATTTTTTTTATTTTTGCAGTACGCGGGCCTCTCACTGTTGTGGCCTCTCCCGTTGCGGAGCACAGGCTCCAGACGCGCAGGCCCAGCGGCCACGGCCCACGGGCCCAGCCGCTCCGCGGCACGTGGGATCCTCCCGGACCGGGGCACGAACCCGCGCCCCCTGCATCGGCAGGCGGACTCACAACCACTTTGCCACCAGGAAAGCCTTCACTGTAGTTTTGATTTGCATTTCCTTCGTGGACAATAATATTGAGCATCCTTTTTTTGTGCTTATTGGCCATTTGTATATATTCTTTGGAGAAACGTCTATTCAAATCCTTTGTCCTCTTTTAATTGGGTCTTTTATTATTGAGTTATAAGAGTTCTTTATGCATTCGGATACTTCCCTTATCAGATATATGATTTGCAAATATTTTCTCCCCATCTGTGTGTTGTCTTTTCACTTTCTTGAAGGCATTATCCGTAGCATGAAACTTTTAAATTTTGACGTAGTCCAATACCTATTTTTTCCTCTGGTTGTTTGTGCTTTTGGTGTCATGTCTGAGAAGTCATTGTCTAATCCGAGGTCACAAAGATTTACTCCAATATTTTCTTCCAAGAGTTTTACAGTTTAACTCTTATATTTAGATTTGTAATCCATTTTGAATTAAATTTTGTGTATGGTGTGAGTTAAGAGTCCAGTTTCATTCTTTTACATGTGGATGTCCATTGTTGTTGTTCCATGTGGAAGTTCTCATTGATTCAGTGGTTTATACGTGTTCTTTTCACCAGTGCAGGCCTTGCATTAATTGTGGTAGAAGACATGAAATTGGAAGCAAAACTCTTAAATGTATATCCTTTCCATTTCACAAAAGAAAATGAGTGAAGCTGAAAATGTTCACCATTCAGCATTTACTTCTGGAGACCTCTAGCCTCTATCATTTATTATTTACTTACTTCTTTTTCTCCAAATATATTTGAAGTATCTCTCTTCCTAGTATCTCTAGGACCTGTGTAGCCAGTTGAAGAAACCACACAGAGCTACAAAAACCAGCAGAAAATAAAAAACAGTTGAGAATCCATTTTCTTTATCTATACTACAATCCACCTGAGAGAACAGCATTCCTCGGTGATTTGGCTTCCTGTAGGGGCAGCCTTGACTCACAGAGCTTTCTGACCCAGCCAGCTTGTCACCTGGGACTGGATTCCCTCGGTTTTATCTTTTCATTTTGCCTTTCCAGAGACTCAAATTGAAATGCACGTTGTAGAACTTTGATCTGGACTTGGCACGACTGAGAATTCCCTGAGTGCCTGCATTTGTTAGAATTAGGTTCATCTGTCTGAAACCAAGGCCCTAAATAAAAGTGGCTTGAAAAAGACCCGAGATTATTCTCTCTCATGTGTCCAGAGCTGGTGGGATGGCTCTGCTCCCTTGGTCATAGGGGGCTGCTTTGCCTCCTTAGCACAAATTCGTAGTGTGTGAGGCATCCAGCCGTCCCATCTGCATTCCAGTCAGCAGGAAAAAAGGAGAGCAAGGAAGGGAATGCCCCTTCCCTTTAAGGACACTTTTCAGAAGTCGTACACCATTTCTACCTTCAGCCTTTGGCTAGAGCTTAGTTACAACATCATACTTGGCTGTGAGCAATTCTGTTAAATATGGTTTTGTTTGTCTGGGCTGACACGCGCCAGGCTACGAATCGGGGTCTCCATTGCAAAGGAACCAGAACAGAACGGACATTGCAGGAGGTCCCTACCAGAGCCCAAGGGCGCTCTTTCCCAAGACTCAGGGAATCTGCTTCCAATTGCAATTCTGCAAATGATTTGTCAGGCCCTTTGGGGAGCTGGCTGGGGCAGTGTGTGCTGATGCTGTCTTGCATGATTTAACACTTCTTCATTCCTGCATTTTCATTTCATATATTTGGATTTAGTACAGAGCGGGAGACTAGAGTTCTAGACACCGAACGAAAGGAAACCCCCAAGTGGTCAGAGTGCAGTGGTTTCGCCGCTTGAAATACGGTTGTACTCTCCACTTTCAAATGAAAATTCTGACATTGTTTTTCAGAACAATTGCACCACCCAGACTAAGGGACCCACAAAAGTGTCAATTCACCACATGTTAGCTTTTTTTTTTTTTTTTTTTTTTATAACTAATTGTAACAAGTGGTTGCTGTGAAAATGGCAGGCTCCCTAAGGCTGCCCTTTCAATGACCCATACCCTGACCTGGACAGACCACCTTCTGTCCGAGAGAGGAAAAGTTTTGTTCCTAGATCAGATGAAACCCTGGCTTTACCCCTGGTGACCAGTAGGATTAATCAGACACCAGTAAAACAGCTGACAGAGACACTAAACCAACGGACAATAATTAGCACGCACACCAGGCAACATCCGTCCGAGGGGTTCAACTTGTCCCTTTCTTTGCCCTAAGACGCAATACCTGCTCTGTGGCTTGGCTCTCCGTGCTCCATAAAGGGAGCACTTGTAAGCTAAGAAGCTGCACGTTTTTAGGATCAATATGGTATTCACCCGAGCTGGTTAGGAAACACAATGCCAGGGACAGAGCTTGCTGTGGGAGCTTGTGTGGGATTAGGCTATTTCCCCAGGATTTACCACCCAGCGCACAGCCGGCGCTGAAACCTGCATGGACAGCCCTGTGGTTTAAGATGAGCCGAAAGGCGTTCTCTTCAGTTTTTGGCTTTTTCAAAGTAAAATCTTCCCAACATGCAAAAAGCAACCACTAAAACTGAACCACATTCAGATGCAGAGAAAGAGTGAAAGTCAGCAAAAGGAAAACACATTTCTGAAATTTTCTTGGGAGGTTCCTGTAAGAGTCTTTCTTGGAGAAACCATCAGGCTTGATACCTCTGCAGCAGTGTAAGTGTCAGAACTTAACTTTCCAATGCAAATTTCTTCTTCACCTTACTACCTACAGAGCCACTTTCTTCACTCAGTAATTGTTTGGTTTCTGTTTTACTTTTTTCTCTCATTCTGTTTTCAAGGGCAAAGCAGAGAGGAAATAAAAAGTGTCACTCATGCTAAGAACTTAACATCAAATTGATTTTATTTCCAAGTGATTTCCCTCCAATTTTATTTTAAAACATGTTTGAGAAGAAAGCAAACTTAGATTTTATTTCTGGTCCTAAATACGGCTATCTCAGAATTGTTATGGAAACCCTGGGGGTGGCATAGAGGGATGAGAGTCATGCTTAAAAAAAAAGGTGACTAACAGACACAGAAAGACAAATATCATATGATATCGCTTATATGTGGAATCTAAAAAAATGGTACAAATGAACTTATTTACAAAACAGAAATCGAGTCACAAATGTAGAGAACAAACTTATGGTTATGGGGGGAAAAGTGGGGGAGGGATAAATTGGGAGATTGGGATTGACATATACACACTACTGTATATATTAAGGACCTACTGTATAGCACAGGGAACTCTACTCAATACTCTGTAATGACCTGTATGGGAAAAGAATCTAAAAAAGAGTGGATATATGTACATGTATAACTGATTCACTTTGCTGTACAGCAGAAACGTACACAACATTGTAAATCAACTATACTCCAATTAAGAAAAATAAGGAGATGAAATTCTCCAGATCAAGAAAGACAAAGTCAAAAAAAAAAAAATAAGGTGACTTAGAAGGGAGGGCAAAATATCTCCCAGTGACTGTTTTTGCAAGTGTTATACTGGGGACAGGAGCAATGGTAAGAACCAGCCGTATTTGAGACATAAAGACTAGACGTGGGGAAACGCGGTTATATGGGGGGACAGATTTAGCGAATTTAAATCAGATGCCAAAAAAAAATCTTCCTTGGGGAATAAAATAAATAAATATGTGCTTAGGAGGAAGCGTTTCAAAGCAAGACAATCTCTATTTCCAAAAGCCTTCTGGAGGCTCTCCCCCAAGGACGCAACACCAAGTGCTATTAATCTTGACTCACTGAATGAAAGTATTACACAGATTTCAATCCAGACCTTCAAGCCTTAAAGAGCTCTGAAGAGCACGGATAAAGCGACCCGTTTTTCACTTTGGCGATTCCACAGGGGTAACTCACTTTAATTTCCCTTTCATCTCTTTGGGAGGGACTCGAAACTTGAAAAGCAAACAGGTTTCCTTTTCTGACTCCTGGAGAGAAGTCTTCTGTTGCTTTCTTACGTGGCAAGGCTGAAGGTGGGTGACCCATCTTCATTTGTTACCTTGGAAGACGTAGAGAAGCAGAAGTAAGTCCGAAATAATAGGCAAACGGGAGATTCCTCCCTTGTTCGAGAAAAGTTATTGCCCTTCCAAATGCCAGTTTGTTTTTTGATTTTCCACGGTCCAGCCCTGTATTTAGCACAGAAAGCCACGACACTGATAATAACCCCAAATATACACAAGGACAAAGCAAGAAGCCCTGGCCATTTTGTTCCGTCAGGCAAATTACGATCTAAGTTTTCTGCCAACACCACTTTTCTCGGATTGTTTATGGCAATACCAGCCTGTTTGCTGAGATTCTAAAATGCAGCTAAATTTTCTGGGATTAAAAAAAAAGAGTGCGTGCTTATTATGTAGATGTAAACTGTTTCAAATGCAAACACTTCCCACTGTGAAAAAAAGGAAAAGCGTTGTGGAAAAGGATACCAGGTTATCCAGACTGAAGGAAAGATGTTATGCCTCGCTGTGCTGCTTTCCAGGGACCCGAGAGGAAAGGGTACACCTGGAATCGTATGAAAATAAATGACTAAACCAGGAAGCAGGGACAGCAGTCTCTGCTAGGTTTAGTCCAGCTTGTGCTGAAATGATAAGGACTCACCCACTGTTACTTTCCAACCAAGAGCCCAGGAGGAAAATAGCTCTGGGAGGGTTGAGTTTCACATAAAATAAGAAGACAGGACAAACACCAGCATTTTTCCCCTTAAGGCTTTACTAAAAGGCACCAACTTGTCTAAAAATGGTATGAAAATTGAATGATGTTTTAATTGATGCCATATGTTTTATTCTTCCATGTGTCCAAATCCTGGGCTAGGCTAAGAAAAATAGAACTTGGAGCCTCAAAAAAATTTTCTTTCTTTCTTTGCACAATAGCTGTCATATGTGTGTGAGGAGATTGTAGGAATGGGAAAAAATTGGGGAAAATGGCATTTTTAGTTATGGAAAAGAAACTTTTAAACTGTTAATGTTTCTATGAGAGTAATATAAACCTGACGGCTAAATCACTAAATACTGATCACATCATGGGTAAACATTAAAATGAAGTCATTTAAATTAAAAGAGGGAGAAAGAAGGATACTACTTCTCCTTGGTTAATTGTGGCTTGGCAATGTGCATATTTTTTTTTACTCAAGTAAAGGAACTTCTCAAATGTTTGGACCACAATTATACAAGGGAATACAAAAATAGAGAGATTATGCAACAACTTGAAAAGGTAGCTTTTGTCTGATTTTGTCAAACTCTACAAGGCTTATTTTTGATGCGAATTAGTCAAACGGGTCTAAGGTGCTCTCTTTCCACCCACCAAAAATATCTGTGAATTAAATTAGGTAAACAGGGTCCTCAAAAGCTGAAGTGTCGCTCCGCTCCCCTCCCACACATGAATAGTCACATATGAGTTTCCACAAGAGTCTGCAGTGTGCATTTTCGCAGTGAGCAGAGCCTTCTCTGGGCTGACTCAGAAAGCAGCCCCTTTCCAGTGGCCTCTGAGATGATGTGCCAGAGACCAACACATCTGACCAAGAGGTCTCTGAAGTTGTAGCCTTTTGTATTTACACTTTTGAAATATCTCTATTGTGATGCAAATCTTGATTTTCAATCAAAATTGGCTGGAAGAAAAATTCTTTCTCTGGAAACTGTGGTAGGAAGTAAGTAAGCCTAAATCTCAATTTTCTCTCTCTTGGATTCTTATTAAGCCAGAAAACAATGATACTAAACACAAGCATCTTTTGCAAATGCTGATGGAAGACTCCACTGTGTCAACCAGTACTTCAACTGACTAGTGTTAGTCTCCAAAGGCATCAAGTTTATCCATTTTTTTTTTAAGTTTATCCATTTTAAATGACCAGTTTGGTTTTTTTTTCTTCTTTTTGTAATTTGGGTGCCGATGTAAAAAGCATCTAAGAACAGTGGCTTTTGTTGACTGTTCAAAATCAAATCCATTTTAGAGAGTTTGCCCTTCTGGGCATGGATCCTTTCTTTAAGTCTAAACAAATAAAATAAAATGGAAACAAAAGGAAAGCGCCATCAATGGCACGAAGGCTTCCCACTTTAAATTTATTTTAAAAGCTGCGTGTTGAAATATGGAATCCTCTGAACCTCCACAGCAAGTCTGAAGACTTTTAGGGCTGAGGACCTGAGCTCCTCGCAGAAGCCTTTCTTTCATCCGCTCAGGTTAAAGAGGTTTGTGTGTGTCCGTGTGTGCGCGCCTGTGTCTCTTACGGTAGCCTTCGAGATGGAGTTCTGAGGGAGCGTTTCTCCTACCAAAATACACACAGCCTGGGATTAAAAGGGCTGAAACCTACCAGCAAGTTCTTAACGCCCTCCCACAATCATTAGACCAAATCCACCATCATTCTAGATTCATTTTTCCCTTATTCATCTGTCCAACTAATTCCTGCCGCATTCACCAGGCTTATATCTTAATCTTTTCTGTTACATAGAGAATACATAATGAAAAGCTGCATTTTCTGGGTACATGCACACATTTGGAGTGGATGAACCATATGTGAAGTGACATACAATGCTGAATGCGGGCTGAATGGTGTCCAGTGCGAAAAACACTGCGAAGGGAGGAACAAAAAACAGCGAACAAGAGCCAGTGCAGGGCTGGTCTCCGCTGCAACACCAGGGGATTCGCCGCTAAAACATGGGTATAATTTCACTGTTTTCACTCACACAAGCTGTGGGAAAGGAGTCACCATCTGATGTTTGATTGTGTGGGATATGTTTTTGGCAGTGGCCTTGTATTCCGCATTGACAAAAAAGAAAAAGAAAAAAGAAAGAAAGGAAAAAGGATAAAAGGAGGCGGGGGGAAGAAGATAAAAAAAGAATAGAGGTACATTTGCTGTTTTTAATTTGCCGTCTGGGGGACTGGCACAGCCGACCGAGTTCTGACCAGTGGCCACCTGAAAAGTAGGGCCGGGGCCTGGCTAGTGGCCCCTCTTATGCTGATGCTACCGCAAGGGGACTTTTATCTGTCCAACCCTGCTGTCTGGTTAACTTATTACTGAACAGTGGGGTTGACGTTTGCCTGATTTAATAAAGCCTTTTGTCCAAGATAGTGGCTGGGGAAACATGCCCAGGGAAGCAGCGTTCTGCCCGCATTGACACTGACGTGGCACTGAGGTAGCACTGAGGTAGCACCGAGGTAGCACCAAGGCAGAGAGGCCCACACTTCACAAGGAGGCATTTCCTGGAGCCTCAAACGGCCCCTGGGAAGTGCATCTGCATTGCCAACCCAACTGCCAGGTGGCTACAGGTGTCTCACAGGAGGACCCCAGCTTGAAGATTTCTCCTGTGGTTTGTGGCTGCAAGCAGGCAGGGTCCCCACACCAAACAGAGATTTTAGAAAGAAATGCATTGACTTTTGTCCTGTTCTCCATCCTCCCCTCATCCAGGAATGCCAGATGGAGCAGATAAAGAAGGATGCCCAAGTTAAATTTGGATTGCAGGTAAACAACAAAATGTGATGTGAGGTTTACCTGCAATCCACATTTAACTGAATGTCCTGTATTTTATCTGGCAACCCTATCCCTACCCCTCTGGGCCCCCTGGGCTGCCCACTTCCCCCTCTCCCCAACCTCCTGCCTCTCACCTGTCAGGGCGGCAGCCTCCTCTGTCTGCATCTCAAAGTGTTAAGAGGATAATGAGAATATAGATGGGTAGCTGCTTTCCAGAAAGATCGTTAATTAGCCTGGCTGGTTAACATGTGGTTCCCATGCCCCAGGTGTGCTAAAAGACATTCCTCTTAACTTCAGCTTCAACTAGGAGATATCACCAGTGCTGTTGGACAGAGAGAGTTTGGTGTCCTCACCTTCTGCTCCCCATGGCCTCTCCTCCAATGGTTTTGCATCATTTTATTTGGACCACGGTTTTTTTTTTTTTTGCGGTACACAGGCCTCTCCCGTTGCGCAGCACAGGCTCCGGATGCACAGGCTCAGTGGGCGTGGCTCACGGGCCTAACCGCTCCGCGGCACGTGGGATCTTCCCGGACCGGGGCACGAACCCGCGTCCCCTGCATCGGCAGGTGGACTCTCAACCACTGCGCCACCAGGGAAGCCCTGGACCACGTTTTTAAGCCAAACCAAACTCCCCAGAGGCAGATACTGTGCTTAATGGAAGGTTTGGCGATAGAGCCACCTGTTCCCCAACTGAGTATGTGCAAACGCTTCAACTACCCTGATCCCACCATGTGCCCCACCGTGTGCCCTGCCCCACCCCTGCCAAGTCCCCTACCTTCAGCGGCACTTGTGGCTACAGCCCCTGTTCGTTGGGATATTGCATTGCTATTTTTGATCACTGGTGTTTGTTCACAAGCTGCTTCCGGGTTTTGTCCTGAGTGAGCGCACTGCTCTGAGTTGCCCATTTGTAGGCCTATGACGCATATCTGATTAAGGGTAGCAGGAAAGAAGGAGCTTTCCCCTGCGAGCGGCGGGTGGACAGGGTAGGGAGGGCAAATCTTGTGGCCAGCCAGTGCTGGGGTCCACGCTGTCCTTTGTCTGCAGGTGGGCAGGTGGAAGTGGGCAGAGGCTTAAAAGCTGGTGACTCTGCAGTAACCTGTCCCAAGCTCTGATCCTCAGAAGTGCAGCTGAAAAGGAGATTTCCAAAGGAGCACTGCTGTCTTGAATGCTTCCATGATTGGAGACAGTAGCGGCTGCATGTATTGGCCGGGACTGGAAGTGTGGTTTTCTCCACGTGGTGGAATTGCTCTCATTTCCAAACATGATACGGGGGCATAATGGCCGTTGGTAATGACCACATTAGTGTCATATGGAGCAATATATCTACAATAAATTAAGGCCGCATTGCAATTAGTACCAGTGATCACAGCTGTGGAGACAAATGGCATATGTGCTAATTAAATAATTTGTCACTTGACTGCTAAACAAACAATTCAGCCTCTTTTCATTACAAACTACCATCTCCAGCGCGCCACCATGGGCCATTAACCCCAGGAAGGAACGGCGTGCTGTGCCCACATGGCTGGGGAGCTGGGTCCCGATAGCAGGATAAAATGGACAGAGGAAATCTCACTTGGATTAAAAATCCGCTCATCGGGTCTTCCTTGGTGGCGCAGTGGTTGAGAGTCCGCCTGCCAATGCAGGGGACGCAGGTTCGTGCCCCGGCCGGGGAAGATCCCACATGCCGCGGAGTAGCTGGGCCCGTGAGCCATGGCCGCTGAGCTATCGGATTGGTGCGAATCAACAAACACAGCGTCACATCGTGTCTCGACTTAGTCTTGTGTCTTCGGCCACAACATCCTCCCCGTCGGCAACACCTTTCTTATGGTTTCTCTCTTTTTTTTTTTCCCCACCAGCCCTCCTTCCCCCACCTCCGCCCCAAATGCTAATCCATAAAGCTGAATTGTGGAATATGCTTTTAACGGGGGCCCCTGCTAGCCCATATAATGGCTTTGTGTGAACTAAGGGGGACTCAGCCCTGTGCAGAGTGCAGGTAAGCAAGGCGCAGGCTGGATTTCAGTCTCTGCTCACCTCCTTGGTCCAGGGCTCTTGTGCAGTGAACAACCCGCCCAACCATACGGGCAGTCCTGTTCTCAGCTGCTCCTGAAAGCAAGAGAGGTTTGGGTAATTTCCAGCCCCAGAAAATCCCAAAACCAATTGTCCTTTCTTCCTTGCTCTTTTATCAGAGTTGTTAACTAAGGGAACTTCTTATTCCTACCTTTGATCACGTTCAAACAGCACTTCGGTCAGACGAGAGGAGAAAGGCAAAGCAATGAGGATTTTGTGTCGTTATCCATTGATCAAATCTCTCCTCGGGTGCCACATTTCCAAGGAGCTTTCAGCACTGGTGTGGTGCTGAGTGTAAGGCATCATGTGATGTAACCGTTTGGGGCAAAATACTCCAGCATGTAAGTTTCATGCAAAGTGATTCTATTGCAGTAAATTTCTAAAAGGCTGGAAGAAAACTCAAAGCTGGAATATTGAGTCTTCCGTAGGAAATTGAATCCCTGAATAATTTCAGATTAGGCTTTAGTAACTACTTTTGGGTGGACTATGGGAACAGAAGGGAACCCAAACCGTGTTTTATCTTTTTGAGAACCTGACTGTTTGGACATAAAAGTCTGTAAGGGTGGCAAGTTTGTCAGCAAGATGATGCCTTATGCACCAAAAAGCCATTCTGTTTCTTTAATGAGGTGAAATCTAGCTTTATCCCAGAAGGATTGGGCACAGAGAATCTCAGCCAGCATCACATAGGAGAGAGCTGGGCACGTGGAAAGTGCTCAGTGAAAACCAGCTCTTGTTATTATTATTATTAATATTATTACTGCTCCCATTTATAACTGAATTTTGTATCATTGAGTGTCTTCTTCAGCGCTTGTTAATGTTGCCTATCAGGTGCATGCAGAGTGGGAGAGGCAGATTACTATGAAGCAATGTTTTGCTTTGCTTTGCTTTGTTTTTTCGCATCTTTGTTGGAGTATAATTGCTTTACAATGTTGTGTTCGTTTCTGCTGTACAACAAAGTGAATCAGCTACACATATACATATATCCCCATATCCCTCCCTCTTGAGCCTCCCTGCCACCCTCCCTATCCCATCCCTCTAGGTCGGCACAAAGCATCAAGTTGATCTCCTTGTGCTACGCAGCAGTTACCCACTAGCCGTCCATTTTACATTTCGTAGTGCATATATGTCAGTGCTACTTTCTCACTTCGAGCCAGCTTCCCCTTCCCCTGCTGTGTCCTCAAGTCTGTTCTCTAAGTCTGCGTCTTTATTCCTGCCCTGCCACTAGGTTCATCAGTACCACTTTTTTAGATTCCATATATATGCGTTAACATACAGTATTTGTTTTTCTCTTTCTGACTTACTTCACTGTTTTTATTTCTATTTATTTTTTTCACGTCTTTATTGGAGTATAATTGCTTTACAATGGTGTGTTAGTTTCTGCTGTATAACAAAGTGAATCAGCTATACATATACATATATCCCCATATCTCCTCCCTCTTGCGTCTCCCTCCCACCCTCCCTATCCCACCCCTCTAGGTGGTCACAAAGCACCGAGCTGCTCTCCCTGTGCTATGCGGCTGCTTCCCACTAGCTATCTACCTTACGTTTGGTAGTGTATATATGTCCATGCCACTCTCTCACTTAGTCCCAGCTTAACCTTCCCCCTCCCCGTGTCCTCAAGTCCATTCTCTACATCTGCATCTTTATTCCTGTCCTGCCCCCAGGTTCTTCAGAACCTTTTTTTTTTTTTAAGATTCCGTATATATGTGTTAGCATACGGTATTTGTCTTCCTCTTTCTACTTCACTGTTTTTAAAAGAACTTTTTCCTGAAGGCTGTTCACACATCAGGAAATGCGGGGGAGTTCAGGGGAAGTCAAGAGGCCTTTGAAGTGCTACCAGGACACAAGATGCTTTTGCTACAGTCACAAGATGCATTATTGTCTTTTCTGTTTTCTTGGCAGCCTCCCACCTTCTGGGACTGACTTTCATCTGCCCAAATGGGACTGAGATGCGAGTTGGGAAGCACCCAGACCAGCCATCACCCTGCAAGTGGTGGCAAATCCCTAAAGCTTCAAGACAACCCAGAGACCCTACTCATCCAGCCTCTGTGTTTGCCAGAGAGAAGAAATGGAAGCAAGTGTGAGAAAACAATGTCCCTAAATCATGCTGTTCACATCCTTCTCTCTGTGTGTGGTGTGCCCCCTCCACCCACCCCCACTCTATTTGCTGATATAAGATGAAGAGGTCCAGAGAGTGTCCTTTCCTCTTGCTGTTAATCAGGACGCAGAGATTCCACCAGCCATTTTCTTCTTTCTGGTATAAGGTATTTTTGACCATGTAATCTTTTTGCCTCTTAAAGGAGATGTGTGGTGAGAAACCTGTCTGGGCACAGTCTTGGGTAGTCCCAGTGAGAACAATGCTGGAGTCTGGAAAGGTCATTAGGAAATAAAAGCTTAGATTCTTGAATAGCTTCTTGACCATTGTCCAAGGGCGTGCAATCTGGGACACAGGGGATACCAACTAGCCCCTCACCCACTGGCCAACCCAGTTAGATCACATCCTGTCTTTTAGGAAAATTCACTAAGTTTTGTACCATTCTAGGCTCTCATTCACTTTGAGAATCAAGTTAAGAATTTTAATCTTCAGTGTCATTTATTTATACTAAGTCCCTAAAGCATATACAATAAGTGTATGTTTAACTTAGGTTATATTAAATTTTTTTGCCATACCTTTTTAGAATCTTGAAAAATATTGCCAGCACTTTAAAAAGATAACTTACTTTTACCAATATATATTCTCTCATTTGAAAATCAAATAGTACTTAAATGGATTATAAGGAATAAACCCAATACTCTGTTCCACTTCTGGAATCTCACTTTCATGCCCTTGCAAGGAATTTCAACTATTTGATCTGAGTATTTTATTTTTTTCTCAAATTTACCTCCACATTTCTAGATGGTATGCTTCTAGGAGATTTCCTTGATTATATTTTCCAACACTTCATTATATTTTATTTTTAATTCAGTTATTCTATTTTAATTTTCAAGAACTCTGGTTCTCTGACTGATCCATTTTTATATCTTCCTGTTCTTGTTTCATGAATGAATAACCTCTTTTGTATTTCTGAAAAAGTCAGTTTTATTTTTTAAAAAGTCTACTTGGTTAGAAAAGTTTACTGAATTGTCTCTATTTCCTCTGAGTTTATCTTTGTTCATTTTTGTCTTCATCTTTGCCTGTGGAGATTTCCTTGGACATAAGAGGGAGGCAGTAAGCAGCTCACTGGATCTCTGGGTACATGATGAGGTGGAAGCCAGATTTTATATCAAGAGTAGTTGTTAAAGCTTTCCAGCACTGGATCAACACCTGACAGAGCTACATAATTATTTATTTATTGTGCAGCTCATCCTGGTCTTGTGTAAGTGCCATGAGAACAAAAGTTGGTTTATGTGTTAACTACTGCAGTCCCAGTGCCTAGGACAGTGCCTGGCACATAATAAATGCTCAAAAAATACTTGTTGGATGAATGGAGAGATGTGAAAAAATGCTGTACAGAGCACAAAGTGAATGAGACACTAGGAGACGGAGAAATTCATTTTGCCCTAGAGCATGAGAGAGGCTTTTTGGAAGACAAGGGATTTGACCAGAAACCTGAAGAATGGGTAGATCAACGTCAGGCAGGGGTAAGCGGGGAGAGGAGAGAAAATGGCCTGAAAGGAGGCACAGAGCACTTGACTTCCCAGGGCCTTAAAGATCATCCATGCAGTGCTCTTCCAACTCACCTCTCATAGATCATGAGATCAGTTTAGTGGGTCTTGACTAGCATTTTAAAAAATGGAAATATTAGACTTCATCATAGATAGCTTGGTGAGTTTGGTGAAATTTATTTCAGAAGTGAATGTATATATGTGTGACTCTAAATCTAATCTAATCTAAAACATTTTTCAAAACAGTTTGAAACACACTGTTCTAGAATGATCCTCCCTTCAAATCTAGGCCCTTCCTCTCTGGGGAATATACATCCCTGCCACATAGTCACCAGCCCCCTCCTCTCCAGGACTACTGATGAATGCTCGCTGCCTCACAGGGAGCCTACTGGCAGCACCAACTGCTAGAATCCACCCTGTGTCCTTCGTTCAGTCCAAGAAATTATGTACATCAGCCCACTGTGTCTTTTTTTATTTTGATAATTTTAAAGACACAGAAAAGTCCACAGAATAACATATAATCACTCAGAATTCACAACAGTTAACATATTTTCAAATTGTCTTTCAGCGTTTTTTTTTTAAAGGAAAAAAAACGTTCCTCTCCTCACTCCCATGTTTGTTGGTATCCTTCTTGTCCAGTTTTAATACTTTCATATGCATCCAGGAACAAAAGGTATAATTATTTGGTTTTTGGCTTTGAGTTTATATCAATGTGTAAAACTATCAGTCTGGGTCTTGCTTTCTTCACTGAGACTTAAAGTATTGAGATCACAGGGGAAGTTCTCAATCCAAAGGAACTAAACCCAGATTTCAAGGACATCATCTACCCACAGATTCTTAAGGGGACAATCTTCTGTGTCTAAACTTGCAGATGAAGCATCTGCTTGCTTGCACAGAATGAGATTTCCTTCTTATTCCCTGGAATTTCAAGGTTGCTCCCAGTCACCCAGGCAGGGAAAGGAACAGTTGAATTGCACTTGATATGCCCTGAGGGAACATGGGCATCCTCCCAGCCTGAGGGTTTGCACAGCTCCAGTCCTACTGTAAGCATCTCAGTGGGAACATCTGGGGTCTGGCCCTGAAAGACTAAAGACCAGTTTTGGCAAAGAAGGAAGTGTAGCTCTAGGATGAGATAACATAAGTCTGAGTTTCTTTCACAACCTAGACTGAGAGCATTCCGATAGTGCCAAGA
Organism: Neophocaena asiaeorientalis asiaeorientalis; assembly: GCF_003031525.2. NCBI lineage: Eukaryota > Metazoa > Chordata > Mammalia > Artiodactyla > Phocoenidae > Neophocaena > Neophocaena asiaeorientalis. Next base: position 1,806,753 of record NW_020174642.1, read on the forward strand.
CACCTGCCCAGGTGTTTTCCAGATGTTCTTTTATTCATGCCACCAACATCTGTTGAGCACCTACTATGTGCTCTGAAGCAATGTAGCCAGGTGGTTAAGGGAATGGGGTTTGACATTGAGAGCTGAATTCTAGCTCTGGCTGTGTGTCTTTGGGCAAGTTACTTACCTCTCTGAGCTTTAGTTCCTTTACCTCTATAATGATAGTTATCATAGTACTTACTTAAAGGATTGATTTAAGGATTAAACGAGTTGATGCATGTAAAGAGAGCAGGGCACAGAGAAAGGACTCAACTATTAGTTGTTTTGTTTTACTATTGTTGCTTTTAATGAGATATTGCACTAGGCTATGGAGACACAGCGTTGGATAAAACCTGGTTCTGCCCTCAAAGTTCATAGTTTAGTAGGCTGCCTTTAGATTCCTTTCTCTTTTTTAAAAAATATTTGTTTGCTTATTTCTTTATTTAATTTTCCTTTTTTTTTTTTTTGGCTATGTCGGGTCTTAGTTGCAGCACATGGGATCTTTTTGTTGAGGCATGCGGAATCTTTTCATTACGGCATGCGGTCTGTTTGGGTTTATCTCTAGTTGTGGTGTGTGGGCTCCAGGTGTGTGGGCTCTGTAGTTTGCATCCCGGCAGCCTCTCTCTTTGAGGCGCGCAAGCTCAGTAGTTGTGGCGCAGGCTTAGTTGCCTCACGGCATGTGGGATCTTAGTTCCCTGACCAGGGATCGAACCTGCGTCCCCTGCATTGGAAGGCAGATTCCTTACCACTGGACCACCAGGGAAGTCCCTAGATTCCTTTCTTCCTTAATATCTCATGAAAGTTTTTTAAAAATAGAAAGTACAAATTACTTCCATAGGCCAACAAAATGATTCTTGAAGGTTTGTTTGTTTTTCTTTTGAGGGGGATACCAAGGATTCATATTAAACTGGCTTACCATCACCTCAGGAGAAGGCAAAGACCGGCAGAGGTAGAGGAAAATAACAAGTCTACAGCCTTTTCCCCAGGGGCTCTGGCTGCGCTGGGGCTATAAATAGCAGAGACTTGCTCAGGATTAAGACAGCATTTCAATCACAAATCTGGGAAGTTGTGATTTTCCTCAGTGACAAACCCTATTGCTCCTGGTGGAAAAAGAAAAAAAAAAAAAAGACATTGCAACTTTCTCCTACATTTGATTAGAACTTTGGCAGAGTTGAGAAGAACATTTCATTTTCTCCAGACTCCTGCTTGTTCCCACCCTGACCTTGTCTAAATAGTGCTTTATTATTCTGTAAAAGGATATTTTCAAAGATAGAATTGCTGACTTTAAAATTTACTAAAATGTCCATTTTCTTGGTTGTTCGGTTTCCTTGGTTGTTGTGGTAATATCTACATTTTTAAATGCAGCCCATTTTCATTTGCATCTGTACCCAACCTCTATAAAATCTATAGCATGTATATTCATCCAGGAAGGCAGCACAGAAATCACCAGACAAGGAGAATGGTAAAGGATCAATTATAATTATTAGTTATAGAAATAAAATGTATAGTATTATGTCTTCTTTACGAGTTTTATAGTTAATTTTACAACTTACTATTTAAAATACATTGGTGCCAGAATTTGCTTGTTGGGATGTCTGTTTTGTAAATGAAATGGGTCCAAATATTTATGTCAATGGTAGACAAACCAAATCAAACCAAAAAAGTTCAGGTGTCAGGGGAACATCCTCCCCAAACTTTGAATCAAATCTTTGGCCTGGATCCCAGCTCCATGCACACTTTCCTTGGCAGTCAGACACCTTCTGGGGAAGGTACCGGGAGGGAAGGGATCTTTTACTGACACCCATGGGTCACTTTTAGATGAGATCAGGACCCAAGCACAGGAGGAAGGGGGAAAACCAAAAACGTTAGGATATTCTGATGGAAGCACCCACTAAATTCTTATTCCCAGTGTTATTTTTACTTAAAACCTTTTCACGGGACTTCCCTGGTGGCACAGTGGTTGGGAGTCCGCCTGCCGATGCGGGGGACACGGGTTCGTGCCCCGGTCCGGGAGGATCCCATATGCCGCGGAGCGGCTGGGGCCGTGAGCCATGGCCGCTGGGCCTGCGCGTCCGGAGCCTGTGCTCCGCGGCGGGAGAGGCCACAGCAGCGAGAGGCCCACGTACTGCAAAAAAAAAACAAAAACAAAAAAACTTTTCACTTTTGAAAAGAAAACTTAAAAAAAATCATTGTTATAAAGATGGAAAATGGGGTTTCCCTGGTGGCACAGTGGTTGAGAGTCCGCCTGCCGATGTAGGGGACACGGGTTCGTGCCCCGGTCTGGGAAGATCCCACATGCCGCGGAGCGGCTGGGCCTGTGAGCCATGGCCGCTGAGCCTGCGCGTCCGGAGCCTGTGCTCCACAACGGGAGAGGCCACAACAGTGAGAGGCCCGCGTACTGCAAAAAAAAAAAAAAAAAAAAAAAAGCTGGAAAATAGAGGGGGAGAAAACCGCCCCTTAAAACCCATTATAACATAACTGAAATACAACCATTTTAATGTTTCTATATTCCCTTTCGTTTGCTGGCCCACAAGCATTTATAATTTTACAGTTATAATTATATTGTGCGTAACAGTTTATGATCTACTTTTCTCCTGAGCATTGCCAGGCATCTCCAGAGTCTTCCAAGTAATTATTTTAATGGGTGCATAATATTTTATTGAGTGGATATATCATCATTTAAACACTTCCCTATTGATGGGCTTGTAAAAGAGGATAAATAATTTCCTTCTACCTTTCTGAGTTGTTAGCTGAGGCTTCTATAATAAAAGATAAATTAGCAAGCGAAAAACAAACAGAAGTTTATTCATGTGTCTACCTCATGATACATGGGAGATACCAGGGAAAAATGAGTCACTCCTGAGGTGGCTTCGAATTCAGGATTAAATACCATCTTAATAAGGAAAGGGAAGTGGGGAGGCAGGCCTCTTAAGGGAGAGTAAATGGTTTTTAGGAAAGATGAAGGGACCCTTAGAAGACGAGATGGAAGGTATGATATTTGTGACAGTTTGTCTGGGTGTGGTCCTGACTTCTAGTCTCCTCTCCTGTGATAAGGGTCAGTCTTCCCTGGTTGATGAAAGGCCCCAGGAAAAGACTGATGTGTTGTGTTCCTTTTGGAGGATCTGTCTAGATAAAAGGAGTTCAGAGAAAGCCTCTTCCTGCATTTGCTGTTTTTCAAGTGCCTATAAAACCCAGTCGCCTTCAAATAGAGTTCTCTCACTCAGGTTATGATTTATCTCTTGATCCAAAACTTTATTCCTTTTCTTGTCTGCTCTGACCTCAGTTGTGTGCTAATTGAACACTAATCACCCAGAGTCAGATGACTAAAATTGCTGTTGTTGATAACATGGTTAATGTACTAAAATTGCTAGTATAGGTATCATCACAAAGTTACAAACTCAGATTGTTTCTCCAGGACAAAATAGTCTCACAGACCTCTGAGTCATGGACCACTTGACCTGAGAATCATAAACCAGAGACATCCTGACTCCTGAAACTACGATTAAAACATATCACAAGGCAATGATTAATCCCAGCCTCTTTGTTTTTCCCCTTTGAAAGAAACCTCAAAGACCAGGTGGGAGTGGATCTGAGGCTTGTCTCCCACTCCCTTGCTTGACACCCTGCAATAAATGCTGTACTTTTCCTTCACCACAGCCCCACGTCAGTAGATAGGCTTTGCTGTACTTTGGGTGAGCAGAACTCAGTTCAGTTCAGTAATACCTACAGCTCAAAATAATCAGTATACCAAAGTGACAGATTTTGGGGTGACATGCCCTGAACTGCTAGTCACATTTTGGGGTGGCACATTCTGCTACCACTCAGCACTGAGATTGCTTCTAGTTTTCCCCCATTATAAATAAATATACTGAAGATTTTATATATATATATACACACACACACACACACACACACACACACACAGAAGTAACCTAGACATGTATGTGTATATACATATATTTGCCTATCTTTGCATATATTTACATACATATATATGTGTATACACACACACTTTTTAACTAAGATAGGAAATTTCTTAGCTTTCAATAGTCATCCTTCCACGATTAGCTCTTATATGGATTTTCTCATTTAATCTTGATAACAGCTGTAAAGATAGGTATAACTAACATCCTCTTTTCACAGCTAAGAGGACAGAGACCCAGAGTTTAAATAATTCACTAGTGGTCGACAGCAGTGAAGCAATGCTTCAAACCCCAGTCTGACTGCTGAGCCCTTTCTCCTTGACCACAGACTATGCTGCTTCTCACTCTCCATTATGTGAAATTCTATACTTAGTACAGTCAAATAAAAATGTGGCAGAGAATTCACACCTTCCTCCTGTCTTCTCTACACACACACACATACACACACCCATCCACCCCACATACAGTGTTAATACTCACACCCCTGAATTTCTTCCCTACAACTGGGCTGTGACAGGACTTTAAAATCAACAGAAGGCAGGGGGAGAAAGCCGGGTCTGTATTTTCATTTTTGTTCAAATCTGTGAATTAGGAGTCCCCATTTTCCCATCCTGGTCACGGAGTAGTCCCAAATGGTCCCTGAGTAGAAGAAGGGAGAGATTTATGGACTGAATCCCGGTTCATGTCAGAGAGAAAAGTATTCTTTAGAAAGACATCTTCTGATGATTATTTTGAGAGACTTTCTGGTAATCTCCAGCAAATCTGCATATTAATAGGAATCATTTACTCAAAGCAGGGGTCCAAGGAAATAGCTTTACATAATAACAGTAGCTTGACTTGATTACTTCAATTTGGTTCTTCTATTGAATTAAACGTAAAGCCAAGCTTTTGGAAGTTTTACAGGACAATAAACAAAGCGGGAATAGTAAATTAAGACTAACTCTGGTTTCAACCTGCACATCTTTATTACTTCTAATGAGCAGGGAGATGTAAACAGGATCGGGGAGTAAAAACCATTGATAATCTCCTTAGCATTCTGGATAATTTATTGGTTTCTTTCCCACACTGAGGGCTCTAAGCCTGCCTAACATTCGTTAAGGCTTCTTGACAGTTTCTTCATAAAAGAAGCAATTTTCTTTCTTATAAGCTCAATGTCGTTTTGTTCACTTGCTCCCCAAAATACTGATAGACATTTCCAGCTGCACTTGGCCATTTTGAGTCACAACAGTATTTTTTTTTAAAGATATTTTTTGGTTTTGGTTGCACCGGGTCTTAGTTGCAGCAGGAAGGCTCCTTAGTTGCTGCTCGCTGGCTCCTTAGTCATGGCATATGAATTCTTAGTTGTGGCATGCATGTGGGATCTAGTTCCCTGACCAGGGATCGAACCCAGGTCCCCTGCATTGGGAGCACAGAGTCTTAACCACTGCGCCACCAGGGAAGTCCCTCAGAGCAGTTTTTTTAAAAAAAATAATGTTATACTTACAGAAGAGTTGCAAAAATAGCCCAGAGGGTCCTATATGCCTTTCACACAGTTTCCCTTTCACATCTGACATAACCTTAGAGCATTTATCAAAATAAAGAAATTAACCTCTACAAGATACTATTCACTAAAGTACAGAACTTATCACATGTCATCAGTTTTCCACTAAAGTCCTTCTTCTGTTCCAGGGTCTGATCCAGGGCACCGCATTGCATTTAGTCATAATGTCTTCTTAGCCTCCTCCAATCTATGACAGTTCCATAGTCTTTCCTTGATTTCATGACCTTGGCCCTTTTGAAGAGTACTGGTCAGTTATTTTATAAAATGCCCCTGTATTAGCTTGGGCTGCTGTAACAAAGTAACATAGACTGGGTGGCTTACACAACAAACATCTATTTCTCACAGTCCTGGAGGCTAGAAGTTCTTGGTGAGGACCCTTTTCTGGTTTACAGACACTCACCTTCCTCTTGTATCCTCATATGTGGAGAGAGGTATCATCTCTTTCTTAGCTCTTCTTATAAGGGCACGAATCTCATTCATGAGGGTACCACCCTCATGACCAAATCACCCCCAAAGGCCCCACCTCCAAATACCATCACACTGGGGACTAGGGCTTCCATATGACCACTGGGGGGACATAAATATTCAATCCATAGCATACCTCCATTTGGGTTTGTCTGATGTGTTCTCATGGTTAGATTGGGGTTATGCATCATTGGGAGGGAAACTCAAGGTGACTGATGCGTCCTCAGCTTGCCATGTCCACCCTGATGACTTGGCCAAGGTGTTATCTGCCAGGTTGTAAACTTACTATTTTTTGCCTTCGTGATTATTAAATACTTTGAGACTATGTAAATACCCTATTTCTACTTAAACATTCACAGCACTATTTTGTGTCCTCCACAGCGACAGTTTAACCTCAGTTACATGGCAAAATGACGGCAGTGGGGACTTTGGATTTTGTGGAGGGCACAGGAGCCTCACAGCCATTCACTCCTCCTAGAAATCCAATGTTCCAGGAAAGGGCTGACAGAGCTCCTGATTTCCTCCACCAGCTGTCTGATAGATGGATACTGTGACTTGGGATTTTCCGAGCCAGGAGTGGAACCTTGTTTCCTACTGTAGCATGACTTAGTTTTCTCCCCAGAATCACAGCCATGTTCCCGTGTGACTTAAGAATAACATACGATTGCTGAGGGAGGGAGAGACGTGGGCCTAAGTAATGAAATAAACTGTGTTAAAAGACTGAGGGTGGGATGAACTGGGAGATTAGGATTGACATACATACACTACCATGTGTAAAATAGATAACTAGTGGGAACCTGCTGTATAGCACAGGGAGCTCAGCTCGGTGCTCTGAGATGACCTAGATGGGTGGGATGAGGTGGGGGATGGAAGGGGGGTCCAAGAGAGAGGAGATATATGTATACATATAGCTGATTCACTTCACTGTATAGCAGAAACTAACACAACATCGTGGAGCAACTATACTCCAATTAAAAAAAAAAAAAGACTGACCGATTAATGCCACTCTTGGGCAGTCACAGATACTGATGTCTGCAAATGTTCCTAGAGAATTTAATTGCAAAATAGATCTGCAGCTCAGAAAAATGGTGGCTGGGGATGTCTCCTTTGTGAGGATATCCTTCTCCTTTTTTGTTGTCTTTTTAAAAACAAGTATATTCGCAGTGGATGAGAATTAGAAATGAAGGATGAGGAAAATTAAAACAAATGGGAGACCCAGTGCCCCCGTGGCTATGCAGCTGGGGGCTGATGGTGCCAGGCCTGGGAAGCTCCTTGTCTGAGATCCATATAACGAGAGAAGGAAATGGGAAGATGCCTTTCCTCTCTCTCCCTCATTTTTGTTTCTATTTTGTGACAGTACAGTTTTCAGGGTTCTGCAAAAACCCTTCTCAGGGTTCTGAAAAAGGAGGATACTAGTATTTTTTTGTTTAGCCTCAGAATTGACTCTTGCATGTCAGCTTATATGGCTGTATCCTTATTTACCAGGGGTACCCAACTAGAATCTGATGATGAGGTGAAGAAGGAAGAAGAAGAAGAGAAAAAGAGGAAGAAGAGAAGGACCCAATCTAGAAAAATTAACAGATATTTGTACAGAAGATAGCAATATATACATATGTATATACATATATATGTATACTTATATACACATATCATATACATCATATATATGTGTGTATATATATCATATATACATCGTATCTTGCTAAAACCACTTTGCATTTTCTCTGATCTCTGCCTTTTACTTGTACCCGAGCAGCAATACCACATATCAAGTATCTGTTTCTCTACTCAGAAATAAAACACGCAAACCAGAAGGTGAGTGAGGCCCATGGTACTGAACAAGTGTTGCTAGTTGGCCGCTCTGACCTATAGCTGACCTTCACGACCTGCAAGGGTCTGAGGCATGGAGTCCAGCTATGACCTCCCAGCCAATCCATCGGGGTTGTGGGTGGGCAGGGAGCTAAATAAATATTCAACTTCTATGAGTTCTCTTCATGGTTAAGATCTCACATTATACCTAAGTCCTTGACTGGTGGGTTCAATCACTGGTGCCGCTTTTGAGTAAATAAAAATAAGTTTTTCTTCTGAAAATATGAAAGGATAGGTCCAGGTACTACAAGAAAGGATAGCTGATAATGAGAGAGTGCAACATAAAATAGAAAAAAAAAAAACAACAAATAGTAAAACTATAGCATAAACCCAAAATCTGGCCATTCACATATGAACAAATAAGTTTAAAATTCTAATGAAAAGCCATCAGGAGAAGTTGAATCTGTGTTTATAAAACTCTGATTAAGAAAGCAGGGATGGGCCTCCCTGGTGGCGCAGTGGTTAAGAATCCATCTGCCAATGCAGAGGACACAGGTTCAAGCCCTGGTCCGGGAAGACCCCACATGCCGTGGAGCAACTAAGCCCATGTGCCACAACTACTGAGCCTGCACTCTAGAGCCCAGGAGCCACAACTACTGAGCCCACGCGCCACATCTACTGAAGCCTGCGCACTCTAGAGCCCGTGCTCTGCAACAAGAGAAGCCACTGCAGTGAGAAGCCCGCGCACCGCAATGAAGACCCAACACAGCCAAAAATAAATTAATTAATTTAAAAAGGGATGTGTACAAATGTTTTAGATTAGTTTTTGCCTAAAACTGTTAGTTCTAAAACAAATTTTGCCACCATATGAAATAACTATTAGTAATTCAGAAATGTAATTAACGTGAAGCCCCATTTGCTTTTTTCTTTTTTCCCCTTTCCTTTCTTTTTTTTTTGGCTGTGCTGCATGTGGGATCTTAGTTCCCTGACCATGGATCCAACCCGCGCCCCCTGCAGTGGAAGCGCAGAGTCTTAACCACTGGACCGCCATGGAATTCCCAAACTCCTTTTGCTTTTATTATGCCAGATAATCAGGTATTATTTGGAGTTCCCCACAAAGTCCATGTAAATATTCCCACTGACCAAAAGGCAGTGAGCCCTCGCTACTTACCGGAGCAAAGTAGGGGAAGATTTTTCCGCTGATAGGCTAGCTGGGAGCACACGGTTAGAAGAGGCTCCCAGCAGCATCTGGCTCCTGTCCCCCAACACACACACACATCTGTGCCCCCCACTTTGCAGGGACCGACACAGACGTCTCCACAGCAGCTGGTGGGCTGGATCCAACCGGCCAGTGTGGAGCAAACAGAATGCGTGATTGATGAGGAACCCTCGGAGAACAGACCCTGGGTCTGGGAGGCAAGCGGTTCCTTGCACAGAGCAAAGGATAAGGGTGGCCAATCAGTCTGGGGGCAAGAAGCCCTATCCCACCGACATGCGATGCCTTTTCTTTCCCTACACAGTCTCGGTATTGTCTGTGTTATAAAGGTGTTCAGTGTCCTTCGCTGGGACATACAAGGCCTGGTCCTGTCCTTTGTGAGTAACTCAAATATGAATTTTGAGAGCAGTGGGCGTCCTTCACCCACAGACTGAATAGATTCCCCATTCAATGTGCAGAGGAAGGAATAGAGAGTGATATGTTGATGCTTTTTGTTTGCTTGCTTTAAATTTGGTGGCTGGGTCTTCTTGCTCTTAAAGCAAGCTTGTTTGGGAATATTGAAAACCAAGACCCACAGTCCCTCTCCTGGGTGAAGGCCACAAAGTCCAAGAAGTCACACAGGTCAGGCTGCCAGGATGTGCCATGATCTGGGCGTAGAGGAAGCAGGGCTGGAGGGGGCATGGCTTTTACTCCCTTCATCCCGGTTTATGGTCCTTCAATATCAAGATGAGCTATTTTTACACATAGGCCAACCCTATTTTGTTCTGACTGGAGTCTCTTTATTAAAATAATCATTTAATTTCAAATTAAGAATCCAAGTTACTTGATAAGGTATAAAGATGAACAGGTAGGTAGGTGAAGGGGGTAACAGAATGCTTAATACTGTAGCAGTGCTATAGAAGTTCTCTCCCAAATTAAATGTTTCTTCAAACTTATGGTTACTGGGGGTAAGGTGGGTAGAAGTGATAAACTGGGAGATTGGGATTGACATGTACACACTACTATATATAAAATAGATAACTAATAAGAATCTACTGTATAGTACAGGGAACTCTACTCAATACTTTGTAATGGCCTGTGTCGGAAAAGAATCTAAAAAAGAGTGGATATGTGGATATGTATAACTGATTCACTTTGCTGTACACCTGAAACTAACAAAACATTGTAAATCAACTAAATTCCAATAAAAGCTAAAAAACTAAAAATAAAAACGATCCTATGTACGGTGGTTAAAAAAAACAAAGCTAATGTTTCTTGTTAGACAAAAGTGAAAACATAAAAAATGGCCACTTTCAATTTAAATGAATTTTTGCCCACATTTCTACTATCCTATATAACACCTCCCTTCACTTCTCCATGTTCTCATTAGATTTTTACTTAACAAAAGTAATGTTTTAACATCGCTTCAATAATTCTGTAGATATGACGTTGTGTTCCTTTCCATGGTCCTAAATACTTAGCAACTTTGTCATTTTTAGTAATAGGTAATATTCCATTATACGAATATTTCCTAATTTGTTTATCCATCACCTATTGCTAAACCTTTAGGTTATTTTCACCTAAACCTTTAGGTTATTTTCAGTTTTTCACTGTCAGAAATAACGCTGCTATAAATATAACAATACATACACCATTTCTTCTTCTAAATTACTTCCTTGAGGTAAATTCCAGAGAAGGAGATTACGGGGTCAAAGAGTACAAGCATTTTTATGACCTCTGACCTACATTGATTGCCAAATGCCCTCAAAAGGCATTGTACCAGTTTCCAAAGAATGAAATATCTGCTTCCCTCCTGGCCCCATCAGCATTGAGTTACAGGATTTTCCTGTATTTTTATTTCTCCAATCTCAATAGATTGAGATTAAATTATATGCCCACGGGAGTATTATTATAAGAAAAAGAAAACAGAAAAAACAAGCCGAATCAAACACTTCCTTAGTAGTGCTAAATGCCTTTGTATATTGAATATCTGTGAACTCTCTAAGCTTCAGCACGAAGAACAAAGAAATTGGTCCTGAAAGAGCTAGAATCACTTGGGTACCCCAGAGTCAGATAACTCAGTTTTCATTTTATGAATACATTCACACACTCACAAAGCTCAAAACTTTGCTAAAAGATTAAGGGGAAAGAATGCTCACTTATTTTATCAATGCCGAAAGTAGTAATTTGGAGCAGCAAAGATTTTACTCTCTGTGACCTCTTGCAAAGACTTCCAATTATTTCACAGTGGCTTTTCTGTTTTTGTTTAGTTTTGTTTTTTTTTCACTACGTCTCAAGAGATCTTGAATAGGGAGAGAAAAGATAAAGGGGTGAAAGTAAAGTAACAGGGACAAGAGTCTTTCATTCCTTTTGTAAATTTTGCATCAGGCCTGGCCCTGTTTTATGGAAATACTCTTGCAAACACAGAAATGGGTAACTCATTTGTCAAGGCACTTTGCAGATGGAGTGGTTAAAAGAAAAATCCCTCAATATCTAATTCTTTGTGACCAGCCCAGCTCAAATACTGTTCCTTCTTAAAAATATGCCTTAGGATTTCCGTGACACAGTGGCTCAGAGTAGACATACTATTAAATATACCATTGTTATTTGAGGGATACATCTGCTTCAGATAAATGGTCATCCCTTCTTAGCCTCACTACATCACAGACAGTGTACTTGGTATTTGTAGCTAGGAGGGCAGGAGAAATAAGAAGATATAGATTCAGTACTTTAAGGCTCCATATTGGTAACGGAAAAGTATAAAGCAGGAAGCACAGTTGGTAACTCAGATCCATCCCTACCTTCCATCACTGCTACCCAGGAGGAAGGGCTGGAACTGAGCCTGGAGCCATCGGAAGAGGAAGGGAGAGGCATTTGTATTCACTGTTAGATTCCAGGGCGGATGGACCAGCAGGACACTGCTGAACCCCGTGTGGCTGTGAATTGCCACCGCCTTGCTTGTTACTGGGCTGTGCCATTGGTGGGGTGACCCCCAGTCAGAGAAAGGCTGGGATCCAGCTGGTGGCCTTTCCAGGCACACCAGGGCTGGGTTAGGGGAGGAGTGGGAAGGTCAAGTACTGGGAAGGGTGAACTAGAGAAAGGCATGGTAATTTGCCACAGTGGACCCTTCAGTTGGAGTGAGGGATTGTGTGACTGAGGCCCCTCGGGCTGGTAAAGAGCTTGTTCAAGGAGAGGATCCATCAGTGTCAGTGGCCAATTCAGAACATGGCAACCCACTGATCTCCATCCTCCCCGTCTTCAACCCCTTCTCTCTCTGTCTCTTTCACTGCCCCCAAAACATTTTTGTAATAGGGAAGAAACTTTTGTATTCTATTACAAGTTAATCACGATGGGAATGTTGCCTATAAGCTTAAATTATACGTAATGACCCGTCTCTGGGAACCCTGCCTCCCAGGTAATGAGCATTAAGCTAAAATACCTTTGTTTAGCTCACAGCAAACACCCTGACCAGGCCCACCTATGAATGACTGCAGGGAGGAAGAAATTAACACATCCCCTCCCGAGGCTGATGGGAACCAGGAAGTGTTTGACTTTACTCCCCGCCTTTTAGTATAAAAGGAGCCTGAATTCTAACTCAGGCAAGATGGTTCTTTGGGGCACAAGCCCACCATATTCTCGGTCTGCTGGCTTTCCGAATAGAGTCATTATGCCTTGCCCCAGCAAGTCGTCTCTCGATTATTAGCACGTCATGGGACGAGCAGTATAAGCTTAGACCCGGTAACATTTTCATTCCCAGCCCTCCCCTAGCCCACCGTGAATAATAAAGCCCAGGAAAATGAATACGGAAGTGGCCTGGGCTATAGAGATCAACCCCTTGGCAAGCCAGACTGGATTTCCCTGTGGTTCTCCTCCAAAATGGGGTAGAACACATGTGGATCTGACATGCACTCTTAGGCGGAAAGTCATCTAGCCCCAAAGCTATAGCCCTGGGTAAGGAAAAAATTGAAGGAGAAAGGAAACGACTCACTCACCCCACCCCCCAAATCCTCTCTCCCCGTGTCCTGCTCTGGCAGAATCACCCACTCCATCCTCTCTCCTCAGAGAACGTGCGTACACACATACCCCTGTTGAACACTCACCCCACTGTGTAGTAATTTGTTTCTGTGCTGTCTTCTCAGCAGGCAGACCTGGGTTCACGTTCCAACTCCAGTCTCCTCGTAGCTACGTGACACTTACAAGTCACTTAACTTCTCTGAGACCTTTGTTTCCTCATCCACACTGGGTTGCTGTGTACATCATATGAGCTTCTACAAAATGCTCAGCCCAAGTCGATTCTTTCATTCATGGGGCAATTCCTAGCCCCTAGCACAGGAACTAACAGATAACACACTCATGAAAATATAACTCCTCCAACCCAGTGGCTCTCCCGTGCTGTGGGTGAGCATGAGCTTAAGGGTGGACAGAGTCACTGGGCACTTTGAGGATGAGGACTTTCTTTTCTCAACCTTGGAAAGTGCCACTGAAACCTTTTTGGGTCATCTCTCCCAGTACTGGCTCTTCATACCAAATCCCTTTCCTTCCACGCCCCCCCCAAACAGGGCGGGGAGGTGCAAAACTTCCCGTAAGCCAGCTAAGGCTGGGGTTTTGTCACTTAGTTGTTCCTTTGTTTTCAACACGTATTTATTGACACCCAAGTACTAGTGATGGTAATTGCTGCTCTGGGGCTCATGTAGAAGAAAGAGGTCCTCCATGTCCTGCAGCAACGTACCGCCCCTGGGACCCCTATGGGGATGATACAGTGTAAAAAGTAACCTATTGAGATTCAGGGGTTTCTTCCTGGGATATCAGGGAGGGCTTCATGGAGCAAGTGCACAGTGAAGATGATCGGGACCCAGCCATGAAGATACTGACATTGACCAAGTAACCCACGGGGGCAGAGGCCACTTCATGGTAAAGCCGATAAAACACATACTTAATGGACCCTCATCTGCATAGTCCCTTCCAAGGCTTGGGAAGGGCCCTACCGACTCGTTCACATGGTCATGTTTTCATAAAATTTGCACGTGTTAGATGTTTTAACCACAATCCATCGAGACCACTGTCTTTTTCTACTCTGCCCCTTTCCCAGTTCCCTGTGTCTGTCAGTGTTGGAGTGGCTGAGAGCATTTGGAGAGGTGGCTGAGGGGCCGTTGAATTGGGGGGTATGTTTAGTTCAGTGGGATTTATTCGTGTGCTTTGCTGTCACTTCTCTATAGTGAAGTTACAAGCCATCGGGATACGGAAATGTCTCCCAGGAATACCTCTGCTGCCCACTGTGTGGAGTCCCCCAGCAGGGTGACAGAGATGGCAGGATCAGAAACCATACTGCGACACAGACACATCCTTGGTGCCCAGCACCAGAATCTGGTTGGTGGTAGAGGAGAGACAAGGTTTGAAATGTATCAGGCTAGAAGCAGTGTACGGAAAAGTATCACAGAGGGTGTCCTAAGTTTGTGTTCATAGTTGTCCAGTCTTTTTCTTATCTGCACAAGCTAGATTTGCCTAGCCTGGTCAGCGCTTATCCTGGAGGGTCCAGTAGGGAAGCACGCACCCAGAATTCCATCTTTGTGCTTCATCCCAAAGTGCTGTCGTAGAGACACGTCCCTGGGCCGCCTGGACCCTGGCTCTGGCGTCCTAGCAGGAGACATTCCCAGGGGGGCAGCAGCTGCTCCATCCCTAGGGGGCACTGGGACCCAAGAGCCTGATTCCTGGGAGCCAGGGCTTGCCCAGTAGCCTTCCTTCCTGGCCACATGGCTGCTTTTGGCCAACAGCTGCCGTGTGCAGCCCCTCTCGCGAGAATCTGTGTGGCCATTCATCTCAGGCCTCCTCTTGGAAAGGCAAAGAAGGTTGCATTATATTAGGTAAAGCTTATCTTTCGCATCTGCCAAGATCCACGCATTTCCCCTCCCTCTCTGCCCCCAGCCCTCCCCCCTCCCCTCCCCTCTTCCTTTCCCCTCTCTGGTGGGTTTTCAATAGTGTGTGCTTTTTTTTTCCTTTCTCCTTTCTTTCTGGTCAAGACAGGGTTGTCTCTCTGGGGGAAAAAGGCAGCGTGTTTGCGGAGTGCAGCTGCATTTCAAAGGTACTTTGTTGGCGAGTTATGAATTTGCCTTTGCTAATGTGGGGAAACAGGGAGATTCTTTGGCTTTTTTTTCCCCCAAACTGAAATTGATGTTATTTCTTTGCCAGTGGTACCCAAGGAAATGTTTTGTTCCATTTCCTCCCCTTTCAGGCTGAGCCCTATTTATGTTCGGAGCTGGGGCACTGCCATTAAGAATCATTGTCATTACCACCAGGGGCTGAGGCTGGCCAAATCCAGCAGCTGTGGTTTCATGCCTACCCTCACCAAGGTTTATATCCTTGACAACATGTTCTTGTTTGGACCAACTTTCTTAGTCTTTCTCTTGTTTTTTTTTTTTTTTTTTTTTTTTTTTTTTCCCTTCTTTCCAAAATCCTCCTTACAGTTTCGTGGGGCTTAAAATTAGAAAAGAAAAAGCGTGTGTATCTGTGTGTGTATGTATCTGTGTGTGTGAGTGTTTGTGTGTTTTAGGGGCAATGGGCAGAGGACTGGCAAGGAGATAAAGACTCTGGGAGTTGAAGAAAGGGTACAGGGGGCCGGAGCAGGGGGCGAACGGTGGGAAGTTTTCACCGTAAATAACGGCATTAAATTTGTAATTATTTTGGTGGTCACCACTCTTCTCCACCCCCAAGCTGAGTAAGACTCACCCTCGGCTTCACCCATCCTAGCCTTTCAAATGGAATACCTAGGTGGCCCATGGGACCCCTGACCCCTATATCCTGTTCCTTTCTCCCTGCTTTGCTACTTTTCTCCTCGATAAAAGGAGAGAGTGAGAGATAATTAACAAAAAACATGGCCCCAGGACAATGAAACAACTGGCCTTGGCCGGCAAGAAATTTATCCTGGTTTTCTAGGTGAACTTTCTCCCATCAATCTTCCCTTTAACCTCCATGTTAGTGGAAGCAATAGGAACACCGCTCCCCTCCCCTGAGCAAATGCTTTCTTTTGACTGGGAACAAAAAAGGGGGCTCTGCGAAGGCCGAGGTGAAATCTGGGTGGTATGGGGCGCCACACAATGGGGCCGCTGTTCCTTGGCCAGGCTGGTGTTTTACAACAGGGGAGGGGCGGGCGTGACTGGTCTGATGATGGAAACAGTCTCCCTGATTCAGGCTACAAACGCATCTTCTGTTCCACACCGAGACGGACAGAATAGAGAAAAGTGACAAAGAAAAGGGGAGGGGGCAGAATTCAAACAAAACACGTGAGGCTGAAAAATCTCCCCTCTCCTACACATCCTAGAAAGGAAACGCATCGGAGAGGCTTCAGGACTTCTCGACTACATCTGAATAGCTCTAGCGGGACTCTGATTTATCGATGGAGCTTAGGCAACTCGCTAGAGAAAGGCTTGGGGGCTTCTTTGTCTTTGGGAGAAAGTACAATAGGCCACAAGGGCCCAGATCTCTCGGGATGCTCTCAGGGCATGCCTTTGCCTCTTCTCCCTGCAAATACCAGCAGCAGTAAAAACGATTGGTGGTGTGTCTGGAAGAGCTGGTGACAAGGCCAGGCCACTTGAGGTCTCCTTAAGAGGGTATTATGGTCAGGGAAAATATTTGCACTGTGAAGATGGCACACTCCATTTTGTTAATGGCTCTCATCCGTGTGGGATAATGGTCCCCCTGCTCGGCTGTCAGGGACGCAGCCGTGGCCAATTCATGGTGCCCTCAGAGAAAGCCCCTCTTCTGCGGCGACCAAGATGGAAACATTGTGTTCACCTCCTTGAGCGGAGGGGAAGGTGACCACGAGGGCAGCCTGTGTTGTAAATTACCATTAAAACAAAAACAGACAGTGCCTTCTCCGCCCCGGGACCCCCTCCAATAAATTATGATGGCTGGACCATGGGGGAGAGACTGGGTGCTGGGGAGTCCCTCCCCTCCAGGGCTGGGAGTGGGCTGCTGGGGAATCAGGAGTCTGAGAGGATGGGCTAGAGCATCCATGAGGGTCTATTGTTTGCCCTCAAGGAGAGGCAACAGGGAGAGCCTAACATCTCACATGGTTGCTAAGCCACTTAACTCAGGTCCTCTGCAGCCCAACACGCACCTCTTCCTGCACATCTCCATCTGCCAGCCTCCAGCCTTAGGCAACATCCAAAGGAAAGGAGGGAGGGAGGGTGGGAGAGAGGAAGGAAGGAAGGCAAAAGAGAGAAGGAGAGAGAGAGAGAGGAGAAGAGAGAATGCGCGATAAGGGAAATGTGGCAAAATGTTAACAATTGGTCAACCTGGGTGAAAGAAACAAAGAAAGTGATGAAAGAAATGTTCACGTATTGAGGTGTGAGGAAGTCATTCTGGCTTATACATGGGTTAATTTGAATTTTATGCTAACTAAACCAGCTCCTTTGTGGCCTATCGAACGTACATTGTACATGTGCTTTAATCGTTAAAGAAAAGGGAGCAGGAGTAAAAAGTGTCCGTGTTCAAAATAAAGGTTAGGGCTTCCCTGGTGGCGCAGTGGTTGAGAGTCCGCCTGCCGATGCAGGGGACGCGGGTTCCAGCCCCGGTCCGGGAAGATCCCACATGCCGCGGAACGGCTGGGCCCGTGAGCCATGGCCACTGAGCCTGCGCGTCCGGAGCCTGTGCTCCGCAACGAGAGGCCGCGATAGTGAGAGGCCCGCGCATGGCGATGAAGTGTGGCCCCCGCTCGCCGCAACTAGAGAAAGCCCTTGCACAGAAACGAAGACCCAACATAGCAATAAATAAATAAATAAATAAATAAAATAAAAAATAATAAGGTTAAATGCCTCTCTTCCTGGGACACCAGTGCTGGTTTCCTTTGATGATAAGACTCCCTTCCCAGGTGCCAAGACCATGCTGACTTGCCCTGTACGTGTTGATCTGTCTTTTTTTTAAACCCTAAAGAAACGTATCCCTGACTTGTTTGATAGTCTTTGTTCTGACAACATAGAAAACTGTGCTGAAAACCATGCTTCTTGGAGCAGTTCCTCAGAGTTATCTGAGAGGCTGTCTTCCAGGCTATAGTCCTCAGTTTGGCTCAAATAAAAGTCTTTTCTATTCCTATTATAGATTGTTGATTGATTATTTTTGTTGACAGAAGAAAGGAAGGAAGAGAGAGAGACAGAGAGAGGAGGAAAGGAAGGAGCGGAGGGAGAGAGGGAGAGAGGGAGGAAAGAAGGGATGCCACGCTTAGCTAAGAATGAGGGAGGAGCAATTTTTACTAAAATGAGTTCCTCACCCTCGATCTGAGGTCTGAAGATGTGAGCTGTCTCTCTATAACGTGCTAATACCAAACGGTTTCTGGCTGTCCACCAGGAACGCCATCACCATGTACACGTCAGGCTCCTCATAACCTGGCACCTGCATTACGTTGTTTACGTAAATTAAGTTCTGCAGTAATGGATAACTTTTTTCACACTTTTAAAACAACAAGTTCTCAAAGCTATCAATCTCCCTTCCTTGATTGTATTACACACATCCTTGGTTTTAAACAGAAGATACCAAATTGAATTGAACTTTGTTGACTCAGGGTCGAATGAAACAGAACGAAAATGTTCAGTAAACCATACAGCACAAGACAGCCATGGGCCAGTTTTCCTCTCAGTGACTGTGTCCCCATGCTGCACGCCCCAGGCCATGATGGTTTGGAAGGTGTGGTGTCTACTTTTTATAGCCTCTCTGTGTCCTTCAGCCGTCACTTTTTCTTATCGGAGCGAGCTGCCTTCATTCTGCTTTGCTGTCTCTGTTGGCTCCTGAAACCAGTTTACCATGCCTGTTGACAAGATCCCTGAGTGAGTGTCAAAACGCTTTGGCTTTGTGACTCTGGACAAGTTATGTAATGTCTCTGTGCCTCAGTTTCCTCACCTGGAACATGGAAACGGAAACAGTATTTACTTCGGGGCATTGTTGAGAAGATGAAATAAAATAACACATATCAATTGCTCAGAGCAGGGGCTGAACTACAGTAAATACACACTAAATATTAGTTATTATTAAAATGATAATTTAGCATGATTAGGAAGGAAGGAATTGTCCTGTGAATACAGGCATGAATTTCAGTACTTGCCTTTTGTACAATAGGAAGGTCTTTAGTATTTTCTGGCTCATTTCCAGTTTCTTGGTGTGGTTGTCTACCGTACGGTTACCTAGGTAGCGGGCTCCGGAAAATTCATATCCTGAGTCTCAGCCCTCGAGGGCTGGACCACCCTTATCAGCTGAGGATATTTTCTAAAGTGCCCAAACCCCAGACCTGTACCGCTCCTGTGCTCCGCCTGCCCTCACCCTCACTTCCGCCTTTCAGCGAGAGGTAAGAATAACAACTAACAACGACGACAATGACTGTTACTCATCTAGCACCTGCGCCACACCAGGCATGGTGCTCAATGCTCTATCTACATACTAATTTTTGTAGCCTCACTAGTGAGTTTTTTTTGAGAGTCCATAAGATCCTGGAGACCCATTCACTTTCCCATAAGAGGCTGATTTCCAGGAGGTAAAGGGAGGTGTGACGCGTCACCCAGCCAGCTAAGAGCACCCACGTCTCCTGACTCCCTATTTGGTGCTGTGCTACCACATTATGTCACATTCTTGGTTGGCCTCCTGGTTTCACTTTTAGTCTCACCTAAGACATGTCTTTTCTGAGCACCTTGGCGAAACAAAGCACAGGGCACGTGGAGATGGCACAGGGTTGAGAGGGGCTGGCAGAAAGGTGGGAGCTAGATTGTAAGGGGCTTGCTGTCCCAGCACATGACACAGACCTGCCTGCCTGTGAGCACCTGAAGGATACTTTTCAGAGGAGCAGAGTGAACTTCACTCTTCCTCAAGCTTATTTTCCAATTAGCTGAATAATTTGGTTTTACTGATAATACATGAACAATGTAAACTAATCTTGAGTTCTAGAAAGACCCACCACTGAAAGCTTCATAGATTTCATTCTATATATATTTTTAAAAATCACACATATACACACATGTGAATGGGATCAGGCACTTGCAAATGCTTTGTCTGTTTTGCTTTGTTTCATTAGCAGCAGACTGTGATGTTCAATAACATGGACCCTGGAGTTTTTTATGCCCCCATAGGGCTGTTGTAAAGAGTGAATGAGTTAATATCTGTAATATATTTATTGATACAATAGCATGTAGCACATTGATATTATTATACAAGTGGGAGTTTTGTCATGAATAAAACAACATACGGTTTTATGTATCAACACATAAGTTTCCATCTTTGCTGGATCACCAGTTGCATTATATTCCATCTTATTATTTATTGGATTAATTTCCTAATGACGGACACTTAGGTTTTTCCAACTTTTGATGTTATAAACAATGATGCAATGAACATCCTTGTATATATACCTGTTTTAATACCTGTCCTATTATTTCCTTTAAGTAACTTCCTAAGAGATAGAGATACTGAATCAAAAGACAGACAATATTGCTAGATTGCAATCCAGAAAGGTTAGGTGAAATGTTATTCCCGCTATAGCATATGAGACCATTTCCCCAAACCCTCACCGGTCATGTCAACATCATTCTTTGTCATCACTGGTATCCTACAAGAAAAAAATTAAGATCTCGTTCTGATATACATTCAGTTGATTAAAAGAGAAGATGAGTGTATTTTCACGTTTTGTTCATATCCTCTGCCCATTATTCTATTGAGGTGACTTATTAAAATTGCTATCACTTTGTCCCATATGTTGAAAGAATTTTTTCTAGCTGGTAGTTTGGGTTTTAACTTTGTTTCTGGCTCCTTCTGAGAAGCAAGAGTGATGGGGGCAAAGCAGAGAAAGCACCATTTCAGCAGTGATAAATAAGCCAAGTCTTGATTCATGACTAAGCGTCCTCTGAGCAGAGAGCATGGGGGATGGATGTCATTCCAAGCAAATGGAAAATCAGGTTGGGTCTCAAGTTGATTACAAAATAAACTGAAACTATCCATTTTTTTCCTGTCACTGAAAGCCAGATGAAACTTACACCTGAGTCCTTGTACAGAGGACACTAGGTCCCTTTCTGTTCCATCCTCTTCCCTGCCCACCTTCCCTTCCCTTCCCACATGGAGGTGTCAGCAGCAATGAGCTTGGTGTCCAAGACACCGGGTACTTGTAGGGGCGGATGGTGATGGTAGGTGGGAAAAGTAGTCAAAGTGACTTAGAGACGGGTTACGTTAAACGATTGAGCAAATAAGTAAATATATTGAGTATAGTGGGAAGGTGGTTCCTCACTGTCAGAGAATGGACTTAGAAAGAACACTTGGGTATTGGATTAGAATTAGAGCTATCATTTTAAACTAATTTTAATATGCATCTTTATGTATTTTATTCATGTATATATAATACAAACATATAATAGGTATGTATATTATATGTACACATGCTGATATGGAAATTCTTACAGATGTATGCGCACCCTTACACATTCATATATTTGCTAACTCTTTCCCCTGAGATAGTGACACCCTAGAAACAATGAACCCACTGAGCAGCCAGATCCTGGTTTGTAAATACTCCTACATCAAAAAGGAACAAAAGCTCTGTGGAATGATTCAGGGCTGGGACACAGGAAGTCCCAGCCCGGAACACCTTATCGTGCCACAGAGTAATGAAATGCTCAAAAAATGATGAAGACCGAAGTCAACTTGAACTAGCTCCCGCTGGCCAAAGCTAGGACAATCGAGGGTCAAAATAAATAATGAGAATATCAGATTACTATCCAGTGAATAAAATACATTAACTGGTATAAATAAATGAGTAACTAAACAAATGAAGAAGAGAAAGATTTTTCTTTACAACAGATGCCAACTAACAAATGTAGAAGGAACAAATCATATAACTGGCAAGGGACTTGTATCTAGAATATATAAAGAACTATTGCAACTTATTAATAAAAAGACAAATAACTCAATTAAAAAATAGGTACAGGGCTTCCCTGGTGGCGCAGTGGTTGAGAGTCCGCCTGCCGATGTAGGGGAGAACAAGCATTTGTTATGGGTTGAATTGTATCCCTCCAAAAATTTATTTTGAAATTCTACCCCCCAGTACCTCAAAATGTGACCTTATTTGGTAATAGGGTTGCTACGGATGCAATTAGTTAAGATGAGGTCAAACAAGGGTAGGGTGGGCCTTAATCCAATATTATTGACGTCCTTATAAGAAGACAGCCATGTGAAGACATAAACACAGGGAGAAGACCATGTGAAGATGGAGGCAAAGATGGGAGTGGCAAGCCAAGGAATGCCAAGAATTGCCAGCCATCACCAGAGCTCAGAGAAAGACACGGGACACATTCTCCCTCAGAGTCCTCAGAAGGAACCAACCTTGCTGACTCCTTGATTCAAGCACACCGTCACTCTTAACTCTCACAAGCACTCTATGGGATGGATATGTTACTATCCTGGCTTCACAGATACATAAAATGAGGCTCAGAGAAGCCAAGAAACTTGGCCAAGGTCCCACAACTAATGAGTGATGGAACCGAGATTCTAAGTCAAGTCTGCTTGGTCCAGAACCCAAGTTCATTACCACCACCACAAAGCCCTTGATGCAGCACTTCAAGAAATTACTTTCATCTGTAGAAGAGTCTGCTGATTATTAACTATGTACTCAGAGCCACGCTAGGATCAGAGAGTATTATGATGGTCCCAGCCCAAACTAGAGATCTAACTTTCTATTTGGAGAGAACAGTCAAGGGTCAAAAGGACTTCAGGGCTCACTTCCCACCACCCCCTGCAACTACGTCACTGAGGTACTCTGTCTGGGCAGCTCTTCCCAGTTACATCTGTAGCCTCACGCCTTCCTCCAGCCCCTGCTGGAAGGTCTTTAGAGTTCTCAGGCTGGAAGGGGAGAGGGTGGTAACTCCATGATTTTCACAAAGTGGTCGATTCTGTGGCAATGACAAGCCATAAGCTTGGTTTTAAACCATCTCTTCCAGAGTAGTATGATGGCTGGAACCTTTCTGGAGCAGCTGGCTTCTTGGAAAAAGCCTCCTGGGGCTGCGGGTGTGGTTTGGGAGGAATAATACAAGAGACTTCAAAAGGAACAATACAGCCAAAGTGTGGGCAAAGAAAGATGGCATCAGAAGCCTTATTAGAGAAATGAGCGAGGGAAGAGGTGAGAATGTAAAGAAGGGGTGGGGCAAAGAGTTCAGATTTCAGGCAAGGGGACCCTGGGTTTCCAAATGAGCACCTAGATGAAATCCTCAGATTCCCTACTTCAAGACAAGGTCCTCTTGACATGTGCTTGACAGGTGCCTCATACCTGCCTCTGTTTCATCACACACGCTTGGGTTTTTGCTCTTTTATTCATTTCTCACCATCTAGTTTTCCCCCCTATTTTAAAATAATATGTTATATTCCAAACACAGAAAAACAAAAAACTCATAAGATAAAATAACAAACACCTGTGGACTTGACATTGAAATTTTAAAAATAGTGACATTTTGTCTCATGGCTTGGGATCTGTTCTTTTTAAGACAGGGAACATTCTACATCCTGTGGGTGCATCCTTGGAACCACTCCCTGATGTCATTCTTGATCCCTCCCAACCACCCATCCAACAAGCAGACTAACTGCTATGATTCCTCACTACCTTGGAGATATTCCTCTATTGTCTCCTGACATCCACTTCTGCTAATGTGATGTCTGTTCTCAGTCTAAGTTTTATTCATGTTCATCTTCTTTCTAAAATCTTGTAAGACTCTCCTCTTTATCTCTGTGTCTCATTACATTATGCCTAAGCAGGGATTTACTGATGGATGGATGCTGGCACAGCATTTACTGTACACTTGCTGGCCGAGGACTTATGTCTCTTTAATTGTGAACATTCTCGTCTGAATTTTCCATCTATCTCCTTCTGAAACACCTATGTGATACATGCTGGATCCTCTCAATCAGTTTTTCAGATCGCTTAACTGCTCTCCCATATTTTTATTCTTTTCACCTCTCTGAGATGCATTTTTCTCTGACTGCCCACAGTTGTAGTTTGAAGTTGTTGATTAAGAATAATATGGGAGGTGGTTTAATCCTCGTACGATGTGTTGTGGCAGTTGTTATATAGCAATTGCTATAATTTATATAGTCAGATAAAGCATTTCTCACAGGAAACAAGAACCCTAAATAACAATCAAGACACTTTCAACGTTGGATACCTAAGAATATTTCATTTATATGTGCCAAATGGCATATTAGCAAGATGTATAAGAGGAAAATAAATATAAGAAAAAACATAAACTGAAATATACCTACAGTGGACTGAAACATCCCAAGAAAATAAAAACAATTAGGCACATAATTATTTTAGAAATCATAGAAAGACGAAATTGACATATATATATAGAAAGAACCAAATGGGAAAACAAGGCAACACGTTTCCCTCACTTCGTTAATAAAAAAGAATGTTTTCACAAAAGATGAAACATTCTTCCAATTAAATACTTAGTAAAGGCCAAAAGGTAGAAATTCTATATATTGTCATATTAGACTTCAAAGCAATCAAATTAGAAAATTTTAAAGTATATCAGAAATTAAAGTAATTTAAACATAATACCTGAGTAGCAAAGAAACTCTGAACACAATAACCAGATAAAATATCAAGTCACGGTAACATAGATGCTACTTACCCTCAAACAGTTCAGAACTTATTTAAAGAGAAAAAGAAAATGATTAAGAAAATGTGATCAGGGCTTCCCTGGTGGCGTGGTGGTTGGGAGTCCGCCTGCTGATGCGGGGGGCGCGGGTTCGTGCCCCGGTCCGTGGGGATCCCGCATGCCATGGAGCGGCTGGGCCCGTGGGCTGTGGCCCTTGGGCCTGCGCGTCCGGAGCCTGTGCTCCGCGGCGGGAGAGGCCACAGCGGTGAGAGGCCCGCGTACAGCAAAGAAAAAAAAAAAAAAAAAGACAATGGGATCAAATGGGTTTTTTTTAAAAAGATTTCTTTTTGATGTGGACCATTTCTAAAGTCTTTATTGAATTTGTTCAATATTGCTTCTGTTTTATGTTTTGGTTTTTTGACCACAAGGCTTGTGGCATCTTAGCTCCCTGACCAGGGACTGAACCCATATCCCCTGCATTGGAAGGCAAAGTCTTAACCACTGGACCACCTGGGAAGTCCCAATCCAATGTTAATATTTGCGGAACCTGAATGAAGTATATATAGAAACTCATTGACATTATTCAGTTTGATATTCATTTATGATTTTTTTCCCTATAGAATTTCTTAACCTTCTTTAAAAAAAAGATTTGTTTATTTAAAGCCCAGAAATACGGGGCATCAAAGTTATTCCATTTCTCTCCCTCTCTCTCTCTCCTTTCTTCTTCCTTTCTACAAAAATGTTTTAAGCATATAACTGAAATCCAGGTGCTGCATTAGGTACTAAGGATACAAAGATAAGATGGATATCTTGCCCTCAAAGTGTTTATATGCCTTTATCTTCTGAAATTATAAATCCTCCTCAAAGTCCCTTTTTTTAACGCGGGCCTCTCACTGTTGTGGCCTCTCCCGTGGTGGAGCACAGGCTCCGGATGCGCAGGCTCAGCGGCCATGGCTCACGGGCCCAGCCGCTCCGCGGCATATGGGATCTTCCCGGACTGGGGCATGAACCCGTGTCTCCTGCATCGGCAGGCGGACTCTCAACCACTGCGCCACCAGGGAAGCCCCCAAAGTCCATATTTTTATACATATAACCTGTTTCCCAGTTAAGAATCATTTCTGCTGCAAAATGATTGCAATGTGCGTATGAGCTTCTCCTGGAGCTGAATTCACACAATTGTGCTTTACTTTGGATTCTGTGAAGTGTTCTTACATATATTATTTTGTATGAGTCTCATAATGGCCCATCATAATCTCCATTTTACTGGTGAGGCAATTGCCAATAAAGAATGTGAAGGCTCAGAGTTAATGAAAAGAACAGCCAAAATTAGGACCCTGGGTTTCTGTCTCTCCAGACTTGATTATTCCCTCTTCCCCAATATGCTGTTCCCCATTTCTCCAAATGCATATCCCTTCATTTCTGATTGGGAAACCAGGCTCCAAACTCTGGGATTTAATCTCTTTTTGACAACATGTAAACTTAATAGTGAGCATTGTAACCTGAGGCTGAACTGGGTATCACCCAAGAAACTCAACGAAAGTATCAACGCTGTGCCATCTAAAGTTGGGGTAAATCAGAATTCATAGAAATAGCCCGAGACCAAGAGAGCCTGGTAGAAATGCAATTTCAGGCAGAAGCAGAAACTGAAGTCCTTTCTTCTGACAAAAGTTGAAAGAATCATCCTGGATCGAATGGGAGGGAGACACAAGAGGGAGGGGATATGGGGATATATGTATACATATAGCTAACAGAAGAAACTAACACAATATTGTAAAGCAACTATACTCCAATAAAGATGTTAAAAAAAAAAAAAAGATACAAAGCAAAAAAACCAAAAAACCAAAAAACAGAAAAACCCCACAAGGATCCTAACTGGGTCTGAGTTGATCAGTAAACAAGGTGTCGAAGGTTCCAATATATCATCATACATTCAGGTGGACTAGTTAATCATCTCTATTTTATAGACCAGGAAATAGAACCCCCCAGAGGTATGATCCTTTCTCACATTACACAGCGAATCATTTGGAAAATGGAGATAGAAGCTGCATTCTTACGTGGCTCAAGGGCCAGCATCAGGTAAAAAATGTCCTTCACCTGTGCAAGTGAGGCCCCTTTTACTTAAAGGACAGAAAGGAGTTGCCTTAAATTTATACATATATATTAAATTAATTAAGGTACTCTCTCAGTATACATTTGAATTATATATAGAAGTTACATATTACATAATATGATATCTATCTATATATCTATCGATTGTCTATCTATGTTTAACTAGAGAGAATGAAAAATGTAGCCACGGACATGGATATACAAAACCTAAGGTGAATCCGCAGCTATTTGAAATATTAACCTTGTTTAATAGAGGAGAAATGGAACAGCTCATGAAGTTTATTTAGCTTGTTTACCAGTCTGGCTTCTCTAGCAAATTATCAAGTTAGTAAGCTCACAACCCTTAACTCCTCCACTCAGAGCCTTTATTCTGACCTGGCAGAGATCTTATAAAAGGCCGGCACGAACAGTGTTACACCATGTGCTGAGAAACACACCACCACCTGGACCTGCAAACCTCCAGAGGGGATGATGCTTTGCTGTCAACTCTCATCTGGAGGATACCTCATTGGGCAGGGCAGCAGCAGCCATATTTTTCTCCCACTGTGGGTTTGGATCCTCGAGGACCAGAAGCTCCACTGAAGCTGCATAACTGGTAAATCTGTCTTTATAGAACTAGCGTTTTTTTCCCCCAGCCCTGGACGTCTACTTCTTCACAAGCCTGGTTTCTATGAGCTTATATTTCTCAGGGTATAGTATTGATTGCTTGCTTCATCTGGCCCCCAAATCTCTTTCTTTTTTGTAGACCTGATAAATCTCCCTGATTCTACTCTGTCAGTGGAACCTACAAAGTCACCTCCCTTCAGTTTGGTAAATTCTAAGGACCAACTGGTATCCGATTCGTCTTAAGGAATGCTAGCCCCAGGGACACATCTGCCCAGAGGCACACTCTGGAGAGGTTTGCTGTTCGTAGGTTGGTAGGGAGAAAGCAAGGAACACAGAGGAGGGACGTCTTAACTCCAGCTCACATCCGAACAGATTTTTAAAATCGCAAGTAACATCCATTCAGTTTCTCTAATCAGTTTCAAAGGCCCCGCAAGGCTCCCTCTACCATTGTGGGGCTGGAAATTCTGTGTCACAACTAATTACCGATTAATAGTTGTCATGGGTGCAAAGTCTCCAGTTTAGAAGCAAAGGTGATTTCTTCCTGCATTCAGACCTCAGCTGCCCCTAAATGGAGATTTACAGGAGGTATTACCAGCGGTTATTTCTACCTGCTGCAGTCCATCAGCTCCATCTCCAGCTGAGCTAGCTGCCCCCTCCTCCTTGGACAAACATTACTTGTCATCAAAATGCTCAGGCTCACTCTGGCTCTCTTTTAACAATCTGGATGTTGCCTACACTTTGAGAAAGGTTTCTGAAGACAGATTAGCAGGATTAAGAAAGGTTCACATATGTTCAGCCTCACTCTTGGTATTCAAGACATCACAACCCTGCACCACCCAGGAAGCACAAGAAAACGGAGTGAGCACAGGCAGAGCTGGGGGAGGGAGTGAGAAAAGGGAGGGGAGGGTGGGAGGGAAGCCCTGCAGTTCACCCCCAACAATTCAAAGCTGGAGTCAGTTGCAAATCTGGGAATGCTGAATATTGGGGAATTCCCAGTTCACTAGAATTTTTGTTTTTAGCGCTGTTTTCCCTTCACTTCCTGTGTGATTTTTTTCTCTCCTTGAGAGCCTAGCCAGAGGAGGGGAGGTGTGAGAGGCAGAACTCAACATGTTGGCCTTTAAGCAGGTTCTAAGAGCTATGCCCAACCCAGGTGCTGTCCCTCAGCATCCCCCGTCCACTTTTTCTCACGCTACCTACTTTCCCAAAAGCACTAAGTGAAGCAGGAGTCATGGCTCCTGTGAGAAAACCCATCCCCGAGTTGGAATATTTCATTGAGTTAAACTCTAATTAATCCGAACTGACCACTCATCTACTCCCTTGGGGTTTCACACTGGGTACCAAGAAGAAGCAAAAAGGAAATGAGAAATAGCTGGGTAGTTTCAGAATCTTCCCAAATGTCCCCATAAACAACTAGACTAGCAGAGCTAAAGAGCCATGGACAGTATCTACAACAACAATGAGGTAGTCCCCCCAAACACCAATACTAACGGGTCTGGGCAAAGTATCTAAAGGTCAAGAACTGTGTGGTAGCAGCATCAGTGCTGAAGAAAGAAGGGAAGAGAACTATGGTTCTGAAGGTGCTGAGAATGGGGGAATCACAAAATCACCAGTAGGTATTTACTGGAGGGCACAGCAAGCCAGTCTGAGCACAGCAGCTGAAACTTGGAGAGGGTTCTACAAACCTAATACATGGTTAAGTGCAATGGGACAATGACCCAATAAGCCCGATGGTGCTGGAGGGTTTGGGTCCTCTGTACTCTCAAAGTGAATAAATTTCCTGCTAATACAAAGCCCTGTACTGAGGAACATCTGAGCAGAATGACAGAGGCAAGTTAAAAAGATCTAGATAAATGGGGGTGGGGATGCAGAGCAGAGGAGACAGCTCTCAAAAAGCTGGAAGATTTTTATTTCTTTGTGAAAACAACAGAAGACAGAGCTCTAGAGCCTTTAAGTTAGAAAGGCTGTCCTCGCATACCCTTTGCTCCTAAAAGTAGAGAAAAGTTTATTTCATTTAGCAAATGAACAACAGAAAAGCACTGCAGTGGAAATCCATAAAAAGTTAATTTAAGAGAAAGAAAAAGAAAAGAAGATGTAGAATAAAATTCCTACAATGAAAGCCTGCTAGGAAGAAATGTTCATATAACATTTCAAATATTCCAAAACAAGTTATAGGAAATTAAGAAAATGATAGAAGCTATGAGAAGACAACATACCTCAGAGTTAGGGAAAAAACTCAGAATTAAGGTGATTCAAAAAAAGGAAGCTTGAAAAAAGAGGTGACAGAATTTTAAAAATAACTAGGAATAAAAGAAAAAATGACCAGAGAGACATTGACCTACAAACTGGCAGAAATACAAGGGACAGAGGAAGACATTAAATGACACCATAGGATGAAATAAAATCCAGACTGTGGGAAACTCTATAGGACAAATGATCCAATTTCTTCAACAAAAACAATAAAAATTTTGGAAAAAGAAATAAAGAGGAAGAAACTGTTATAGATAAAAGAGATTCATGTTATTTCAGAAATTGCAAAGTACAGAACTTATTTGGTTGCTGATTCAAACAATCTATTTAAAAATTGTAAGACGGGGGCTTCCCTGGTAGCGCAGTGGTTAAGAATCTGCCTGCCAATGAAGGACACATGGGTTTGAGCCCTGGTCTGGGAAGATCCCACACGTGCGGAGCAGCTGAGCCCGAGTGCGCCACAACTACTGAGCCTGAACTCCAGAGCCGGCGATCCACAACTACTGAGGCTGCGTGCCACAACTACTGAAGCCCGCGCCCCTAGAGGCCATACTCTGCAACAAGAGAAGCCTGCGCACCACAAGGAAGAGTAGCCCCCGCAGGTGGCAACTGGAGAAAGCCGGCATGCAGCAATGAAGACCCAATGCAACCCAAAATAAATAAATAATTTTTTAAAAAATTGTAAGACAACTAGGAAAATATGAACATGACAATGTTTAAAGATATTAAGGAATTATTATTTTTAAGTATGACATAATATTGTGGTAATTGTTATTAAAATAACAATTATCTATTAGAGGCGTATACTGAAGTGTTTGCAAATAAAGGTGCCTAATGTCACTATAAAATTATCCAGAAAAAGAGGATGGGTAGAGGTATAGATGAAGCAAGATTGTACTGTATTGGTATATATTGAAGCTGGTTGATGAGTACTTAGTAGTTCTTTATATTATACTCTCTACTTTTATATGACTGTTACTGTTATACAAAGCTTAATGAACAAACAAACAGTAAAGGAAGACTTACAGCTTGGCACCCATCAGGCAGGAGCATCCCATGATTCTATTATGAGAGGGCTGTGACACCTGTAGAGGATTTCAGTAGGTACAGACACACTGTATAACCTGTCCCCTCAGACTTTCTTCCCTTTTGAGTTCTGCAGTGTCTTTGTCCCTAAATTGACCTGGAGGTGTTACTCCATCACTTGCTAGAATGTAAGGTCTATGAGAGCAAGGATTTTGTCAATTTTATTACCCTTGTAATGAATTTAGAATAGTACCTAGCATGTAGTAGGCTTTCAGGAAATAATTTGTTGGTTAATTGAACGGATTCCTACATGTAATTCCAGGACATAATTCCAGGCTCTAATTACACTTGTGGTAATTAAGAAATAATTTCTTGGAGAGAAGACAAGGATTCTTCACTTCATAATGGCCTAAGCTTGGACTAGCTCCTGAATTGGCCTCCAAAGTGTGAGATCATCGATATCTGACCTTGCCACCATGGAGGACTTTGGGCAGCTGCTGAGCTGCTGAGGGTACCACAGAGAGCAAAAGGACTGAAGACCATGGATAGTGACTGTTTTCACTTTGCTGGGTATCCAGTATCCAGTCATCAGCCAATGGGCATTGCTCAGAATTAGCATTATATATGTTGGTAACTGATGGGAATAAATAAATGTAAATCCTTTACATTATGTATTTGCATTGTTATTTGGTTTATTTATTTCATCAATGAAGATACTTAAAAGCTACGTGCAACCCTTTCGTCTTTTCAGTTGAGAAGGAGTAAATTGTTGTGGAAGCATGAAAATTTTCATAATACACAGACCCAACTTGACATCCTGGCCCTAAAAGTTAGCTATCCACACTGTGGAATATGTTAATTAATCATTAACAATAAAATAGCGTTAATGATATCTCTCCACAGGGACTTCCCCCGTGGTCCAGTGGTTTAGAATCCGCCTTCCAAAGCAGAGGACGCAGGTTCAATCCCTGGTCGTGGAACTAAGATCCGACATGCCAAGGGGCAACTAAGCACGCACGCCACAACTACTGAGCTCACATGCCTCAGTTAGAGATCGTGCGCTGCAAACTACAGAGCCCACGCATTCAGGACCCCGCGCGCCACAATGAAGAGCCAGTGCGCTGCAGCGAAGATCCCGCGTGCCGCGGGAGTTTAAGGGATCAACGCAGCCAAATAAAAAATAAAATCTCTCCACAGACCAACATCCATCCTGAATGTAGACACACAAAAAAATCTTACCAAAATTTTAGCAAATTGAATTCAATAATACATAGAAAAGATAATACATCATGATCAAGTGGAATGGAAGCCTGGTTTGAATTTTGAAATAAATCGATGTAATTCATCATATTAACAGATTAAAAAGGAAAAATCCATTATCATCTTAATAGATGCAGGAAAGGCATCTGGAAAATACAAATGCATTCTTGATAGAAACTCTGAGACAACTAGAAATAGAAGGAAAACTCTTCAACCTGATAAGTAGAATTTCTGAAAAAATAATAGCTAACATTATAGTTAATGGTTAAAGAATGAATACCTCCTCCCTAAGATCAAGAATCAGGCAAAGATGTCTGCGTTCACCTCTCCCATTCAACAATGTGCTGGAGACTCTACACACAGCAATAAGGCAAGAAACAGAAATAAAAAACATTCATATTGGAAAGAGAGAAAGAAATGTCATTACAGATGGCACGATCATCTTCATAGAAAATCCTAAGGAATCTACAAGAAGGCTACTAAAACTAACAGGTGAGTTTAGTAAAGTTGCAAGATATAAAAAATCAATTATATTTCTCTATAGTAGCAACAAAAAATTAAAAATTGAAATAAGAATACCTTCTATAATATCAAAAAAGTAAGTGTTTAGGGATAAATCTGACAAAATGGGTAGGACCTGTTCACTGAAATTACAAAACATTGTTGAGAAAAATTAAAGAAGTCCCAAACAAGTGGAGAGATGCACCATAGTCATGGATCAGAAGACTCAATATTGTTCAGATATAGATTCTCCCCATTGAACTATAGATTCCACACAATTCTAATACCAGCAGCTTAAAAAAATAAAATAAAATTGGCAAGCTGATTCCTTCTCCACCCGCCACCTCTCTCCTTCTTTCTCTCTCTCTCTCTCTCACACACACACACATACACACACACACACACACACACACACACACACACACCTTTTCTGTCCATATGCATAAAGAGAGGCCTGGACTTATCTATAGCAAATATTAACTGGTTAGTTCTAATGGCAGAATTTTGGATGATTTGCTGTTTTCTTTTTATATTTTAATCAATCTTGGAATGACACATAAGTAAATATCGAACTGAAGATGCCCCCAGGGAACTCTATGTAATGTACTTATGGTGGTCGTTTAAACCCTAATTTCTGTCCTTATATTGAGCCATTTGGGATGGAATCAACCTGTGATTTCCCTCATTGAAAAGATCAAGCCATGTTGTTAAATAAATTAAACATCTGGATAATAGAAATCAAATAATTGTTTTGTTGTCAATTGCTAGGAAAGGGATTCCTACTCATCTGAGAGTAGAAAATGCCTATCAGTGATTTTGTTCTCTCTAGACTGACATAAGAGTTCAGATTATGTTTGGCCAAAGTAACAGAAAACCTTATCAATATGGCTTAAGTTGCTAGGGGTGTCACTTTCCTTGCAGAGCAAGAAAGCACGAGGTAAAAAGTGGAGGCCTGGGGTGGCTGCTTGACCAGCAATGCACACTGGGACTCAGATGGGTTTGCTCTTGCTGCTCTGCCATTCTTAGCTTTCATCCTCTTAATTGCAAAATGGCTGCTGTGCCTCCATACATGGTGCCCACATTTCAGACAGGAAGAGAGGAAAGGACTGTAAGCTTTTTTGCTCAACGTTTTATGTTTTTATGTGAGAATGTATGCCATTCCTAGGATTTCTGCCAATATTGCTTTGGCCAAAATGGTCACACGGCCATCCTTAACTGCAAGAGAGTCTGGGAAGATGAACATTTTAATATGATCAAAAGGCACTGTAAAAAAAAAAAAAAAAGTCACCGTAAACAAAATTGGGTCTTTGTTAGAAAGAGAGAAGAGGAAGTAAGCTTCAGTTGGACAATCAAGAGGTCTGCTACACTGTCTAAAACGTTGCCTGTATTATATTATTTAGTTTAAAAATACCCCAAAGGAAAGAGTGACATGTGATCTCGGAAGAATGGTATAATAGGAGTGTCATATGAAGTTAGAGTTTAAGGCCTTTGCCTAGTGGTCCTTAAGTAAAATCTAAGCTTCATTTTCTTCACTTGTAAAATGAGATTAATAATACATAATCTGTGTAAAACTCACAAAATTATAAATTCCACTGGATCGGTGAAAGGTAGGTTTATTGACGAGTATTCCTGAAGCTTCCCCTGAGTCAGGAATATGAGGTGACACAACTAAAACTTGATTGTGCCTGTTTTTTTTAATAAATTGTTTTTTTTCCTCAGCTCATTTCATGAGCAATGTGAGACAGCCAACAATGGCAATACACATAGTAAAAACACTTAAAAGATTTGGAAATGGAATTAAAGAGTAAGAACCACTGAAATCTAAAATAAGAATAGAAGAACTTTTGTCCTGAGCTTTCTGGCCATCAAATTGTAAAGGGAATATATGACTATTTTCTGGTCACCAGCAAACACAGACATATGAGCTCATCAGAGGAAGCAAGTTTTCCTCATTGCAAAATAAATTTTTACCTAATTGAAAGCTTGTCTTTCAAAAGTAATCCTAGCCTATAATTCAGTGCCTAATAAAAAGAATGCCCTGGGTGATTATTTATTGGATGGATGGATGGACAGACACACAAACATGGAATGAAATCTTTCTACATAGATTATTTGATTATTTGGAGGACAAGGAAAATAGAATGAAACAGGGTCTTTCCTATCCATCACTGAGCCACAGGATCAAGCCTAACCTAAAGTTCACTTCTCCTCTGGACTTTCATTTACGTGAGCCAATAAATTCCATTCATTCATTCATTCATCTACTTATTTTTATTGTGGTTAAAAAACACAGCATAAAATGTATCATCTTAACCATTTTGTGGTATTAAGTATATTTACATTGTTGTGAAACAGATCTCCAGAACTTTTTCATTTTGCATAATTGAAACTTTATACCCATAAAATAACAATTGTCCTTTTCCCCCTTACCCCAGCCCCTGGGAACCACCAGTCAACTTTTTATGTCTATGAATTTGATTAGATACCTCATATATCAGTAAGTAGATTCATAGTGTATGTATTCTTCTGTGACTAGTTTTTTACACTTAGTATAACGTCCTCAAGGTTCATCCTTATTGTAACATGTGACGGTATTTCCTTCCTTTTTAAGGCTGCATAGTATTTCATTGTATGTATATGCTACATTTGTTTATCTATTCATCTGTCTATGGAAATTTGTGTTGCTTCTACCTCTTGACTATTGTGAATAATGCCACTATGAACATCGGTGTCCAAATATCTCTTTGCAATCCTGCTTTCAATCGTTTTGGATACATACCTAGAAGTGGGATTGCTGGATCATTTGTAGTTCTATTTTTAATTTTTGGAGGAACCACCATACTGTTTTCCACAGCCTTTGCCCCATTCTACAGCCCCACTAACAGTGTTCCATGGTTCCAACTTCTTCACATCCCCACCGACACTTGTTATTTTCAGGGTTTTTTGATAGTAGCCATCCTAGTGGATGTGAGGTGATACCTCACTGTGGTTTTGATTTGCATTTCTCTGATGACTAGTGATGCTGGCATCTTTTCATATACTTATTGGCCATGTGATATCATCTTTGGAGAAATGTCCATTCAAATCCTCTGCCCATTTTTTAATCAAGTACCCTTTATTTTTTTAAACCAGTCTGAGCAGGGTTTTCTGTCCCAGTCTGAGCTGGGTTTTCTGTCCCTGGTTACTCAAAGGTTCCAAGTTGTGTCTATTATAATGTTTTCCACGGCAAATAACACTTGAGGATTTCGGCTTCTGGTTAAAAGTCTATGTGTGATTTTTCAAGCTTGGCCGTAAACAGTTACTAAGGCTTTACCTGGCAGGACCCATGGGGGAAAAGCTGCCCTCCCCGTACTGGACTTGGTGAC
Source organism: Neophocaena asiaeorientalis asiaeorientalis (assembly GCF_003031525.2). Taxonomy (NCBI): domain Eukaryota; kingdom Metazoa; phylum Chordata; class Mammalia; order Artiodactyla; family Phocoenidae; genus Neophocaena; species Neophocaena asiaeorientalis. Next base: position 1,842,428 of record NW_020174642.1, read on the forward strand.
AGCCAGGGCCTTGCAGTCTCTGAAGGATCACACATCTGCACCCTCAGCCCTGGTCTCCTTGAGCTGAGGTCTGCAGGCTCCTCTGCTGAGCCCTCCTTATGAGGGCAAGGGTGAGGGAGGAAAGACCTTGAAGGCACTTTGCCTTTCTCTGAGTCAGTACCCAGTACTTTTCCACTCCTAGCCCTCCTCCTTCGTCCCCCGCCTCCCACCTCAGAGTCCATAAAACTGCCGGAGCCTTTTGTTCAGGGCTCCCTCAACAGGGAGACAACCCTACGTCTGCACAGATCCACCTGACCCTAGACAGGTGTGATCTTCATGGGGAAAAAGGAACAGGGAGAGCCAGTGCGTCCTCCAGTTTCAGACTCTGCGTGTACCATCTTGTACCCTCACAGTAAACGGTTAAAGGCTTAACGCTCTCATTTTTGGCTTGTTGCTTTCCTCAGCTACTCTGACACCTGACAGCTCTCTCTCTCTCTCTCTCCCAACTCAGCTGAGCTCCTGACACCCCTCTGCTGACTCCGACAATGAGAAGATTGACTCAATCACACGACACGAAGTCCTTGGGCAGAATGGAGTGCAGGCACTGTGCCTTAGTACTCTGGTTTCCCTTTCTCTGAGGTTCTCTGTGGACTCAGCCCTCCTCCACGAGCTGGTTTCATCCTCAGGCTGTTAACAAGATGGCTGGCACAGCCCCTGATCCAGGAACATTCAGCTAGAGACCAGGAGCTGCCTCCTAGTGTTTCTTCATTCTTAAAAAGAATGGTGACAGCCAGGGCCAGGGTTCTTTTTAAGGATGAAGAAAGCTTCCTCAGTGATTTCCCCCATGAGTATCGGCCATACGTGGCCCATAAGTGAGTAGCATAAATGTGCAGGGGAAATGGGGTCGCCATGACCGGCTTGGATGATTCAGAATTTACTCCCAGCAGGGTATCAGGTCACCTTCCCAAGGGGATGGATACCTGAACAAAACTGAGACTCAATTAGCAGGGCAGACAGAGGGAGTGGATTTGGGGTAACCAAGAGACAGCACTTCTCAAACCAACCATGGAGCAACTCCAGCATATGCCCAGTAAATACGTATTGAGTGAACCCTTCTGTAACACAGACCGATAGACACGCTGACACATGGTGAAAATTAGACCTCTAAAGATATCAGACACACTCCAGGACTCAAATTCAAGACACCAATTCCAATACTTTTTTTTCTGTTCCCCCTTCTCAGATAGAAAAATAGCAAAAACAAAGAGTTGCTTCTAACTCTCTTAAAAGTCACAGCCACTCCCCTAAGCCCAACCTAAAAGTATCTGTGGATCGTGGCCACCCAGACGAGTGTGTGAGTACTGTAAGATCTTAAAATATATATTAACAGGTCAGTAATATTTAAGGAATAATCATGAGGAAAACCTCGGAACAAGGTGCATATTGCTTGTTTTTAATATATATAAATTTATTTGTTATTTATTTTTTGGCTGCGTTGGGTCTTTGTTGCTGTGCGCGGGCTTTCTCTAGTTGCGGCAAGCGGGGGCTACTCTATGTTCCGGTTGCGCGGGCTTCGCATTGCGGTGGCTTCTCTTGTTGCGGAGCACGGGCTCTAGGCGCGCGGGCTTCAGTAGTTGTGGCACACGGGGTTAGTTGCTCCGCGGCATGTGGGATCTTCCCGGACTAGGGCTCGAACCCATGTCCCCTGCGTTGGCAGGTGGATTCTTAACCACTGCGCCACCAGGGAAGCCCATGTATATTGCTTTTGATTCTGATTTATTAAGGAAGAAATTCAGTGGTGCTTGATACTAAAGACCAGGAGTGCAGGTACTGGAGGAACCATCAAGGGGTGGAGGGCTTTTGCTGTTGGCTGGGACAGGAGGTGACAGGGTCGGGCAGTGGGGAGAAAGGGCCAAGAAATGCAGGTCAGACCCTGGCTCTGCCACTGGCTTGCTGTGTGGCCTCAGGCCAGAGTCGTCACCTCTCGGAATATCAGCTGCTGATCTGGAAATTAGGAAACTGGGGAGCAGCCGATTTCTAATGTTTTCTTAGCCTGGATGTGCTGAGGCAATGAAGACATAGCTGATCACTCACACACACACACACACACACACACACACACACACACACACCAGCAGCAGCAGCAACAACAGCAACCAACTGACCAACCAACGAATCCAGCAGCACACATTGGAAGTGTGGAGGATGGAGGACAGTGGGGTCGTGTTAACTGGGCCAGAGGGAGGAAATCGAACAAGGACATGAGTCCTCCTGGGGGCGTGGCTGTGGGAAGCCCCCTGGCCAGCAGCACAGAGGAAATGGGTCAGCTGCTTCCAGGGCATCCGTTTTAATCTAAAGGTAAAAATGGGTGAACTCATAGCCCAGACCAGAGAGATCCAAACTCTCCAAGGATCTAGAGGCCCAGCCCAGGGGTACATGAAACAGAGCAAGGTCTGCCTGGAACATGGGCTCTCCAACTTGAGTATTCAGCCAAATCAATAGGGCAGTTTGTTGAAAGGAGAGATTCTGAGGACCCACCCCCAGAGGCTCTGATTCAGTGGGTTTGGAGTGAACCTCCACTTTTTTTTTTTTGCGGTACGCGGGCCTCTCACTGCTGTGGCCTCTCCTGTTGCGGAGCACAGGCTCTGGACGCACAGGCTCAGCGGCCATGGCTCACGGGGCCAGCCGCTCCGCGGCACGTGGGATCTTCCCGGACCGGGGCATGAACCCGTGTCCCCTGCATCGGCAGGCGGACTCTCAACCACTGCGCCACCAGGGGAGCCCGAACCTCTACTTTTTAACAAGCTCCTCAGCCATCCAGATACAGGTGACTAGTCCATGCACCAGTTTAAGAAATGTGGTTCTGAGGGATGGAGCCTGTTGACAAGGATACGGAGGGACATGAGCAGTTTGCTCACCACATCTGGGACAGATGACCTGAGTCACTTGAGACGATACCTCTGATTGTGCCCAGGTGCAGTGGCTGGTGGCAGGAATTCTATTACCGCACTTCCAAGAAGGAGAGCTGGACCCCAAGGGCTGCAGTGAGAGGAAGTAAAGAAAGGTGGTTCCCTGGCACACAGTCTCCGAGGAGAAAGCCCCCCACCCGTTTTTGCTCCCACGTGTAGACAAGAAAGAGTTGAGCGTAAGACAGAGTGACGGGGAACCAGCCAGGGTGGCCCCCCGTGTGGGAGTATGGAAGCTAGTCTCCAAAGATGGCTCTGAATGAACCACACCTCCCGGGACCCACGCCCTTGTGTAGTACCCCCTCTCACACTGGCCTGGGCTGGCCTGTGACTCACAGATCAGCAGAATGCAGTGGAAGTGACACAGTGTCACCTGTGAGGCCGAGCCTTAAAGGGATCTGCAGCGTCCGCCTTCCCCTCTTAGAACCTTTCTTCTTGAACAAAGCCACCATGTTGCGAGGAAGCCAAAGCAGCCAGGTGGGGATGCCGCAGCAGAGGGGAACTGAGGCCTGGACCAAACAGCCCCAGCTGAGCATCCATTATGGACCTTCTAGCTAACCCCGCATCTCAGCCAGCACCAAGTTAAGCAGAAGAGCTTCCTGGTAAGCCCACAGAATCATGATCGACAATACATTCTCATTGTTTTGAGTCACTGAGTCTTGGCCTAGTTTGTTACACAGCAACGGATAACTGAAGCAGGGAGTTTCCCCCAGAACTGACATCCTCACATTTAAATTCTGGGCTTGAGCAAAACCGGGATGGTCACCTACTGTGTGCTGACGCTTAGACCTGCTTGCAAAACCACACTATTTTCAGGAAGAGTGGTTTATTCTCAAACACATTGCTGTGACACTGCTTACTAGAAAATAGAAGACTGCCGCTTTTCCTACCAATTTGCCAAATAATAGTACAAGATTGAAAGATAATGAGAATTAGGAAGTTTTGAGATATACTTATGTTCACACATACTTAGCACTAACCATAAAATAAAAGGAATTATTAAGAATAAAATTTTCCGGGCTTCCCTGGTGGCGCAGTGGTTGAGAGTCCGCCTGCCGATGCAGGAGACACAGGTTCGTGCCCCGGTCCGGGAAGATCCCACGTGCCACGGAGCGGCTGGGCCCGTGAGCCATGGCCGCTGAGCCTGCGCGTCCGGAGCCTGTGCTCCGCAACGGGAGAGGCCACAGCAGTGAGAGGCCCGCGTACCGCAAAAAAAAAAATAATAATAATAAAATTTTCCAATTTTAACATTAATAAATTATAGCCAGGACTGTGTATCAGACCATCCAGTTATTTCAGAGGAGTTAGGACGACTCTACGGAAAGCAGATGTTTGTGGCGCGCAGTAGAAAGACATAATTACTATCTTCAGGTTCCCTATCCTTATAATGAGTAAGATAGTTAGAGTCCCTAACTGTTGATGTCACATTTCAATAAGTAATGCAGAGATCTGACAACATTTCCATATTCCTCTTTTAAAGTCTGAATGCCTCTGCCTTAATCCAAGCTCCTTGGTATTTATTACTGTTCGTTACACTAACAAGTAAGATTATGAGAATTCTAATGAAGGCTTCCAGCGAAAACTCTGTGATTAAAACGCCATAATAACAGTTGCATGCATTTATGTGTCTGATTACCATAATCTATTTAGCCCAAGTAAACATACAAACAGAAGGAGAAAAGCAAACCCACTGACACTTCAGCTAAAGGAGAATTTGAAATGAGAGAGAGACAATGTAAATATGTAAATGTCTTTGTGTATCCTTTTCATCCCTCTCCTCTCTCATCCTTGCCTTTTTTTTTTTTTTCTGTTTGCTAATGAGAAGACTATACCATCACATGTGGTCCCTGTTCTACCAGGCTGAGGTGCATTTGGGGGCCATCTGCTGGGACCAGCATCCTAAACAATGCCACCCAGAAAGGGCTGGATATATTTGAAGCCACCTTTGACATCATGGACTAGAAGGAATGGTATCTCAAAGACTCCAGTCTTTGATGCCTTCAATCTGAACACTTAGTTCAGCTGTTACTCCATTAATGCAAGGCCTGGAGGAGCGCGGGCCATGCGTACCCTGCCCTTCCCCTCCCCGCCATCGCCCTTCTCCCACCAACACCACACTGTCAACAAATTAGCAGCAATCATGCCAGATTTCTCAATTAGCCTCCCTCTGGATCTCTGCTGGCTTCTTTATTTTTCATTCTTAATAAAATGTCAGGCAGGAGAATGCCTGGCATCTTCCACTTGGTAAGGGTTTTTACAAAACTTTTAAAAAGTGGAACTGAATAGTTTAACAGTGGGATAGCGGTAACAACCCCTCTGGGGAAATAAACGACAGAAACTTGCTGGAATCCCAAACATGTCGGGCTAAGGAGATGGCATAGGCATGTTCTTTTCTCAAAGAAGAAAATTTCTCAAACAGAAACATGAGGTATTTATCCTCATAAATAGGGAGCATTTACAGCCAACATCTATTGAGCTGTTACTATGTCCAGGCCCTACTCTGAGTGCTTTCCACATATTATTAAACTTGACTCCCACGATAAACTTGTGAGGAAGATCAACTACAGATGATATAGACCTACTACAGATCTCTTACCGAAAGTTTAAATAGTTGCCCAGGAAGACTCTAGTTCAATAAGTGAGGAAATTAGAATTCTAACCCAGGCAACCTGAAGCCACAGCCTGCACTTTGAAACAGAAACCTAACTTAAAATTTTGTATCCTCCGTAGTTAAAGAACCATACGTCTTAGCGGAAAGCGATATATCCTAAAAACAATAGAGTGTAGTGCCCGATGCATAGTAACCCTGTAATATATGCTAGTTACAGCCATTCACAGAATCATCAACATATCACAATAATAACAGCACTGTTCTTCGAAGAGATAGCTATTTCCACTCCTACACATTTCCAACACACACAAGCATTTCTCAAATTAAAAGATTTTTAAAGGAAGGAGGTCAGTGGGATACAAAGAGGTAAGGACATTTAGCACTAAAAGCGAAATAGCCCATCGTTTGCCCGCCCAGCTCCACACTTACCTGCACATATGGTGGGTCCTGGAAACCAGCATACTAAGCGCCATAAACACCAAATAATCACAGGGGGAGGTTAAAGAGACAGCCTTCCCCATAATTTAACCAATTTAGCATCTGGGGAGTAGTCTGTCTTTGCCTGTCTTGGGAATTTTGTAAACAATAGATTGAAAGAGAAATGAGGGGAGGCAGACAATGTTTTGGAATCAACCTAATAAACATGAACAGCTGAGTTGCAGACCATCCGCACGATAAATGAGGGGCCCTTCCTCGTGGATGAAAATCAATGTCGGCCTCCCCAGGGTCTGTCCTCCGGCAGTGGCTCTGTGTCTGAGTAACCTCATCTACTTGCAGGATGATTTCCACTCACCCTGATGTGCTCTTGTACTCCCCTCCAGTCCTCTTGCTTGATCCCCTGGACAACACCCCCCAGTGGGCATTGGACATCGCTTCTGGGTGTCCCTCTTGCATCTCTAACTCAACGCATCCAAAACATCAACTCCTTCTCATCGGATCTCCATCCCAGTTGATGACTTGGGATGACATCCCTCCCATCAAGCCACCCAAGCTTAGAAAACTAATAAGATCCTAGACTACCCCGCACCTTTACTGTCCACAAGGCTTGCCGATTTTACCTCCTAAGAATGTCTTCATCTGTCACCCCTTCTCTGTATCCCTGCAACTGCCCACCCTATTAGTTTGCTAGGCTTGCCACTACAAAGTACCACAGACCGGTGGCTTAAACAACAGAAAGTCATTGTCTCACAGATCTGGAAGTTCAAGGTCAAGATGTAGGCAGGGTTGGTGTCTTCTGAGGAGCTCTCTCCTTGGCTTATAGATGGCTACCTTCTTCATATATCTTTGTGTGCTCTTTCCTCTGTGTGTCCATGTCCTAACCTCAGCTTCTTTTAAGGACACCCTAACGACCTCATTTTTTTTTTTTTTTTGCAGTACGCAGGCCTCTCACTGTTGTGGCCTCTCCCGTTGCGGAGCACAGGCTCCGGACGCGCAGGCTCAGCGGCCATGGCTCACGGGCCCAGCCGCTCCGCGGCATGTGGGATCTTCCTGGACCGGGGCATGAACCGGTGTTCCCTGCATCGGCAGGTGGATTCTCAACCACTGCGCCACCAGGGAAGCCCTCTTTTTTTTTTTTTTTTTTAATAAATTCATTTATTTTCAGCTGCTTTGGGTCTTCATTGCTGCATGCAGGCTTTCTCTAGTTGTGGCGAGCAGGGGACTCTTCGTTGTGGTGCACAGGCTTCTCATTATGGTGGCTTCTCTTGTTGCGGAGCACGGGCTCTAGGAACGCGGGCTTCAGTAGTTGTGGCATGCGGGCTCAGTAGTTGTGGTTCGCAGCCTCAGTAGGTGTGGCGCACAGGCTTAGTTGCTCTGCGGCATGTGAGATCTTCCCTGACCAGGGCTCGAACCCGTGTTCCCTGCAATGGCAGGCTGATTCTTAACCACTGCGTCACCAGGGACGCTCCCAGGCTCCTCTCTTAAAGCCTTTTCATATGCGGCCCCATGGCCACCTCAGGATCCTGGTGGCTCTTCCAGCCCAAGCCATCAGGTCGAGATTCGAGCCAGCAGGGACAGAATGAGAAGGACATCACTGGAAGTTGCACACACCTCTTCTGTTTACATCCTGCTGGCCAGGACGTGGTTACAAAGGAGGCTGGGAAATGTAGTCCTTGTTCTGGGTGGCCATGTGCCCAACCAGAAGTTCTATGCAGAAAGTGGAACAGAGCTGTGGGAACAGCCAGCAAAGTCTGCCATATGACTTGGGGTGGCAGTGGGTTAATCACATACACCCCACTGTGACCACCTTCCAGGGCTGTTGAGAGAATCAGAAGAAACTATAATAATATTCACAATAGCAATTACTTTGTTAACATGTTTGAAAGCAGAGATGCTGTCTGTTTTGTTCACTGCTGGACCCCTGGCACCTAGGACAGTTCCTGGCCCGGGAAAGAAGCCCAATAAATATCTATTGAATTATATGTTTGAAACATAAATATTCCTCAGCAGAGATAATGCACTGGCAAAAAAAAAAAAAAAAAAAATGCACTGGCATACTTGGATCGTTCTACCCAACTACTTGGAAAAGCCATTAGTAAATCGTTGAAAGGACTGAAAATGGTACCAGATGTTGAAATCTATTATAATTTGTACCTTGATGTTTTGAAGGGGGAAATGACATTTTATTAGTCTATCCTGTAGAGTCATAGCGGTCAGCTTGTCACCTATTCTGACATCCAAATTAGAGATCACATTCTCCCTGCACTCGGGACAATAAGAGGGAGCATTTAAATTAGCCGTCAAACAAACAGTCTCTCTTCTACATTGTGACGTAAATTGGGAAAACACTTAGGTGACAATTTGGCAACATCTTTCAAAATTACAACTGCACAGACTGTCTGACCTAATAATTCTAATTCTAGGGGTTTATCCACATGATATACTACATATATGTAAATGACAATTTGCAAGATTTTTTGCAGCATCGTTTGTAATTGTATAAGTAGTAGTATGTGTAATAGTATAAGGTTAGAAACATTATAAGTTTGTCTTTCAACAGGGTAATGGCTAAATAAACAATGGTACATGCCTATTACCGGAAACCTTTTCCTTTTTTAAAGGAAGAAGCTTTTAATGCACTGCAAAGAACTGATCTCCCAGGTATTAATTGAAAAAAACAAGGTAGAGGGCCATATGTATAGTATGTTACCATTTGTATAAAAAGGAAAACAGGGACTTCCCTGGTGGTACAGTGGTTAAGAATCTGCCTGCCAAAGCAGGGGACACGGGTTCGAGACCTGGTCTGGGAGGATCCCATATGCTGTGGAGCATCTAAGCCCATGCACCACAACTACTGAGCCTGCGCTCTAGAGCCCACAAGCCACAACTACTGAGTCCATTGTGTGTTACTATGTGTGTGCACGTGCCTAGAGCCTGTGATCCACAACAAGGGAAGCCACCGCAATGAGAAGCCCGCGCACGGTAACGAAGGGTGGCCCCCACTCGCTGCAACTAGAGAAAAGCCCCCGCAGCAACGAAGACCCAACGCAGCTAAAAATAAATAAATTAATTAATTAAATAAATTTAAAAAAAAGAAAAAGGGAAACAGAGAGAGAGAACGTGCATGCACTGGTGGGACCGCCAGGGAGTGTGTGAGCGTGTGTGTGTGTGTGTGTGTGTGTGTGTGTGTGTGTTTGCTTGAATCTGCATAGAATACCTCTGGAAGAATAAACAAGAGATGGTGACTGAGGAAGGGAATTGAGTGGCTGCCCTCAGCCCACAAGAAGGGGAAGCAAACTTTTCATGATATGCTTCTGAATTTTGAACTATGTGAACATGTTACCTATTCAACAAATAAAGATGAAACTGACTAATTAGTTTCATCTCATGGTCTTATATATATACTTTAAAGTCTGTCTGTCTAGATGTCTCTGGTTGATCGTCCTCCAGATAGGACAAACTATTGTTTTTGCAATTACAACCAGAAAAAAATGGACTCACCTGCAAGTTTCAGGCAGTGGCTAAAAGTACCATTCTGGGGACACCGTGGAGAAGCTCCACTCAGTGTACGAGGATCCTTGATCTCTCTTTATCTGTGGCTCAGAGTGTCTTAGCTTCTCTGTGAATGAGGGAAGCAGAAAAGTACCATCAAGAGCCTGTGTGCCCAGATTCCAATGCTGTGATGCTCGATTTTGAGGTGAGGGTACTTGTCCTCATTGAGAACGGACAGAGGTTTATTGCTCCTCTGACTGCTCTGGTAAGCATTTTAATAAGCAAGTGTATTATCGTAAATATGTGTATTGTGGGTGTGTGTGTGTGTGTGTGTGTGTGTGTGTGTGTGCGCGCGCGCGCCTCGTAAGGTAAAGAGTGGTCTCTATTCAGGGAAAAATATCAAAATAGAGAACAGTGTATGGAGTATGCTACCGCTTGGGTACGAAAAAGGAAAAAAAGGGATCTTTAAATATATAGTTTGTACTTTCAAAGAACATTTCTGGATACACAAGAAACTGTAACAATAGTTGCCTCTGGGAGAAGGTCCGTTGTACCTGGGAGACTAACTTTTAATCAATACTCTTTGTGCTATTTGAGTTTTATTTTAAGCGCGTGCTACATAGCACCTATTCAAAACATGTTCTAAAAAAGAGAGAATCCAGTTTATATGATGTAGTTTCTGTCTCTTCTTCCTCCTCTTTCCCTTCCCATCCCTACCTCCCCCTCCCCCTTCCTCTTCTTCCTTCTCTCCTTCTCCTTCTTCCATGGAAACTGTAAATGCGACCTAAGCAGAATGGCTTCTTCGCTTACACTTAGCCTCAGAAGTGGATGACCTTTTTTGTTGTTGGAAATGGGGAAAGAAAAAGGAAATTGAATGTTTAGAACTCCTGCATCTACTGAAATCACAGAACTTCTGCCCTGGTCTCAGTTCCAGACCAGAAATGTTCTGTTCACACTTTGATCTTTCTCCTTTGAGCCAATCCAAGCTACAGACGGATGGGTCAGCGCTTCCTGCACATCTGACTCCAGGCAAAATGGGAGCCAGTCTCCCTTACTGCACCTTTGGGTAGAGACTCCTCCAAGGAGATCCAGCAACTGGCAGAGAGCCCAGCAGTGGCCAAGAGGGGAGCTCACTTTCCAGCCTTTATCAGGCAGCAACCCTGACCCCATGGTCCTCCCACCACAAGGGCACACACATTGGAAACCTGTTTTCAGGGTTTCTGGCTTTGACGGGCTTTTCAGGGCTGGACAGGCAAAGGAGGGAAGGATCCACAGGGAATAGACTGGTGCGGGCCTATACTGTTAAAGGGGTCAGGTGGATCTTGTATTGTGGAAAGATGTCCAAGAGACGCTAAGAAATGAAAGAACCAGGTTACAAAGCCTGTATACAGTCTGGAAGGACTTCACCAAAATCTTTGACAGTGACTTGTTCTGGAGGAGAAGAGTTGGGCTAATGGTGACTTTTGCTTTCTCTTATTTCAAAGGTTTTGTTTTGTTTGTTTACAATTGGGCATGCATCTTTTTTTTTTTTTTTTTAATGCTTACTGAATTTTCTTTGACAGATAGTCGAGGGAGTGGGAGCAAGGACTATTGAAAAGCTGGGGAGAGGTTGTGGAATCTTCAGGAAATAGCCTTGTCAGCCCCAGAAAGGGTCTGTGTCTGGAACTGGAAGCCCCAGGGACCCTGGCGAGAGGAGCATACCTGAGGGTGAGCCCCCCCCCCACCCAAAGACTGAAAACTGCCTCTCAAACCCCAATGTGCCCATGAATCACCTGGAGACCTTGGTTAATTTAGATTCTGTCTCACTGGGCCTGGATGCGCCGGCGACTCTGCGTTTCTAATGAGTTTCCCTGCAGCCCTGATGCTGCGGGTCCCAGACCACAAGAGACTGGAGAGAGGTGGGCACGTGTGCGCACGGAGTCCCCCTGAGGTTCCCGGCTGTCGGGAGCCCGGCAAGAGTCATTTTAATAACGGGGGTGAGGGCGCTCGGGGTAGGGGGAATGTCAGCCAAACGCACTGGAGGAGAATGAGAAAGAAGGATAAAGGAGAGGGGGAGAGACTCACAGAGGCGAGAGGAAGAGAGTGGAAAGGCAAAGAGGAAAGGGAGAAGCAGGAGACCTTGCCCAGCTCCAGTCTTTCCCGCCGCCTTCTTCAAGCCCAAGGCCATGCGCGCAGTGCAGAGCGCCCGGGGCTCTCGGCGGGCGCTGCCCGCTGCCCCCATCATCCCCGCCCCAGCCTGCGGCGGAAGTTGCGGCCATCGGACCTGAGCCGTGGCCAGTTTGCGGCGCCCACGCGGCGCGGTCCCGGCTTCCCGGTGCGCTCAGCAGCCCTGCGCAGCCCGGGGCTCGGGCCGGGGAGACGAGGCTGCGGAGTCCCTCGCCGGTTGCGCGTCCGGGCTGACCCTGGGGAGGGCACCGGGCGCCGGAGGGCCCTGCCCGGGTCCCCGGCCGCGCCGTTGCCCCGCGATGGGGACGCCCTCGTCTCCTCTCGCCCGGCGCGCCTCTCCCTTCCCGCTGTGTCCTCGCGCGGCCTGAAGCCCGTGGGCAGCGGCCTGAGCCCATCTCCGTCCGCGGGGCCCGCACATTATAAGACGACCTGTTTGCCTTGAAGGTGGGGTGGGGGAGGGATCTGTCACCCTGCCTCCACATGACAGGGAGTGACAAACGTGGTCCTCATCCGGCAGTTTTGAATTTGGTTTAACAAGAGGGCAATGTTGTACCCCTGACGCTGAATTATTTTTGTCTTTTGTGGTATGTGGAAACTCCAGGAAAACTCTTTGGATGTAACTGTCTTACCACCACCGCTTACTTCTATTTATTGAGCCCTTCTGGGGCCTCTCCCCGCTCTGGGTCCCCCAGGGATGCAAAGTGAGTTGGGGCACAGTGAGGACCCTCAGGGACCTCCCCTGCTGCAAGGGAGCCAGACCCTCACAACAGAGCAAGGTGGACCCTGACGGGGAGCAGGGAAAGCTCTGGGTGCTATAGTGTCTCAAGAAGGAGGTGATCCCTGAAAGGCTAGTACAAGACCGGATGGACCGGAGGAAGGGCAGGAGGGGGTGGAGGGAGCACGTGAAGATGAGGAAAGAGCAGAGCCCATCAGGTACTCCGGGTCCTGAGAAATGGAAGGTGGAAGGGGAGAGGCGTATTTGCACGTGTGTGCATTCCAAAGTATTCACCAAGCACCCTCCACGTGTCAGGTCCTGTGCTAGGCGATGGGGCCAGGGATGACCCGGACCACTCTGGTCACTGAGTCTCACAGGGAAGACAAAGTATTTGTTTGCAGAGTTCTGCCTTCCAAGGGGGACAGGATGAGCAGCCGGTGGAGGCCGGGTGGACCCGGCAGTTGGCGTCAAAAGGCTCTGGACCTGATCCTTAAGGCAACAACGGGGAGATGCCATGCTGCTACATTTTCCAATATAACAAGGCAGGCCATCCATCCAGTGCTCAGAGCAGGCGTTCACCCCTCTGTATGTGGAAGTAAGAGGCTCCACGCCCTCCACGCCTGCAGCTCCCCAGCCGGACCACATGGGGTAGGGGAACGCATGGATTTCCTGTCCCATCTCCGGAAACTGGCCTCTCAGACGTGTCATCTGTAGCCTGGAAGTGTCTCTCCCACACTCAGAAACCTGTTCCTTCTTCTAATGGAAAGTCTTAACCCCAGGCAGGGTCAGGGGCTTCCTGGTCCCCTTTGTGCATGCCATCCTATACTCGAGTGGAGCGCACCCCACCTCAGGACTCGCTCTCCAGATTCATCTCTCTGTTCACCCTGATCCCCCATCTTCCAGATTAATCTCAATGGGGGGAGGGTGTAGTGGCCTAGTATCTCAGGGATGGCGGGAGAGAGTGGATGGAGGTGTCGGATTAAGCCGCTGAGGCCCTAGGACTTGGGATCTTGTGGGTGGAGTTTGAACTCAGCCCCTTCCCTGATCTTCAGTCTTCAGTATCTTCATCTGTAAAATGCGAACAATGTGCCTTCTTCTTAAGACCAAGGGGCTTTTGCAGAACTTGGGTAAGATAACAGTTTGTAAGGTGAGATCAATAAAAGTTAGTTCTGGGTCATTCCTTGGTCCGATCCCAACTTCATTCCACTGCGAACTTGGGGGGCATGTTAACTTCAATGGCAGGGGTCCTTAGGAGCAGGTGACAGTCATGGGCTTGATGGGGGGCGGGTGATCCAGATGCAGGGATTGACTGGAGAGAAGGGGCTTTTAGTTTGGGGGGGGTTGTCTGCTTTTTTGTTTGTTGTTTCCCTTTAGGTGACACCTAAGTGTGAACCAAGCCAGGGCAGGGGGTCCTTTATTCACAAGTATTAGCAGAATAAAGAAATCACAAAGGAAGGATATTATTCAACCCTCTCATCCCCTTCTCAAATCTCACAGCAGACACACCCTTAGAGGCCACAAGTAGCTTTTAGAAACTCATTTTAGGAATGAGAGCCTGAGGCCAAGAGCAGACAACCTGAGATCCCTAAGTTTTGGATACCCACCACCTCACTGGCTCCATCACCATGCTGCCTTCCAGGACCTGCCCCTCTGCTCAGGGGACCTTGAACAAATGGCCACACTCCTCTGAGGGTCAGTTTCCCCATCTGTAAAATGGGAGTAAGTAATACCTCCCTCCTAGGTCAGGGAGAGATGAAATGAGATGAAGTCTGTCCAGACCCACTAGGCACAGCTTAGGTCACCTCTAAGTGGTCATTAGGTGGAAGTCACTACCCCTGTCATTCTAAATGCTCCCATATCCCCAGCAATCCAGATTACAGACCTCCTGGTTTACTGTGTAGACCGAAGAAATACACACGCACCTTCCACCACATTTACATGAACTTTACCAGTTTGGTTTCACGCCAGCCCACGTGCATATTTGCACGTGTGTGCATTCCAGAGTATTTACCAAGCACCCTCCACGTGTCAGGTCCTGTGCTAGGCGCTGGGGCCGGGGATGACCCGGACCACTCCGGTCACTGAGTCTCACAGGGAAGATAAAGTATTTGTTTGCAGAGCTCTGCCTTCCAAACGGTCTGATCGCTCACGTTTGGACGCCAAAGGCTAGCATTCCGCTTCCCTTCTGGTTTCCGAACCAGGAGGGATGGCTGCAATCTTTTTTCTTTTCTTTCCGGGAGTCTCGCCTCCCACCACCAGCCCCGGACCGCCCTGCGAAAGGACGCCGCTCTCCTTGGCACCCGGGCTGAGACGCTGCCTGAATGTGCGCAGGAACTCGGAGAAGGGAAAGGCGAGAACAGGAAAGAAAGGCCCGGGAGGAACCCGGGAAGAAGTGGGAGGTCTGCGCCTTTGGAGCCCCGCGCCAGCCCGCCCCGGCCCGTTTGGCACCAGCTCTTCCCGGGCCGCCAGGCGGCTGAGCAAAGGCCGGCCTGACACTCACCCGGCCTTTTGTGGGAGGGAAACACAAAGGAGAGGGAAAAACACGTCTTCCGTTTTGACGGAGGAGGCCGACAGCTCCCGGACGCCTGGACCAGCCAGGAACTCCCGGAGCCGGGCCCATTAGCCTCGGCAAGTGAGCACTCAATTTCGCGGGAAGGGGCTGAGGCCCAGCTGCGTGCGCGGGTGGGAACCGCGGTGCCCGGGACACTCCCAGGACGCGCACACCAGGCGCCGGGCGCAAGACCTGGACAAATGCCGGGCCGCCTCGAGGACCCACAAGAGAGCAAGCGCCACTGGCCGAGCTCTACTTTCTGATTATTCCTGGAGGGGGTAGGAGGACTCTCGGAGACGGAGCGAGAAGTGTTCAGCAAACTACTTGCCCAAGGGCTAAAGAAGCCCAGGGGACACAGTCCGCTCCCACCTCCCGGGCAACTCTCTGGAGACTGGAGGATGTTGGGGAAGGGTGCCCGGAGAAGGGGCCCGCAGCCTCGAGCTGCCAGCCCGAGCTCCGAAGTGGGGAGTGAGAATCGCGAGGTGCCGCTGCACCGCCTCCGAACAGCCACCACTGCCTCGGCTCGGTGGCGCGGCGCTGGGGCCCGGAGCGTCCTTACGCGCGTCCACGCGGGAACCTGGCCAGTAAGCCAGCTCTCCTGCCTCCGGACTGTGCCTTCCCAGGCTCGGAACCCGCGCCGTGCCAGGAGGGCCCCCGCCCCCCCCCCCCC
>NW_020174642.1:1858212-1862163 GCF_003031525.2 Neophocaena asiaeorientalis asiaeorientalis
CGGGGGGGCCCCCCCCCCCCCCCCCGCCATCTTCGCCCCAGCTTCCGACTCCAGGCTTTGGAACAAGCGCGTAAAGAACCGCGCGTTCTCGCGGACCGCGCAGGGTGCAGGGCGGCCGCCGGTGGCTAAAGCAACAAAAGGAACGGGGGCTCCAGGACACGTGCCGCCGGCTGGACTAACCTCAGCGGCTGCAACCCAGGCACGCACTCGTTGCGCCTGCTGGTGTTTATTAGATACACTGGCGTGCTCACAAGTCCACGCCCCGGTTGGTGGCCCAGAGCTCACAGCCCCACGAATGTCCTCACCGTCGGTGGCCAGGGGAAGCCCAAGGAATGACCCGCAAATACCCGGGCTCTGCCAGCTCCCCACCCCCGCTCCCTGCGTTCTTCTAAGTGCCAGACTCGCCTAACTGAACGGTGCTGGGTCATCCTCCGTGACCGGTGGACGACACATCTCCACGCTTCAGTTCTTCATGTTTTAAATACATATTTAACGGATGGCTGCAGAGCCAGCTGGGAAACGCGCAGGTTGAAAAATAATTCCCCAGAAGGCACGAGCTGGGGCATGGGGGAGAGCCTGCTTGGCTTTCTAGTGGAGACGGGGCTGGAAGACTTATCCAGAAACTGGGAGCAATAATATGGGTTTCTTTTTGTATTTGTTTATTTTGTACCTTTCCTACTTGAAGGCGAATTATTCGCTGTTTGTTTGCCTTTTTTTTTTTTTTAAGCTGTACATGCAAGTTAAAAGTTCCCAAATAACGGAGGTAACCAGAGGCCGGTAACACTCCCTGGGAGAGAGGGCTGAGGTGCGTTTGTGTGTCTGCAGTATAAAGGGTTAGGGTCCTGGATCTGAAGAAACAAACCTCTGTACTTGAAATGTACGGGTGTGAGAAATTCAACTAGCGAAAATGTCTGAGGTTAGGGAGACGGCTGCCGCCTCTACTATAAAGGAACCACCAATGCTCGCATCTGCAGTACAGGCAGGGCTGCGCTGTAAAGGGTTGGCTTTTTTTTTTTTTCCTGTAGGCTTGCTACAGACAGTCTCTTGATTTTCCCATCTGTAAAATGGGTGGAGGCGCCAGTACCACATGGAACTACCTCAATTAGGCACTTCTCCAGATCGGGTTGAATTCCTCACGGTCAAGGATTTCCAGGTTTGGGAGCTAGGCTGCGATGGGTAAAACGTGATCCACCGCGGCCGCAAGCGGTTGGATCTTTCTGTCTGGCCCACGGTGCGGAGAGGTCTTCGCCCAGGCTTGAGGCTTCTTTTTACAGACAAAACAGCTTTGTCCCCTACCCCATGGCGTGGTGACCACCACAAAGATGGTGCAGAAAATACCGTCACCTGGTTCCCGTGCTGTGAGGGGATGCTTAACTCTGAGCTCGACTCTCCCCTTGTGTTAGCGTGGTTGCTATGCGGAAATACCTCGTCCCTGTGTCTACACCACCGTCAACTTTATGAAGAGTGTGATTTTTTTCAAAACACCGTTCTGGAGTCGGTCCCCTCTTTTCTTCCCAGCCTTCTTCCTCGCAAGGCCCTGCACCCAGCTGGGGGCGCTACTGGCCGCCGGCCGAGCTGCGGCAGCCACCACCTCTTAGAGGCGCGCTTAGAGTGCGAGGAAAGAAGGAGGTTTGAGCCTGGTTATCTTGTACGTTTGCAGCTCAAAATGCCCACGTGTTGATGAAACCCAGGAGGTGGGAACAGGTGGCGAGAACACACACACACACACACACACACACACACACACACACACACAGAGAGAGAGAGAGAGAGAGAGAGAGAGAGAGAGAGAGAGAGAGAGAGGGCGGAGAAGAGAGAGAGAGAGAGAGAGAGAGAGAGAGAGAGAGAGAGAAAGGGCGGAGACTCCAGCCCCAGCTCCTGGGTCGCCAGGGTTATCCGCGCGAATCCCCAAGATTCGAGCGCCTTGTGTATCAGGTTAGTTTGTGCGCAGAGCCCCCATCCCGTCCCATCCCATCTCCCAGCCTGACTTTGCGTTCCTGTATTTTAACAGAAATTTGACCATGTTCCCTCCTCTCTCCCTCGGTCCCAACCGCTGCCCTCTGCACTTCCCCGCGAGCCCGCCCTCCGCCTCCCCTTAGCCTCTCACACGCCCCCTCGGGGTCCTTGCTCCAGTCCCTCCCCAAGAATCTCCCGGCCGCGGGAGCCCATTGGCTGTGCGCGGGGAGGAGGCGTGTGCCCGGCCCGGCGAGTTTCATTGAGCGGAATTAGCCCCGATGACATCAGCTTCCCAGCCCCCCGGGCCGGCCCAGCTCATTGGCGCGGTGGCCCCTCCAGGACCTGCACTTTGTTCCCCGCCCCCGCCGCGGCCACCGCCGCCGTCGCCGCTGCCACCGGGTTATAAAAAGCCTCCGAGCCGGGAAAGGTGCGGATGCTTATTATAGACCGACGCGACATCAGCGCCTTGGGCCGCTTCTCTGCTGCAGCTTTTGGGAACGAGCTCCTCTAATTGCATCCACAGTAAGTGTCCCCGCCCCCCAGCAACTCCAGCCGACATCCCAGGGACAGACGCCCCTCACTTCGGCTGCGACCCGGGAAGCTCCGTTAAAGGGGACGCAGATCCCTCCCCTGCCCGCCTGTTCTGAGCGGCTTCGCTGCTCTGACCCTTCCCACAGTGACCGCAGCACACCTTTCGCCCAAAAGCGAGAAGTCGGGGCAACAATAGCTTCTTCCGCCCAAGTCCCGGTCAGCTGGCGAGCCCCCGGCTGGCCCCGGAGACAGCGCGTGGAATCTGGGCCCGGCGCGGGCGCTGGGTGCCGGCCTGTGAGCGTGTGTGTGCTGCGCGCTGTCGATGGAGATACGGTGGATGCGTTTGAGGAACCAAATAAATACTTCTCTATTTAGATCTCCACCTTCCCAAAGAAAAGCCCCCACTTGACACTCTTTCATTCCAGCCCTGGAGATCCTGCCTCCCCATTCCTAATAAAAGGCATAAAAACCCTGAAATGCCACCCTCACTGAGGGGCACCCCATCCTCCCTGGATTAAACCACCTGTGGATGAGAGCGGGGTGAGGTAGCAGGGAGGGAAAAAGAGATGACTTCAGCTCACCCGCACGCCGCAGGAAGGAAGGCCAGAGACAGCGAGGTGCACCAGAAGCGACCGGCCACACGCGCCTGCACCCCGCGCTGCGGTGCAGGCGGGAACAGCTTTTCTGTCTCACTGACCGAGTGCCTCTCGATCTCGGTCTCGATTCTGATCTCTACCTCTCTCGTGTTTCTTCTCCTCTCCGCAGTAGGCGTCCGTGGAAGCTCTGAGGACCGAGGGAGGGAGGACCCTGCGAAAGCTGCGACTATCCCTCGGGGCCATGGACTCGGACGCCAGCCTGGTGTCTAGCCGCCCGTCGTCGCCAGAGCCTGATGACCTTTTCCTGCCCGCCCGGAGCAAGAGCAGTGGGGGCAGCGGCTTCACGGGGGGCACCGTGTCCTCGTCCACGCCTAGCGACTGCCCGCCAGAGCGGAGCGCCGAGCTGCGCGGAGCCATGGGCGCGGCGGGCGCGCACCCGGGGGACAAGCTGGGCGGCGGTGGCTTCAAGTCATCCTCGTCCAGCACCTCGTCGTCCACGTCGTCAGCGGCCGCGTCGTCCACTAAGAAGGACAAGAAACAGATGACTGAGCCCGAGCTGCAGCAGCTACGCCTCAAGATCAACAGCCGCGAGCGCAAGCGGATGCACGACCTCAACATCGCCATGGACGGGCTGCGCGAGGTCATGCCGTACGCGCACGGCCCGTCGGTGCGCAAGCTCTCCAAAATCGCCACGCTGCTGCTGGCGCGCAACTACATCCTCATGCTCACCAACTCGCTGGAGGAGATGAAGCGACTGGTGAGCGAGATCTACGGCGGCCACCACGCCGGCTTCCACCCATCGGCCTGCGGCGGCCTGGCGCACTCAGCGCCCCTGCCCGCCGCCACCGCGCCCCCCGCGGCCGCCGCC
>NW_020174642.1:1862177-1889197 GCF_003031525.2 Neophocaena asiaeorientalis asiaeorientalis
AGGGAGCTCAGTTCCAAGGAGGAGCGCGGCACCGTGGGCTGGGGGTGGGGGCAATGGTGAGGACGCAGCACCCAGGAACGGAAGCAGTGGAGGCGCGCACTGCACAGTGGGGAGTGACAGGGGCATTTGCTCCGGGACCTGGTTCAACCCCCTCTGGCTTTAAACAGCGCTGCTCGGGTAGACACCGTTTTATATGAAGGCACAGCTACGTGCGTCCCTTCCTCCAAACCCCCCTTCCCCCGAAAAAGAGGTGATTCTAAAAACTGTAGTTTCCCTGAGAACTTGGCCTCACACGGCCGGGGCAGCCCTTGGTTATACCGGGGAGGAAAGGAGGGAGGGGAGCGTTGGAGACTTCCTTTCCTGCCTCCTCTCTGGGCGGGAAGGAGACTCTCAGCCACACTCCAGAAGCGGCTGTCCGGGCCTTGCCCTCACGGGTCGTCCCTGGCCCAGGGCCAGGGGTACCAGTTGGTCAGAAGCTGGTATTTGGTACCAGAAGCACTTACGGTCGTGTCCAATCTCCATATGTGGATAAACCCACAGCTGTCTCAGAACTGTTACCGTTCCTCCCTGTCGCTCCTATTGGTTTGGGGGCTTGTGGCTTTCTAATAAAATCTGTCGATGTTCCTTTTTCAACAGTATGATATGAGCAAGCTTTATAGACGATCAGAATAGAACCACTCGTGGATTGGAATAACCTAAAACTGTCGACTTTAGGTGTGGGTGTTTTTTTAGTTACTTTAAAGTAGAATCTCCCTCCCTTCCCGTTCTTTCCATCTCTGAGCACAAAGTGATTTGATTTCTTACCTGACTGGGAGCAGTCATTTCGGTACCCGAGGGTTTGACAGAACTCAAAGGATGTTGCTGTGAATATAGTTTTGGTTATTTGGGGAGTTCTGTTGGCTTTTTAGTTTTTTCTTTCCTGGATGTGTAAATATCAATAACGAGGTAAGTGCGTGCTGCGGAGCTGTTTGCTCACGTGACTGCCAGTCCTACCCCCTCACCCCCCAGTCTAAGCCGGGTCTCTTCTATATTGGTTTCTTTTTGCCAGTTTAACACAAATGACAAACTCCTCCGTGCTTCCTGTCTCCCGCAAACCGCCTGGGCGCTACCGGAGTTGCAATATGGGCTTCACGGCGTCTGCACGTAACATCCCGCCTCTGATCGCTGCCCCTGGCAGAGAGTGTATCATCTGTTTTATTTTTGTAAAAAGAAAAAAGTGCTAAATAATATTTATTACTTGTTTGGTTGCAAAAAAAATGAAATAAATGATCGAGTGTTGAGATTTTAAATAAAATTTAAAGTAAGTCCGGTGTTTTCCAGCCTTGTGGGTGGGAGGAGGTGCGGGGAGCCGCCTGGGGAAGGGGGTGCAGGATTCCATCCCTTTGGGCCGGATTTGGGGACCGTTCTGCTGGTTTTGCCCTGGAGAAAGATAAAAGGGTTGTTTGCCTATTTTCCTCCCCCGTAACAAACATACTCACATTCTCTTTAAAACACGTTCTGAGCACATCCTCCGGGTGCCTCTCACAACTCACTTATTTTTATTTTTATTTTCTAACGCCTAATCCGGAACTCCTCTTCCCTTTGGTCGAGGATTATGTTAATTGAAAGTGAAATTTTCCCTCCCTGCTCGAGGAACTTTGGGCCTCTGGAGTGAGGCCCGTGCCTTTGACTGGGGGGTCCGGGCGCTCAGGTCTCCTGCCCTGCCGCGATTCCATTTGCTCTCTGCTGAGAGGCGGTCGCCCACCCGCATCCAGCTCGGGGCTTCAGCTGAGGACCGGCCACGTGAGGCCACCCCCGCGACCGGCATCGCCACGGTGTTCCCGGCAGAGCGCTGCGGGAGCGTTTGGCGCAGGATCCGCTAACCCTTCACTCCCTTCCCTGCGCTGTGCACGACCCTGCCCCGGCGCCCACCCCGGCCTTGAACTGCAATATGTCAGGTGCTGGGAACTGCCCGCGGGGAGCGAGACTGTTGCGAGACGCGCTTTGGCCTCGTGCTCTTCCTCCAGGGCCTCCTCTGTTTTGTCGCCGCTACTGGGGTCTCCACAATCCAAAACAGCAATACAAATTGAGGACGTGGCTCTTAAGAGAGATTCTGGGTAAAAGTTAAAAAGCTTCGGCCTTTCCCGATCACGGAAGAGGACAGACCATTTTGCAATCTTTCAGCCCGCCGGCTTACGGAAGAACGCGCACCCTCGAACGCAGTGAAGTGCGGACGCAGTGGACTGGTCCCGCGGCCCTGGGCCCTCTCGCCGACGACGTCTTTGGTGGCCACCGGTGGAAGGTCCCTGCGCCTAGGGCCCCCCGGGGCGGGGAAGGTTTCCCCGGTTGGAACCCCACTTCTTGAGGTCGCCCCTGAGCCTAAGGAGGACTCCCCTTGCCCGGGAATGAGGGTAGCTGCATCCCCTCGCTCGGGGACAGGTGCTTCCAGGTCCTCCAGAAGGTACTATCGGGCTGCTGATCTAAACAGCAGGCGGGCGCCCAGGGATGGATGCTGTAGGCCTCGTACCCGGCTTCGCTTTTGACGGAAGGCTGGGAAGAGGCCGAGGGGCTGCGGAGGGGGGAATAAAGGGGGTGGGGCCCAAACCGCACCACGCGAATCCAAGAAGAGAGTAGGGCAGGATCTAGTGGCTTTTATTTCGAAATCCCATTTGAAACGAAAGTTGTTACGAATTCAAAGCTGGGTCCTGCTCCAGCCGAAGACACAAACAGAGGGGACCCCGCGGGATGCGGGTAGGGGGTGGGGCTCCGTCGCAGTCTCAGCTTCCTTTCCCCCCCTCAAGGCTTGACGTGTGCAGCCGTGGGCTCCCGGCGTGCGCGGTGTATGCATAGGGGGGCAGATGCTGAAACAAAATAAATCAAGTCTTTCCCCACAATCCCCATACCCAAACTCTCGGCCCGCGTCCAGCCGCCAGTCTCGCTAGACCTGGGCATCCAAGGAAGGAGGGCCTGGATCCAGCCAGGCTCCGGGCCCTCCCCGGAACCACCCACCTAAACCTTGCGCCCAGCCACGGATCTGGGCCACCACTTGGGAGAGCGCAGCGTCCTCGGACTCCGATTCGGCGCGCACAGGCGCACACGAGCGCGCACGTCCGCCCGGGGCAGGTGGCTCCTTGCGGAGTGGCCTTAGACTGGGGGCAGCCTGGGTGGGTGACTCAGGCCAGCGGCTGGGCTTCGGAGTAGAGCGAGAAAGAATGTTATGCTACCACGCGGACTTCCAAGGCGCACCCACAACCCCCAGTGAAAGCGAGGGGAGGGGAGAAGGCGGTGGCTAAACGGTCCCGGGAAAGACGCGGTCGGTCCGCAGGGCACTGGGACGGAGGGCCCCCTTCCCGGCAGCATTAACTTCTCTCGTGCGCTGGTCTACAGCTCAGCTTCCCCACGCCCCACGTGGCCCTCGCAATTCCTCAGCTCTCAGCCTCGGGGCCCAGAGACTTCTATCACCAGCCCCCAAGGTCTTCGAGAGTCTCTCCAACCCCTCCCCCACCATAAAAAGCCGCTGACTTGAGGTTGAGGGGCAGTGCCTCCTCCATGGCCTCTGTCCTCCAGAGCACTGTCCTACCTCTTCACTCCCTTACTGGGCAGCAGACACAGAGAAATGACGGTTCCCTGGATTCTGTGTTGGAGAGCACGCCAGAACCCCTGGGTGTTGTCCTGCACCTCTAGCGCCCATAGAGCTGAAGCTCTGACTCTCAGGAACAGGCAGTAAGCCAAGGGGCAAAGCAAAGCTTCACACCTAAAGCACATCTCAGTTGGGAACGTTGCTGAGACCCAAGGTGTCGCACTCCGAGAGGATGGCTGTAGGAAGAACTATACCAGGGACACTCATGCAATCTGGGGTTGGGACAGCCCAGCAAGTAAGACCCGTCCTTCTCATTCCCAGACTGAAACCAGGGAAAAGCCCTGAGGCCAGGGCATTGGGTTTTAAAGCCCCCAAGACACTCTCAGTGCTGGAGAGCTGTCTGTCTGCCTCGCCTTAGGGCAGAACCCACCTAGCAATCTGTCTGAACTCCCTCTACTAAGTAAACACCTTGACGCCCCCTAGAAGTTCACCAAAAGCAAAAGATTCCCCCTATACAAGCCCACCTCTCATTTTAGGTCCTTCTTTTAGTATGGACTTTGAGCCAAGTCTGGGTCTCCACACACGTGCTCCACATTACCAGTAAGGATTATGGGGGTCTTTGACGGGGGTCCTGCACCAAAGGTCTCAAGACTTTGCTGGTGACAGGCTCTTCAGTCATTGTCTCTGCAAACCTGTAAGAGGGGCCAGATTCAGGCCTGGCGGTTCTCAGGGTAAGTTGTTGCTGCACTGAGTCCCACCCTGGCTGGGCAGGGGTGCCTGTGGAACAGCAGGGATCAGCCTGCCACTCCTTGGCTTGGAGGCTGCAGACAGACCATAGGCTAGACCCCTGGGGCTAAGCCCTCCACCCCCTGTCAAAGTAATGGGCCAGCCTAGGCAGGGCAGAGACGGGCGTCCCCCCTCACTCCCATTGCTACTTCCCATCTCTCTCTTGTGACTGCTTTGTTGCTACAGGGCCGCATCCATTTGTGGCTGGGGTTAATGGGGGGAGGGGACGCTGCAGAGAAGAACAGATGTGGCCGATCGGGGAGCAAGGAGGCAGCGCGAGGCTGCACCTCGGGGAGCTCAGGATACTAATAATAGGCGGAGGAGGCTGGAAAAGGAGGCACTAACATTTATTGTTGGTATAGAGCATCGCGCTGAGAGCTTTGCGTGTGTTATTAATTCATTCAATTCTCCCGGTAACCCTTTGAGGACGGTGCTACTATTATTCCGTTTTACATGCGAGGAAACTGAGGCACAGAGAGGGTGAGTGGCTCGCTGAGGGGAGGAGACAGTAAATGCAGGCGGCAGGGCTGTAATCTGGGAGTCTGGCTCCAGAGCCCACCTCGGGGAGGTCGCCCCATCCGCACCAAGGCCCCCCTCGCCGCCTCCCCCTCCACGGCTGTCCCCAGATTCTGGCTGAGCCGCCAGCCTCGGGAATCGTCGGAGCTCCCGCGCTGCAGCCGGCCCGCACCACGCCCAGCCCCCTTAGGTGACGCTCTCAATGCTCCCCCTGTGCGCCTGGACCCCATCTGGCCCCGACGCCCCCATCTGGACGGCGGGCGGTGCAGAAAGGCCTTAGCAATTAGCGGGCTCGGGTGGGCGCGCGGCGCGGGCGGAGAAGGGCCGCAGCAGGGGAGCTGAAGCGGCCCCTAATTAGGCGGCCCGCGGCGCCGAGAGGGACTGTCGTTCGTGGCGGGACAGCTGCCACCTCCGCTGGCCCGCGGGCTGCATCCCCTGCCCGGTTGCGCCGTCCACACCGCGTGCTGCAACTCGCAGAGGAGTCCTGCGCGGGTCGGGCTGTGGGACCTCCGAGGAAGCGGTGGGGTGCGCGAGCAGGGAGGGCGCGCTGTCCTTCCCGGGAACCTCGGGCCTCACTTTACAGCACGCCGAGGGCCCCACGGACACGGGAGGGCGCCGACTGCCCCGCGGGCTTCCAGGTTGCGACCACGGAAAGTGGAGGGGCTGACCAGGACCGCCCAGCCGGGCACCGGAGTTGGGGTCCTCCAGCCTCCCCGTCGCCGTTCTCAGGGAACTGACTTGCTCCGTGATCTCGTGCCGAGCTGTGCGGTGGCATCCCCTCCACCCCTTGCTTCCTGGATCCCGAGCAGGCAGAACGGGCCCGACGGGGACGCACACCCACGTCCTCACCCGCCGGCGCCCCAGCGCGACCAGCTCGGGCTAGGATTGAAGCAGCTGCCTTGGACCGCGCGCGGCTTTCCTTTGGGGAGCTTTGAGTCTGCGGCGGCCGCAAGGCCTCTGAGTCCACTAGTTGTGGGCGGGGCGGGGAGTCCCCCCCCCGCCCCCCGCACGCCCGCCCCGAGAGGGAGGCACGCAGAGCCCACCAGAAGCACCTAAGTTCACGTGGAGGCCAAACAGCATCCCGGACACCAGCCCGGGCACCGGCACCCGGGTCCACGCTCCCTAGTCCACACCCGAGCTCGGGCTCACGGGTACAGGCGCACTGGTGAGCCTGGAACCTCGAAGCCTTGGCCTTGGTCTGAAAGCCATTGGGGCCTGCTGAGCCCTGGAGGCCCGGTGAGCCAGTGATCGTTGGCCAAGGACAACTCCGTTTACCTTCCCCTTCCTTGGCTTCTGGGAAAGCTGGGAATCTGTCCCCTTCTGCTCCTTCTAGCCCTTGTAGGCCCGGCCCACCGCCCTTCCATCTGCCGGCCTCCCAGCCCAAGCCTGCTTTCTGAGGCGAGGCCTCAGCTTCCCCAGGGAAGAGCCAGTGGGAAACAGGACCATGAACAATTCACTCCCTCTTCGTCCTCACATCTTCTTGGCAGTAGAAGCTTGCCTTGCAGAGCAGGGCTGGAGTGGCCTCCCAGAAGCCTTCTGGGCTCTCTCTGACCTCAGTTTCCTCACCTGTAGAATGGAGCCAGGTTGGGTGATCACCAGAGCTCCGTGGGAGGATCAGGCTAGGTCCTGGGTATCTGAGCCCTCAGGATCCCCCGGTCCACCTCTGGGCAGAGGTTCTGGGAGCCCCTGTCTGGCAGAGAGAGTAGGATGGGTGAAAACAACTCCCCTCAGTGTCCTGTGTATGCACCAAGAGAATTCACAACCTCCACTGAAATGGGAGTGTAGACAATTCTAGAAATGACTACCATTTGGTCCTTGGCTTTTCAGCTCCCCCAGGGTACAAACTGGCTTGGATGCCTTTGTATCTAGACATTCCTGCTTGATGTAAAAGAATGAATGGATGGATGGTGCACTGGGAGTGAATGGAGGACTCAGAGAAGGAAGAGGCTTCCAGAGTGTGGAGAGGGAGACGAGAGTATGAGGGGCCAGAGGACCATGCGCTGATAGGGGTCCCTGGGGCCTAGAGACTGGTGGGCAATTTAGATTCTTTCCAGGGCAGCTGGGTTCCGGTTCCCCCGCACTACAGAGAGCCAGGTTATCAGATCTCCCAGAGCGTCTGTCTCTTCTTATGTAAACAGAATAGGTAATAATAGTACCAGACAATTGTGTTATTGCCAGGATTAAATGAAATGGCCTAGGATTAAATGAGTGGCCTCCTACCTGATCTTAGCCGTGAACGGATGCCCTGGGCCCAGGGACCTGGCCAGGGTATGGCCGCTGCACTCTCAGTCATGAGCCTGGGCCTCCAGGAAGCAGCCGCCAATATTTAGGTCATCTTTTGGGGGTGGGGAAGCAATCAAACACCATGAAGACCGTGATTGGGCAGCTGGGTATGGGGTGGTGGTGGGCTGCCTTGGCCAGGCTCCACCGGCTGTGTGACCTGGAACAAGAGACAGGCACTTTCTGAACCTTAGCTTCCTTATCTGCAAAATAGGGGCGTGATGCTAGTACCATTTCCATAGGGAATCAGGTTTGAAAGGGAGAACCAGGCCCTGGGCCTGGCATACAGGGCAGGCCCACTGAGGCAGACGAGTCTACCTAGCTGCTGGGGTGTCATCTCACTGAATCTTCTGCGACGTCCTATGAGGTAGGGTCCCTGTTACTCTGTCACATGACCAGCCCCGGAGCATCCCAAGGGCGCCTGTATGACCCAGAACCCCAGGAGAGGCCCAGAAGTGTCCCTGAGCTCTATATACAGAGTCCAATCCCCACTCCCACCCTGCAGGGCAAAGCCCCCATTCTCACCTCCGCAGGCCCAGGGCTCCTGGTACGGGGCCTGGCACATAGTCCTGGCATTGCCTAGTGGAGCAGGGCCACTCCTTGCGTAGCAACAAGAATTAAGTCTTTTTAAGGGCAAGAGCCAGGATCAGAGAGGAATTAATTGAAGGGAAAGTTGTCTGAGAAGCCGAGGCCCCAGCCCCGCAGTCCTCTCCCCTCCCTCTTGGGGGGAGCTCTTCCTCTCAGGGCCGAGTCTGCTGGTCCCTCTCTCCACGCCTCTCGGATGCCCAGTGCAAGGGGTCAGCTGGAAGGTGAAGGACCCTTCCCGCTCTAGAATTGCCAAGGACAGCCACAGTGGTGGGGCCTCCGGGGAGTGGGGCTGGGAGCTCCCCATCACCCCACTTCTTAACTCGCCCAGCTATTCAGGCCCGTACAGCTAATGAAGACACCAGAGGGCTGTGTGGCTCATCCCAGACAGGAAGGCAGTGACCTGGTGCAGCCCGTGTGCAGCAGGGGCAGGGAACTCAAAGCTGTTAAACCAAAAAGGCGTGGAAGACCCCTTCAGCCCGGGGGCTTACCCTGTCTCCCCTCTCCTTCCCATCATCCCTTCCACCAGATGGGAGTGGGGCTCAGGCCCCAGCCACCCAAGGGCAGATCTGCTTGTCATCACCCCCGCATTTTGGGGGTCGAATCTATCAGTCACTTGAAAAAATTTTTTTATTGAAATATAGTTGATTTACAATGTTGTGTTAGTTTCAGGTGTATATATATATATATATATGTTCATTCTTTTTAAGATTCTTTTCCATTATAGATTATTACAAGATATTGAGTTCCCTGTGCTATACAGTAGGTCCTTGTTGATTTCAGTCACTTCTTTTTGTTTGTTTTAATTGAGGTAAAATGTCCCTAAGATGAAATTAGTCATTTTCAAGTGAACAGTTCAGTGGCATTCACAAGGTTGTATACCCACCACGTCTCTCTAGCTCCAAAACAGTTTTATCCCCCAAAGGAAAACGCTGTGCCCGTTAAGCAGTTACTCTCCACTTCCTCCGCCTCTAGCCCCTGGTAACTGCTAATCTGCTTTCTGTCTCTGGATTTACCTACTCTGGACATTTCATTAAAATGGAATCATACAATATGTCCCCTTTGCGTCTGGTTTTTTTCCCTTAGTGTAATGGTTTTGAGGTTTAGCCATCCTGTAACCTGTGTCAGTGCTTCATTCCTTTTCAAGGCTGCATAATATTCCATTGTATGGATATACTGCATTTTGTTTATCCATTTGTCTGTTAACTTCTGAGTAACTCCTCAGGCCATTGCATGTGACCTGCCATGGTGAAAAGAAGCCTGGGCTAGGAGTTAAAAATCTAGAGCTGGCTGGATGTTCTAAGGCAAGTTCCTTGACCTTTTGGGGCCTCAATCTACGCATCTATAAAGTGAAAAGGCCCATTCTAAGTTGCGGCCCTTTGTGACTTTTCACAATGCTGAAGTCCTCCCTGACACTTGTAGAGAGAAGCCCCATGACTTTCTTGCCAGCCATAACCCTGTGTCAGGGACCCCCAAAAGAAAGCCCCGGGGCTGGACAGGCACCTCCAGTGGATCAGGCCCCCCTAACAAGTCTGTGCCTTTGGGTCTTAGAGAGGCCGAATCTTACTGAGAAGCGTGGCTGAAGTAGGTAGTGTTTTGTGAGTTATTCCCTTATTAAATACCCAGCCAGACTCTCATCAACTGTGACTTGATGATGAAATGGTCAACTTACTTGGTGCATATACAGGACCTCATTATGATATAGCTAAGAGTCACATTTTAAGAAGCGGCCATTGAACTAGATCATGAGGATTTAACGTAAATCAGGAGGTTGTAGAAGTAGATATCCTGGCTCCTGTAATCTGCGTCTTTCATCCGGCACACATTTACCACCCTTTTACCCCATCTCCTGCTTTGGGCAGGTTGGAAACATACAGAAACAGAGTTAAGAAATACGCTCTTTCTTAGCATTTAAGAGCTTTGAGGGAATTCCCTGGCTGTCCAGGGGTTAGGACTTGGTGCTTTTGCTGCCGAGGGCCTGGGTTCGATCCCTGGTTGGGGAACTAAGGTCCTGTAAGCCGCACAGCGTGGCCCCCCCAAATTTAAAAACAATAAAAATGAAAAAGAGCTTTGAGACCTACCCTAATTGGAGCGGGGGTTAGCCTACTGCCCTTTCCAATTGGAACTGAACTGGGGTGGAGGTAGACTTTAATGTAAGGGAGGTACCATTATCTCAAGGATGGTTCACATTTCGCTTTGGAATATGGAAGCTCCGTAAATTGACATGATAATTTCACCTCCTTCTCTTTCAATACTCCAGCCTTACCCTGGCACTTTCAATCCCCTTACTCTGCTCACTGTTCTTTTCCCCATACTATATTTTTTAAAATTTGTTAATTTTGTTGTTTACTGTCTGTCTTCCCCAGTGGAGTATAAGCTCCAAGAGGCAGAGGCCTTTGTTCATCCTGATCACTGATACAGATCAGTGCCCAGCACACAGTAAGAGCTCAATAAACAGTCGTTGAATGAATGAATGATGAATGCATATGGAGGATTTTTGCCACCAAGCCCTTTCCTAACTAGAGCAGAAGAGGCCCGAAGCTTCACTGGGACTTCCACACAAGAAAACACAAGCAGAAGCTGATCCTGTGGAAAAAAAAAAAAAAAAAGCACTGTTGAACTCTGCCTTCCCAAAAGTACTTTTTAAAAATCAGCCAGGTCTTGGAGGCTGGTCATGTATTGGTCTTGGGATAAGCAGCAAATAAGCGGTTTTCTGAAATAATTTATCAGTTAGGATCAACACATTTACTAAAGCTATAAAATCTTACAAACTTACTAAAGCTGTAACACTTAACAAACTTACGAAAACTGTAACTTTCTCCACTACTTCCTTGAGTCCCTTGGGTTAGTTTTTGAGGATAATTGGGATCCAGACCTCGAGGTCTCAAACTGACCTTTAAATTAAACGGATTCATAGTTGGACAATTTGTCCTAATCCTTTGGGAGGCAAACTCCTTGGGTTAAAAAGAAAATAAAAAAGGCGAATATTCAATTTGATGAATCTTTCCGATGGGAGCATATTTGAAAGAGGAAAAGTATTTCCTGGTACATTAGCGGCTCCCTAAAATCATCCACGTCAAAGGGTAGGAGGGTGGCTGCAACTTTTCAATTCAGACAGTCAGCATAAACCTTCAATTACATGTCCTAAGCGGAAAAAAAAAAAAAAAAAAAAAAAAAAAACCCTCCTCAGTGGTTGTATTTATCCCGAATGCAAAACTGTCCCCTTTGTTGAGGTCGGCTGAAGCAACGCGGCCAGGAGAACAATGTCGAGTCTGCTGGCGGGCCATGTGCTGATGTGCTCATGCATTACAGGCCGCAACAGATGGCTGTGAGAACACCCGGGCCGGCGCCTGCCTGGGTCAGGATGCAACGCCCAAAGCCTCCTTCCCAGTTCTGTCCTGTTATCAAAACACTGCTTCTCTTTGGAGAGATGATGGCTGTCTCGGGGAGGCGGGCCAGGCCCCTGCTGCAATGCAGGGCATGACGGGAGAGCAAAGGTGCAAAGGAATCATTATTGGGGGGATGAGGGGCTTTGCTGGTTTGTTTGAACAGTGTTGCAGAATGGAAAAGTAATCATACAGTTGAAAGTCAGAAGCAAGGAGACACATGCTGTATTGTTCCAACATGTTAGCTCACGGGTACCGCTCACATCTTTCATCTTCTTCTACGCCCAAGGTTTGGTGTTTTGGGTGTAGTTCTAATTTCTCTCCCCCTCCCTCTGAGGAGCCTTTCTTCTCTCTTTCCCCACATCTCAGTGAATCACTGAGGAGACAGAGTAACCCGGCGCCCAAAACCAAAACCAAAACAAAACCCACATAGAAGAGTTCAGAGAAATTCCTCTGGAAATGTAACTAAGTGGGATGCATCTGGGCTCCTCTGACGTTGATCCCTGATTCTCTGCAATGGAGAAGAAAACCCACAAGAGGCATCACCTCCACCTTGAAGCAAAGGCTTGAGCAGGTTGGGCTGAGCCGACACCTTGAGGTCCGCACGTTCCGGGACAGGATGCTGGACCATCAGTGACCGTCTTGTCTCTCCACCCGTGGAGCCAGGCTGGGCAGTCCAGGCCACCCTGCCCACTCTCCCGCTCACGTCCCCAGGGCGGGAGACCAGGACTCACTCTGAGCAAAGCCTCCCGGGATGAAAGTAGCACAGGGAGGGCGGTATCTCAGATTCACCCCAGATCCACACAGGGGTAGAGGTGCACCCACAGCACAGAAGAGACTTTAAACCCCTATTCTCTGACTCTCTGAAACAGACAAGCCGGCTTACCCTTGCCATTTGGTATTCAAAGTCGGTCTGAGCTTCACGGGGTTCATGCGGGGAGCCCTGGGAAGCTGGCACGCACCCCAGCCTCTCCTCACCAGCTGCCTGTGGTGCTCAGCGTTCTTCGTGCTAATGCCAATGTCTGGATACGTGTGGTGTCTCCAGAAAGCCCTGTAAAAATGCCCATTGCCTGGGAGGGAATACAGAGCGAGCTGTGAGCAGAGGTCAGTCTATAAAGTATTATTGATAACACCAGGTAGGGTCCCGAGAGCCTGGAACAGGTGAATTCTACGTAGAAGGGAAGCAGGAGAGGCCAAGAAGAGAGGGATTAACAGGGCTAGTGCCATGCGGGCCAGATGCAGGCTTTGGGGAGGGATATTGAAGGGTGTATTCGTTAGGATACAGGTTGGGCGCTATAACCAAGGAAGCTCCAAGACAGTTAAAGTTAAATGAAGTTAAAGTCTAGGGGAGGTTGTCCAAGGCTTGTCTGGAGGTTTGATGGTCACAGGGACCCAAGTTCCTTCCCCATTGTGGCTCTGCCGTCCTCAACACACAGCCTCCACCTATGGCCAAGAAGACAACTCCAAGCCCTGCCATCATGACCATATTCTGACAAACAAGACTGGGGAAGGGGTGGGCCCTCCCTTCCCTTCCCTTCCCTTTACACACATACATAAGTGGCACACCTCACTAGCTCCTGTTCCCCAAGGGCAGAACTTAGTCGTATGGTCACATCTAACTGCAGAGGAGGTTGGAAACATAACTTTCCTGTGGGTGGCTATGTGCTAAGTAAAACTCCTGTTACTAATAAGGGGAGAGCAGAAACTGGGGGACACAAGTGCAAGCCACGCAGGGCTGGGGAAGGAGCTTCCCAAAGATCTTGGCATCTGCAGCAACTGACTCACCATATGCGCCTGACAAGTGTTTGCTGTGGACCAAGCACAGGCTGGAATCCGTTTTCTAAGGGAAAGGGGATGAATGTCCATACGAGCAGTGGGGAAAAGAGAACTTCTAAATAAAAATAGTACATTTCTATAGCACTTGCTGGTTTGTAGGGCCTTTTACATTTTACACTCATTGCCTCATTTAAAATGAGGAGCCAGGGACTTCCCTGGTGGTCCAGTGGCTAAGACTCCACGCTTCCAATGCAGGGGGACCGGGTTCGATCCCTGGTCAGGGAGCTAAGGTCCCACCAGCCACACAGCATGGCCGAAAAAATAAAACAAAATAATAAAAGATAAAAGAAGAAATTAACCTTGTTATCCTGATATGTCACCAGTTTTTCCGCTAATGTCTTTTGTCTGTTCCAGAGAAGAGTGGATGGTATACAATCCATGATACCACATTACACTGAGTTGATCTTTATATTTAAGAGTGTTGACCAAAGACTTGCTCAAAGCGGTTCTAGATACTGCTCCTAGGCAACATATCGTACAAAAATTCCACTGTTGTGAAAAACGGACACAGAGAAAGCTAATCACCACTGGATTAAGATTTGGTGGAAGGAGACATAAGATTAAGGGGAAATCAGGTGAGCATGGTACACGGGGAGGAAGTATTAAAATCCCTGGGGGTGGAAAAGGGCTGAAACATCCTAAGGGACCACATAATTAAAGCACAACAGATAACAATTTCCCTGAAAAAAAGGATGCAGGGAAAAAAAAGCGCCACAAAGACTGCTCAGAGCAGAGAAGGATCCGTTTTACAAAGTGACAAGAGAATCTCCCTCTTTTTTTTTTTAACATTTTATTTTATATAGAAGTACAGTTGATTAACAACGTTGTGACGGTTTCAGGTGGACAGCAAAGTGATTCAGTTATACACATACATGTATCTATTCTTTTTCAAATTCTTTTTCCATTTAGGTTGTTAACATAATATGGAGCGGAGTTCCCTGTGCTATACAGGAGGTCCTTGTTGGTTACCCATTTTAAATACAGCAGTGTGTACATGTCAATACCAAAGAGAATCTCCCTCTTAAAATCTTCTTCGTAAGAGTCTAATTTCCACGGTCACTTATGCTGCTGAGTGATTAAGAGCTTACCAGGGGAAAATGTGAGAGGAGAAAACAGTGACAGGAGTCTATGCGTGGATGCATCTCGACGACGCAGATAGAAGAGTCACGCCTATTTCAGAGCTGCCAAAAAAAGCCTCACTTCTGTAACTAAAAAGAGCCTGGCTGCTTTTAAATCGGCACTGCAAACATTCAGAATCCACTTTATCGGAGTCAATTTGATAAGGAGCCTTTACTTATTTAGAGACGCCACCAGCACACCTAGCTGAATCACTGAGAAGTTCAGTAAAACTCTGGTAGAGAGCGAGAGATAGGCACCAAGTTTGGACACAGGCGAAATAACGTAGAGCATATGTCTGTCTCCAAAACCTCTCATGCAGGCATTCTCCTGATCCCATTATATCAACATTATAACTGGAATTACTATGATTTTTTAAAAGGACTATAAAATAATATCAGAGAAGAAGAGAGAGATGAGATTGGAAAACAAGGTTACGTGATACAGTGGAAGCAGACTTTCTCCATCTGGCATATGGCGCTGCTCCCCCAGCCCTCGATTAACACCCCCAACTCTATCTCCGCCATTCTCCATGTGTATGTTCCTAATTTGGAGTACTAATTCCTTTCCTTGTTTTGTTTTCTGGGACAAGAGAATCTAATTAACAATGGGTAAGAAAAGCATGACTCTTAACAGGAGAATGGATGTCACAGTCTTTTCCAAATCAGAGCAGAAAGGTTCCAGGAATACATATCATTTGAGAAATTTAGCAAGCTATGGAGTAAACTTAACCCTTCAGGCTAATGGAAATCACAAGGAATAAATGCACAGGAGATTTGCATGAAGGTGACTAAAATTAATAAAATAGAACATGCCCCGTTGGATAGGATCGAAGAGCAGATGCTAACTTAGCTGAACTGACAATAAGCAAAGCGATGATTAGCTGTACTGTGATGGCTTGCTGACCAGGCCAACACATCTGAGAGTGGTCCAACTGGAGACAGTAACCATGGTGTCAGGGCAGGTGAGAGACAGGGATCACCCAGTGAAGAGCATGGCCTTCTGGGAAGGCCAGCTAGAGAGACAACAGGCTGGATGATTACACCAAATCTTGTTGTTCCACACGTTCAAGACAACCGATGCATTATGGGTGACTTAGCAGGTGGAGAAAGCAAGAACAGACTAAAGGTCTGAAAGGTGGGGAAGGCTTCAGGAAGGATGGGGGACTTAAACTGGCTCTGAAGGACGGATCCGATTTGAGCATGGAAGTGGGGGATGCTCAGAGTTCGTCCACCCTTGGTTTTATTCGGCTCAGAAAACTCTTGCATCCTTCTGACTATGGGGAGAGCAAGGTCAACTCGTAGTAACGAATAAGACCTCCACCCTCGGGTCGTGGCTCACAAGCCCGGCCGTTCATCAAAACCGTGTGGGTGGTTTGTTTGTTTGGTCTTAACGTCCACCCCAGGGTCTGACCCCAAACTTACCGAGTCAGCATCTCCGGGGGCTGGTGCCAGGGATGTGTGTGTTTGTAAACATCAGGTCATTCTGACCCAGTGAGCTATTCCAATGAACCCACGTCAAAGACGAAGAAACTGAGGCCCGGAGAAAGGACGCGATTGGCCCATGGGACACATATAGTGAATTCCTTTGGCAGGTGAATTTCCAAGCATTTCCTCAACCCTTCTCCCCCAGTGTTGTGCTCGGAAACCCCACTGCAGTGGCAAGCAAGTGTGACCCTAACATCTCCTGGGCTGGGTCCGGACTGCCCCACGGGGTCCTGGAGGTTATAAGGGTGTATTGAAGCTTCTGTACCTTGTAGTCGCGTCATGGCTAACAACCCACTTACCTGGAAGACAAAGAAGCGGCTTCTTCATCCACCCCTGGAATTGGACCGTTTGTCCCTAGTGAGGTGGGGGGACGGTAAAAACAAAACTGCTGACGTGACAGTTTTGCCTTTTCCTGCTTTGCCTTTGACCTAAGCCTCTGAAGCTGCTCCAGAGGCTGAAGCTGCAGACACTCCGTCTCTAAGTAAGGGTGCTCTGTGGCCCCTTAGCCCAAACCTCATTCCCTCCAGGCTGTCACCCTAGGGGTTCCTTGCAAATGCTTTCAGGCGCGTTTCTTATTTCTAAAAAGGATGTGTGTAAACATGCAAGACCTGCTCTATTTTAGCCAGAACAAACAGATTCATGTTCCTAAATGCTCTCATGCCTCTCCCCGCTCCTCTCATAATTTACTAACACGTCATCCCATCCCCACCTCCGGATTTCTTTCCAGATGCCTCTGAATCCCTAAGCCAGGCCACCGTCAATTTCTGTCCTCCTGCAGCACTTCCTCCCATGAGGCCTTGCAGCTCTTGCCAGGCCCACCTGATCTGTTACCCAACTGTCTTCCTCAACTGGTACCCAGGTGGGCGGCGTTCAGACCAACCTCAGCTGCTTTTCAGCAACGCCGGGCTTTTCTCTACATGCCCCACCCTCCATCTCGGTCCTCCCCAAGCTTTTCCATTTTCAAAGAGAGTTTCTTACCTCTCATTCCAAAGGTGAATCCTCCAGGTCAGGGGTCTCTGGCCATCCGGCCCTGTACATACCCTCTGTCCTCCCCCTGCCCCCTGCACATTGTCCCCTACCTCCCATCAGCTTTGCTTTGGAGGATGCTCTCTGGCAGGGGGCAGAGGCCACTGGAGAAAGTGGGGTTTAGAGCTCACACGATTTAATTTGCTCTTCTTCCTCCTCGTTCATACTGAAAACCCTTTCAGCGACTGATTTGCTCACCAAATATTTATGAGCCGCCTGCTGTATATCAGGCACTGAACTGAACCCTGGGATAGCTGGCCGATTGCTAGGTATTAAGGTTCAATACGAAGGTTTAGAAGATTATTCAGAAATCAACTCCAGAGTTGCCTAAAGAAATAGATCAAAGAATCCAAGTGAGTAAAAAGTCTTTTTTCTACCATTTTCTAAGTGGAGAGTTACCAAGAGACAACAAAAAGCATGTCACGAAATTTGTGTAGGGTCCAGGGACTTGGCTGGGTCAAAAACAAGGTCTTAATTATACACAGCTTAGTGTGGTCCCATTGATTTAAGGACATTTATTAAGTGCCCCCCGCGCCCAGTTTCAGGGTCCTTCCTCTTCCGCAGATATCTGCAACCCCATGACTGTAGGGTCGTGGTGATGGGGCTTAAAAGCCCAACAGGTGCCAAAAAGTTCTAGCAGTCTGTTGTATAACAATATGAATATAGCTAACGCCACTGAACTCTATGCTTAAAATGGTTAAAATGTTGTATTATTTTTTTTAGCACAACTTTTTAAAACCTGATGGATCTCTTCCAACACCCCTCCTCTGAGGGATCATTTCCCTGCTGGAAAGACTCACAGGGAGTGTGGAGGCCAAGGATGAGGCGGCCGCCTCATCTGTGTTGTGTCATAGGGACACGGATAAGCCACAAGCCAGCGCACCCCACCTGCTCTGCCAGGCAAAACCCAACCGCAGCCGGGGGTCTCAACATCTGGACGAATACAACTCAAGGCTTTTATTTCTTGTTTTCTGGAGAAGGCAGGAATTTTCCATCTTTACTTCCCCAGAATTCTGATCGCTTCTTCAAATGTGTAGTTCTACAGAGCTCGTTCTCTGAACTGATAGAATCTCGAGTGAAAAAGAGAAAGAAAAAGCCAGCCTTACACTTGGAATGAGAAAAACACAAAAATATCTTTAGAACATGGCTACCAGTGCTGCAGATCTGCTTATACTCTTCAAATTCGTCTGGCGAGGATGAACAAAATAAATTTGGAATCCGTTTTTCACTTCATTTCATCTCAATTGAGTATCTCTGGGCTCATGGGCTGTATAAAAATTGGGATTTAATATCACCTCTCGTCTCCTCTTTCTCTTCGCTCTCTTCCCTATGGAGGACAAAAAATGGCTCTTGGCAGGGCTGGTTTCATGGTTGTGGGACCCCTGCGGTCCGTTGCCTAAGTTCCCATGCTCAGAAGAGCCCCGTGCTTGGTTTAATGCTTTGCTGTCACCCTCTCGAAATCCTTAATGATTTTTAAACCACGGAACCCATATTTTCATTTTGCACTGGGTCCCACAAATTATGTAGCTAGTTCTGCTCTTGGTGATGAAAAGCTTTTCCAGGTGCTTTTCACATTTTCACATGCAATCCCTCACACCGTCCCCACTTCCAAGGCCAGCATCAAAGTTCCTTCCTGGTCATGACAGTAGAAGGAAAAATAATTTCTTAGGTCTTAAACAAAGATTAGGGTTTTTTTCCCTGTTAAAAATCACACCCATATTTATAGTAGCAACACAACTCTTAAGTAGGGACTACAGTACTTCAGTTTGATGTATTAAAATGATTTGTCTTTAAAGAAGAAAAAATTTCCTTGTGGGTCCCACCGATACTAAAGTAAGGGAAGGGAACGCTGACTTAAGAGAAACATATTCGCTCCTTAAGCTCAGAGATTCCGGCTCCCATGGAGTGTATGCAAACATTTCTGTTAATACTGAGCGAAATACAACTTCGATCCCTAAGATCCTAACTCATTCATGAAAAGCAACAGGAAAAGAAGTTACACTGAACGTTGTAATCAACCAACCAATAGGTACCAAGGGCTTTGTCCTCGCCACCCGCATCCCCTCCTCCATTGTGGGATTTAAAGTATTTTTGTGAAAACAGCATTTGTGTTTTTTTAAGGGCTGTAGGATCTAAATCAATTCTAGTATATTTTGAATACATTCATCATCATACACTAAAAGCAAATTCCTATTTTGTGGTTCTCAGCGGAGAGTGACAGAGCCTTGTTTGTGACAGCCCCGGGCATAAGTAATCATTGTGTAGCTTAATTAGATATTCCCCGTGCTAGTGTGAGGGACATATGTCTATTCACTGTAACAAACACCAAGAGCGGCCGGGTGCTTTCAGGCTCCTGCTATATGCAGATAAAGGCAACGCAAGTGCAAGCTCTCCCAAGGACCTGTGGCCCCAGCCGGCCCCAGCATGCCCAGCCCGCATTCACCGATTGGTTCCAGTTTATTAACAGCCTATGAACTTCTCATCGGCTCCTGGACTGGTCAGGACTGTCACCTGCAACTGCCAGGCCAGAGCCCCCTCTCCAGCTCCTGGGAAACTGGGCGGGTCCAGCTCTGCTACGCCGGATGCACGGTCGGTTTCCCACACAAAGAATCACGTACTTAGGGAGTTGCAAACTTCAAAAGTGGAAAAGCAGATCAACTCCGAGGCAGTTCCAGACAGGAGGGCCACCCCATGCGGACCAAGCAACTCTAAGCTAGCCTAGGCTTGGCGAATTTTAAAAGCAACTTAAATTCTTACAATGTCGATGTTTAAATATCACTTCCAAGTTGGACCGAGAGATGCATACTGAGTGAAGTAAGTCAGACGGAGAAAGGCAAATATTACACGATATCGCTTAGATGTGGAATCTAAAAACAATACAAATGAACTTATTTACGAAACAGAAACAGACTCACAGAAAACGAACTTATGGTTACCAAAGGGGAAAGGGGAGGGGGAGAGATACATTAGGAGCATGGGATTCGTAGATACACACCACTCTACGTAAAGTAGAGAAAAAACAGGGATTTACTATATAGCACAGGGAACTGTATTCGATGTCTGATGATAACCTGCAATGGAAAAGAATCTGAAAAGAATATATATATTTAAAAGCTGAATCACTTTGCCGTACACCTGAAACTAACACAATACTGTAAATCGACTATAGTTTAATAAAAAGAAGAAAAAAATATATATCACTTCAAACTAACGAGAATGAGGGGGCAGTCCCAAGTGGGTGCAGTTCAGCCCATGTCTCACCTTCTCTTTGGAAAAGGTAGAAAATGAAAATGGGGGACAGAAACCAGAACGTCCCTGGGTCCCCGGTGGTGTTTGTCTCCTGTATCCATCTCGTGACCGTGGTCCTCCATCCCGCTCTCAGAACCGAGTCCAATTTCTTTCAGCTGAAAAACTATCTGACGCTGTGTATTGGTTTCCTAGAGCTGCCATAGCAAAGTACCACAAACTGAGTGGCTTAAACAACAGAAATTTACTTTCTCACGGACCTGGTGGCTGCAAGTCTGAGATCAGGGTGTCTGCAAGGTTGATTCCTTCTGAGGTTGTGAGGGAGCATCTGTTCCAGGCTTGGAGATGGTCATCTTCTCCCTGTGTCTTCCCTCTATGTCTGTCTGTCTCTTAGTCCCCCCTTTTATGAGGACACGGTCATACTGCATTGGGGCCCATTGTAATGACCCCATTTTAACTTGTTTACCTCTGTAAAGACCCTGTTTCCACATACGGTCACATTCTGAGGTCCTGAGGGTTAGGAATTCCATATATCCTTTTTTTTTTTTTTTTTTTTTTTTTTTTTTTTTGCTGTACGTGGGTCTCTCATGGTTGTGGCCTCTCCCGTTGCGGAGCACAGGCTCTGGACGCGCAGGCTCAGCGGCCATGGCTCACGGGCCCAGCCGCTCCGTGGCATGTGGGATCCTCCCGGACCGGGGCACGAACCCGCGTCCCCTGCATCGGCAGGCGGACTCTCAACCACTGCGCCACCAGGGAAGCCCCATATATCCTTTTTTGACAGACACAATTCAATCCATAACACACAGTTTAAGGGACATAACAAGAAAGCACCATTTACTCTAATCCCAGTTCCAGAATGATGAAATATTGGGGTTTGTGGACATTGTGAAAATACAAAACTCTGATTTCCCATCAGCCGCCAAAGAACAGCCATGATGGTGACCTGATCCTGCTGGTGCCTGAGCAAGTATCCACCATGGCCTCTACGGTAACTGCGAAATAAATCAATTTCCAACAGAGAGGGGCACCCTTTGTTTTCGTCCCCTACTGTTCCATATGGGGCTACTCTGGTGGAACTTGACTTTCTAAGAACATGGCAGTTCTCTTTTGAAAGGTCAGATCTTGAAAAGCCCTGATGGAGGAGTGAGTAGACCCCAGAGATGTGATGACTGGAGGTCACCCAGCCGGTAGTAGCAGAACGAAGGCTGTAGTCCAGGGTTCCAAAGGCCAGCAAGGTACTCTAGTGAGGGGACAGGGTAGAGGTAGCACCAACTCCTCCGATGGCTCCACAGAGCAGTGGGAAGGCTTGATGCCTGCCTGTGCGGGTCACCCTTCAGTTGAGCCCCCTGGAGTCTGGGGAGCTCCTTCCTGGTCGGCCTTGGCAGGATGACTCTCCTCTTTTAGGAAAAGGTCTTGGGAGTCCAGGAATCCCCAGTCTGGATCTCTAAACAAAGGCACATTGTCAATCAGCATTAGGGCGAGGCTGCCAATAACCAGACAGCTGTGGAATTAAGGTACCAAGGACAGAGGTGCGCCTGCGTCAGCTGAGAGTTGATGCTCTAATTCCGAGTTAGTATTATAGAGAAGAGCTGAGCTCTTGGAGTGAGGCAGACCCTGGTTCGAATCCCAGCACCACCACCTACCTGTTGTGTACCTGGCGCCCACTACTCAAACTTGACGTCTTCTGGAAAATTCCTACCTCTCCCAGTCGCCATAAGGATGAGCACTGATCATGCATATTCATTCCTTGATAACAAGCCAACACAGAACTGACTTTGAAAAGGGTCCTTTTCATTCAGCTATTCTTCCTGGACAGAAATGGAGTGGCGGCTCGGTGGATGCAGGGATAGGATGCTGTTTTTACACAGATTAGAATAAAAATTTATTTTCATCTTATCCAAAGTTCTTTCAGAGAATGAATAAAGAGGAAGCAGCTGTCAAGAGAGCTGTGTGGAGGATACATTTTTCTTCCCCAAGGCATCAGTTCATTCCACTCCCACAGGCTATGAACTGTCAGAATATTATCGACAAGAATAATTTAAGAAGCCAGCTGCAGTGACTCCAGTGAGCTCCCCATCCACATGCATCGTAAACAGACGCTCTCCTTAGTCAGAGGAAAATAGGTGGAATGTCAATACATGTACCTATTTCTGTTGAGAAGATTCTGGCAAATTAAATCATGAACCTAGAAGAAACCCCAGCGTGTAACGAGGATTTGGCGTTCCACTTGTGAGAACACGAATCTCTTCCAAGGGGCAGGTCCCTCTGAACGCTTCTGTCGACGTTTCCCGTAACTGTTACCTCTGTGAGGTCAGCAGGGTGGGTTACCATCGCTCCAACTTTGCAGGGGAAGAGATCAAGGCCGACGGGGTCAAGGGATTCCTAGGATCAGGTGGCAGATCCAAGACCGAGACCAGGAATAGTCCTCTCCACTGTCCCAGACCGTTCCAGACTGTACCAGACCATTCGACACTATTCCATGCAGTTCTACACTGTTACACACTGTCTCAGTTGTACCTTGGGACCCAAAGCAGGGACACTTGAATAACTGTGCCACTTGCTCACTGTTTCCCAGCATATTCCAAATGTCTAAGAGATTTGTAGAGCCATTTTATCTTTGCTGTTAATGAGGGTGACCTCCCTCTGACCATTTTTAACCTCATTAACGTCTCCAGATCTCTTAGACACAAGGAAGCTGGGTGGCCCCCTACATGAGGTTATTTCAGAGTTACCTGAAAGTCCTCCATCAACTCACCTCCCAAATAATAATTTCCCTACTTTTTTTTTTTTTTTTGCTGTACGCGGGTCTCTCACGGTTGTGGCCTCTCCCGTTGCAGAGCACAGGCTCCGGACGCGCAGGCTCAGCGGCCATGGCTCACGGGCCCAGCTGCTCCACGGCATGTGGGATCCTCCCGGACCGGGGCACGAACCCACGTCCCCTGCATCAGCAGGCGGACTCTCAACCACCGTGCCACCAGGGAAGCCCCCAACTTCTTATCTCCTTGTTTATCTCAGATATCCATAGACCTGAAATGCAAATGTTTGTAGGAAAAAAATATTCAATACAAGGCTCCCCATCAGTCATTTATTTCCCTGTGTGAGCCAGCTGATTAGAGATGTATAAGACAGAAAGACCCCGCAGAGATCACAGCGCAAACCCTCATTTCACAGACGTGGAAACGGAGGTCCAGAGGGGCCAAGGGCAGGACACAGCCAGAGACAGTCTCTTCACTTTGAGTTTGGTGCCAGTTCCAGAAAACAAAGTTCCTCCCTGGGCGTCTTTCTAGGAACAGGTGTGGGAGCCCAGGGCACAGGGCCCAGCTGTGGCCAAGGAGCCACCCTTTGTCCCCGAGGCTGGCAGACACTGCTACAAGAGTGAGTCTGCCTGGGGGCCAGGCCGGCTGGGAGCAAATCACTTCCCTGAGCCTCAGTTTCCCCACCCGAGGAAGAAGGAATCATAGTAACAGCAACACCAGCCTCACAGGGCTATGGGATGAAATGAGACTGTCTGGGTGAAAAGCTTAGAACAGGGCCTGGTGGGAGCCAACCACTCAGCAAATGTGTTTACTCATGCCCTCCACCCACCCACCTGACTCAGAACTTTCTAGCAATAGAAGTTGGCATTTAAATTAAATCTCCATTCTCAGACACACCGGGTTCCCCGAAACAATCCACAGCAAAGAGGGGAAGATTTTCTTCTACTGGCTGATCCCTCTCCATCCATTCATGTCCGGGTAGAGGCCACCAACATCCTCGGCGGTCCTGGCCACCCTGGGGGTCTGGCCCTGTTCTGCTGGGAAACCGATGGTCCTGGTGGCGCTGGGAAGGTGGGCTCTCCTGTAGGCCATCAGTGACCAGACATGTCCCTGAAGATGGGACGATCCTTGGCCTCCTGAAAGACTTACAGTCTGGCCAGCAACAGCCTCCAGCCCTCTGCCCCCAGCTCCACTCCCAGAACAGCAGGG
The DNA here is from genome assembly GCF_003031525.2 of Neophocaena asiaeorientalis asiaeorientalis. Lineage (NCBI taxonomy): Eukaryota > Metazoa > Chordata > Mammalia > Artiodactyla > Phocoenidae > Neophocaena > Neophocaena asiaeorientalis. The sequence continues at coordinate 1,885,966 of NW_020174642.1, forward strand.
GGCCCAAGCCCTGCCCCTTCCCCTTTATGGATCAACAAGCTCCCTGGTAATTCCCTACTTAAGTGTGTGCGGTTAGCCATTGATAATAATCTGTCTTCTCTGCTGGGAGACCCACCCCTCCCCGAATTTCCCTCACATTTTCAGGTGACCAACTGCCACAGGACTCAAGTCTGTGAGTTCCAGCTCTGCCCCTGGGATTCTAACAGGGTAATAAAAGCAAGATGCAAGAAGTGTTATTTGTATGACCTTAATTTTGTGATGTAAACAATGGCCCCTACGAATCTCAGCATATATGGTTCAACTACATTGATACACACCGAAGCATATTAGAGCTTAGATCATTAGATATGGGATAGATTCCATTAAGTCACAATAGACATGGGGTAACTTAGACAAAAGAGAATTGGAGCTTTGTCTGCTGTCTTATCAGAATGACCAAGGTAATCATCAAGTGAAACACTCGTGGTGCGGGGTAATCTGATGGCCCTCGTGTACAGCCTGAGATGCTAGCTCCGTTAAAACAGACGCAAAACAGAACACTGCAGTCCAGCGCCAGCTCCTCTGAGGGCTCTCACTGCCCCTGCTCCCCGAGCTGCACCTCAGTCCCATGGGTCTGTCTGTCTTCCTCTCCCCTGCCTCGTCCCTCTCTGTACACTCAGAACCAAGGGCCATGCAGCCCCCGGCAGGCCCTCCATACTCTAGTTGAGTGAAGGACATCTTGAGTCGTGGTGGACAGGGCTTGGGGGATGGATGGTCTTTGCAGAGACAGGTGCTGGGTGCTGATAGCACAGACCTCCCCTCCCACCTCCCCATCCCCCCAGGAGAGGTTGGAAGCAGGAGTAGAGACCCACATCTTCCTCCTCTGTTCACGTTAGCCCTACTCATGAGTCTTCTGTTCATCCCCACTCAGCAGCAGAGAGCAGTTTAACACATTTAAACCACATTTAAATATATTAGAAGCCCAAGGACACCAGAAAGAAAAAAAGAAAATAAACAGAATAGAATTAATCATACGCAACTTGGGTTCCATGATACGGTTCCATCCTGGCTGCCCTGGTGGTGGAGACCATCTTTCTTCTCCTTCCAGGAGCCCCTTCCACCCACTGAGACCTCTCAACACCTAAGGGAATGGGGGAGGAGGGCTCTCCTGCCTGCCTGTCTGAGGCCACTTCTGGGTCCTAGTGTCATGCCTAAGAAGCAACTTCCCCAGAAGACTGAGAATGGCAAGGTAACCCCCTTCGGGGGGGATCCCTCCAGGGTTGTGGCCTTACCCTGTGGTTTCCACGAGACAAGCACAACAGAATATAACACAAGGAGCCCAACAGTCACCAAAAAAAAATACTACCAAACTCAAGTCAGGCAGTGGAGGGGCTGCTGCAGGACTGGGGCACCTTCCCTTACTGAGTGCCACTGAGAGGCAGATATGCACCCAAGACAAAGAGGGAGCCTGACCCCACAGGGGCAAGAGCCCTGAAAGGCTGCAACTGCTTCCCTCAGGGCAGCCAGGGTGGTAGGAGGTTCCTGGGGGCAGAGTTGAGAAAGGAGGAGGCTACACAAGCAGGCTTTGTGGAGCACATGGGGCGGGAGAGAGCAGAGGAGTACCAGACAATTTCTGCAGCTGTCTGGGACATGGCAGCCCACAGCCATCCCAGGCTCTGTTCCCTCGGCTCAGAAGGCCTCCTCTTCTCTGCTGTCCCTGCTCTATCGGAACTCCATCCTCACTTGGTCACCTATTACATCTCTTTCTTCTTTGGCAACAGAACCTCGGTTTTATGAAGGGTCACAAGGGGCTGAGACATGTGATTACATTCCCCCATATCCCTTGCAGCTAACTATAGCCACACAATTAATAAGTTCTGGTTAATAAGACCAAAGTGGAGATATTAACTCAGTCTTCAGGGAAAGCAATGTAAAGGATGTTGATATAGCTAATGTAAAGGAAGTTGGTATGCTTTTTTACCTTCTGTCATTCCTTTTTCCTGCCACTTGGAATGGAGGCGTAATGACTGGAGCCCTAGCAGCCATCTGGAGAGTGAGGTGATCTTGAGGATGGAAGCCAAATATTAAGATAGTAGAGCAAAAAGCTAGAGGGACTCACCGTAGCAGCCCTGGCATTGCCAATCCTCAGATTTCCTTTACAAGAGAGGAAAAAAACTTATCTTGTTTTAGCTACTGTTATCTTGTGTTTTCCATCTTACGCAGGGGAAACTAATACTGATACACCTGGCCCATTCCACACCCTCTGCCCAAAGGGATGAGAGCTCTTCTCGTTGTATGTGGTCAGGGGTGGGTCAGACCCCTGGAAACATTTTTCCTAGTTAGGAAATGCAGACAAGAATTATGCACAGACTCTTGTGGGCTTGCCGCTGTTTCGATGATATACTGTGGTAGAAAAACTATCTCCAAATGTAGTGGCTTGAAACCAACGTTTTATTATTTCTCAAGATGCTGAGGGTTAGCAATTTGTTCTCAGCCACCCAGGAGCACCGGCAATGGACGCACATCGATGGCACCATCCAGCCAAGGATGGAAAATGCTCCCTGGCGCAAAAGTGAACAAAAGAAGTTTGCAGCATGAAAGCAATTGCTTAAGCCTGCTAACAGCCCAGGGGGGAAGTCCAAAATGAGAAACGGGAGGCTCTCTAGTGTCCTGCCTCTCCGTGGGACTTACACGAGTCCAGCAGAGGAAAGGGGAATGTGTGGCCGCCTTCACGGCAGGCTGGAGTCGACCTAACACAGGATTTGGCATCCAGTGATAAACGGAGGCTGGCTGCAGATGGGCACTGGCTGTCTGAGGCTGTACGGTAACCCAGGAAACTGAGAAGAGACAGAACAGGGGTCAGTTACTATATCCACCGTGGATGTTTAGTTTCCCAAAATTCGCAAAGGTATCTATAAAAAGATGTATGGCAAGATCTCTGTTTATACAGCAAAACAGTCTGGAGGTGATAAAGGAACATGATGGCTGGGATCCGTCCATTCATTTATTCATTCATTCATTTAACAAGTACTTATCCAGGACTTCATATGTCCAGGCACAGTCCTGAAAACAAAAATATTTATATTATAAAATGTTTATAATATAAATTGGAACAGGAAAGAAAACGAAGCTCGCAGGTAAAGGGGTGATGGTCACCATGTGGTTACGGGGTCAGCGGGGAGAAGAAATTGGCAGAAGTGTGAACACCGGCAAGGTGATCCCAGGAGAGGAAACTACAAGAGAAATGGAACCG
>NW_020174642.1:1889337-1901361 GCF_003031525.2 Neophocaena asiaeorientalis asiaeorientalis
TCCGCGGCATGTGGGATCTTCCCGGACCAGGGCTCTAGCCCGTGTCCACTGCATCGGCAGGCGGATTCTTAACCACTGTGCCACCAGGGAAGCCCCTCCAAAAGCTTTTGAGTGAGAAGGACTGACCTGACCTGTTTAATTTTGTTAAGAATTGGGGGCTGGAGTGGTCTTGTCTTGCATTCATTGGAAGAAGCTTCGGTGTTAGTCATTTGTCCAGAAAACAAGTAAAAACTGAACAGTCAGGTTGGTTTCTAGATCGTGGGGCTCAGGAGGAAGAGTGGAAAGAAGGCCCAAGGCCTGCATCCCATCCCGCCCCTCTCCCCAGCCCCACTCCATCCTGCACTGCAGGCCTCGTGCACAATTATGGAAGGAGGACAAGCTCTGGGCGGACACAGGCCCTTAGCCCCGGACACTCTTCTCCCCATGGGGAGGGACACAGCCAGAGCAAGACCCAAGCGGGGCCCCTAAAGTGTGGGCATGGGGCAGGCTGCCTGAGTCTTGGCGTCCAGACCATGACCTCAGGGAACTGGGAGCATGAAGGTTTGACCATCAGGCTGTAACCTGGATGATCAATCAGTTCCCCAGTAGACAGCATCTCCTACTGGATACAGAGACTCCCACACATGTGCAGCCACGGTGTAGCCTCAGCGTGGGGAGCTATTTCCAACACCCATACAACATCCCAGCAGGAGGAACAGGGAGCAGCACGGTGAGTGGTGGGCACAGAATCCCACCCAGAGGCGCTTGGTCATGGCCGAGAACCTACCTTCGGTACAATCCTCTTTCACTGATTTTAGAAGCAGCTGGGTTTTGAGGCCACATGGGTTGAGACCCACCCCAGGATGCCTGTCACCCTTGCCCCCTTCCACCTCTCTAAGGTCAGTTGCCTGACAACATAAAAGAGACAGGTAGGAATAGCCAGGAAGGTTGCTAGGTACGAGGACAGGCAGGAGGGGACATTAAGGGAAAGTGGGCCCCAGCACAGGAAGCGCCCACAGAGTGGACACAGTCTGGGGTGTTGCTTGGCTCCCTCTCTTGGGACTAGAGTTGGCATCACTTATTCGTGTAATAAAATAAACAGAGTTTTATTCGCCAGGAGTCCTGTTGGGGCAGGCGCGGCATTTGGCTAGAAGACCGTTTGCAAGGGTCCGCTCAGATGAAAAGTACATCGGAAGAGGGTGAGTTCTGTTAACAGGAGGGCAGGGGGATGGGTTTGTGCTGAATGACTGTGTGTCATGATGGGGTGTGGAGTCAGAGAGGGGGACGGGAAAGAGAACAAAAATTAAAATCGGTCGTAGATGCTGGCGAGAAGTGGCCGGAGGGGAGTCTGGGCTGCGTGCCGGTAAGGGTGGTGTGTACAGTATAAACTCAGAGGCCCGGGAACAGCTCCTGAGGCCACACTATCGTGGTGGCCTGGAAACAGCCTACAGGGAAGGGGTGACAAAGAACAACTGCACCCCAGAAGGGTGGAGGAGCAGCAAGGCCCTCCGCTCCCATTATAGTCAGAGAAAGCAGGGGTAGCCACGGAGGAGACCAGGGAGAAGCTGGGGGGGTGGGGGAGGGGAGCAGGGAGCAGCCCAGCTGGCTTGAGCCCCGCGCAGCACAGGAGACCACAGAAGCTACTGTCTTGATCTGGGCTGGTACCCACAGCACTGCTTTCCCGGTCCCTGCTACTCTCAGCACCCCAGGAGTTTAGACCTGAAGACTGGTAGCTACCTCAGTTCTTCCCTTGGATAAAGGGTATATGAATCCCACTTTTTTGATGAGCGGTCAAGTATCTGAAAATGCAGGCGAGTCCCTGCTTTATGAAAGCAAGTGAAAACTTGCCCTAAATGCCCCCCATCACTTTAAATGGATCCACTGTCAAAAGTGGGGAGAATCAAGTGAGTTAATAATGGTGTTTTTTCTCTCCTCGAGGGTCATTAACCACAATATAATACTTCCTGTCTCCTCATTTGTACACAAGCAGCTGCCATGTACCAGGGAAATAAAAGTCATAATAGGGGATGAAGGAGCGTGGAATTGGCCCTGACCTTAGTCTCCACCCAGGGCAGGAAGCAGTGTCAGTTGCCACAGCTACACGCATTTCCCTCCCATTGGTGGGGGGAGCTGATGGAGGCCAAGGCCACTCTGGGGGGATTCTAGAATATTCTGGCATCCCAAAGACCATTAGCCTAGACAGGGTCGCATCCTGGTGACCAAGAGCTCATCATTCTACACACTTCCTGGGAGGCTTTCTCTGATAGAAGAACTGCTCGTCTCCAACCCTGTCTGCATGTTAACATGTATCAACATCGAGGCAAGAGGCACCATGTGAAAGAAGCAGAAGAATTCCTCCCTGTCTTAGTGTGAGCTCCACACCCAGTGAGACTAGACTGGCCTCAACCTCCTCTGGGTCTCGGTTTCCTCGTCTGCAAAACAGGCAGCTGCCCTCCCAGCCTCATAGGGACACCATAAGGCTCAATGAGATGACAGATGTGAAAACGGTTAACAAAAAATAAGGGCAAGGGCTTCCCTGGTGGCACAGTGGTCGAGAGTCCACCTGCCGATGCAGGGGACACGGGTTCGTGCCCCAGTCCGGGAGGATCCCACATGCCGCGGAGCGGCTGGGCCAGGGAGTGTGTGTGTCACCACGGCTGTGGCTGGTGTCTTCCCTATCCGCCCCTCCTCCGCCCACCGCCCTCCTGTCCCACAGCTCTGCCTGTCCCCTTCTCAAGCCCCAGTCCTCCAGGCCTGCCTCCTTACCAAACCCTCCTCTAAGAGGCCTCAGCTGTAAGGTCCTGCTTCCTGTTCTAAACACTTAAAGCCTCGCCATCCTCAAAATCAGGATCCTCGGACCAGCAGCGTCGGCATCACCTGGGCACTGACTGCAGAGAAGCATCTCAGCATCTCAGGCTCTACCGTGGCTCCTGGACCCGGACTCTGCATTTAACAAGATCCTGGTGCTACAGGTGCTCTGAGCCACAGCAGCTCCGGTTCTCTCCCAGCTCATGCGCACCCTGTAACCTGACACTGCTAGTCAGGTGTTCAGATGTGTCTACCCCACGCCCTCAAGTGGGTTACACGTTACTAGCAGGCAGGGAGCCCACACTTCCTCAAGGGCCTGGCACAGCGCTCTGCACATAGCGAGCACTCAATGAACTCGGCCAGTCCGTCTAGATTCAGCCTCTGCACTCATTCATTCACGTATTCACTGAACACCTAGTAGGGAGGGGCCCAGCCCTGCTCAAGGCATCGTTGGTCATTTCTTCATTCTTTTCTCCGAAGCCAACTTTGCTCTTTCTCTAAACATAGTTGAGATGCCAAGGAACAGGCGTGAGGAAAGAGGGCTGCTTCGAAAAACATTCTTCTTAAACCAGTTTCATTTTCCTAGATGGGACCAGGTGAGGCCATCATGGCCCTCGCTACACACGAAGTGTGGTCCTCCAACTCAGCTGGGAGCTTCTTAGAAATACAGAACCTCAGGCCCCACCCCGACCTACTGAACAAGAATCTGTACTTAGCGAGACCTCCAGGTAATCTGACATGGGGCAGAGTTCTGCCTCCATTCTCCACTATCTCTAGAAACCTCCAAACGAGGTTTAGAACAGCTAATCTTTAGGTTTGGGTCTAGAACAGCTAACATTACTGTGAACCATACACCCATCTAATTCTCGCTTTAAAAAGTACCTGTGACCCTCCTACGTTGTTGCTGGGAATGTAAATTGGTACAGCTACTATGGAGAACAGTAGGGAGTTACCATATGACCCAGCAATCCCACTCCTGGGCATATATCCGGAGAAAACCATAATTCAAAAAGATACATGCACTCCAATGTTGATTGCAGCACTATTTACAATAGCCAAGACAGGGAAACAACGTAAATGCCCCTTGCCGGATGAACAGATAAAGAAGACGTGGTACCTATATACAATGGAATATTACTCAGCCATAAAAAAGAATGAAATAATGCCATTTTCAGCGACGTGGATGAATCTAGAGATTGTCATACTGAGTGAAGTAAGTCAGACAGAGAAAGACAAATATCATATGATATCACTTATATCTGGAATCTTAAAAAAATGGTACAAATGAACTTATTTACAAAACAGAAACAGAGTTACAGATGTAGAAACAAACGTATGGTTACAAAGGGGGAAAAGGGGGATGAACTGGGAGATCAGGATTGACATATACATACTACTATATATAAAATACATAACTAATAAGGACCTACTGTATAGCACCTACTGTAATAAGGACCTACTCAATATTCCGTAATGGCCTATATGGGAAAGGAATCTAGCCTCCCTTGGCTTGTAGGAGCATCACCAGATCTCTGCCTACATCTTCACCTGGCATCCTTCCTGCAGATATCTGTGTCCAAATTTCTCTCACCCCCGCTTTTTTTAAAGGACCAGTCATATTGGATTAAAACCCACCCTAATAGCCTCATTTTAACTAATTACATCTGCAATGATCCTATTTCCAAAGGTCACAGTCTGAGGTACTGGGGGTGAGGATTTCAATGTGAATTTAGAGGGACACAATTAGTCCATAACAGAGGTTAATAAAACAGTTGTAACAGCTAACATTCTGCTGTGCAGAGTGCCTTAAGGGTATCAACTCACCCAGTCCTCTCCACGGAAATTCTAAGTTCTATTTTCATCCTTGTTTTGCAGATGGAGGGAACTGGGTCACTGACAGGTGACGTCTCTTGTCCTAAGTCACACAAGGAGCTAGGATTCAAACCCAGGTCATCTGGCCTCGAATTTTGCACTACAGTTGTCTCAATATATTGTACGATTACACTGAGGTCACGTTTATGTAGCTTCTTTAGCAAGTTGTTGATGGATTTTGGTTCAGTGTGTTCAGGAAAGTGTCTCTGAAGCAGAGGCCTGTGGGTGGAGAATCCCTGGTGCTCAGCGAGCACAGGGACAGAAGGGGCTAGAAAACCCCACATCCTTGGTGCAGAGAAAGCAGGCACGTAAAGCAAACAGAACTGGGACATCACCTCAGTCTGAATGAAAACCATAAAATAAGTGTCCTTCCATGGTGCCTGGCATGTAGTCAGTACTCAAGAATATTAGCTACTGATGTCATTTTACTAAGCAGCTACTATGTGCCAGGCTCCGGGCTAGGCACCTTCCTCATAGTTCCTTCTAATCTGTATAACAGCCCTAGGAGAGAAATACTGTTATTCCCATTTTATAGATGAGGAAACTGAGGCTCAAATGAGTCTTGCAGAGGCTACAGGCTAGCTCCTATCCACCATCCAGGCATCAGGACTCTGCTTTGTAAGACATAAATAGGTTGACCCTTTGAGCAGAAAAGCCTTAGAATATTACAGCGGAGGAGATTTGCATGTTTAACGTGGATCGTCTTCACCGGAGTTAATATTTCCAGGTCAGAGCGCCTTCAGGAGAGGACGGAGGTGGCCTCCCAGCTCCAGTCTCCTTAAGTGCACCCTGGGAAGTCTCCACACTGCCTTTCTTTCTCCCCCCGGTGGTCTAATCTGGAGTCAGATCCAGCCGCTGGCTCTTGCAGACGGAGAAGGACTGCAAGCCAACGGGAAAACAACAGGTGAGTTCTGAACAGTCCCCTTCTGTGCCTCGGGCAGCGTGTCTGCCTGGGCGACCGCGGGGCCACACTGACTTCCAGAACCTTCTGTCTCTGCAGGTGTTTTAGGAACTTGGCCTCAGCGCTTCAGTGACCCATATTTTATTACCTTTCAGGTTTCTATAATTCATCATTCACTCCTTTCTGAAAACCTAGAATGAAAGTTTAGCAGCTCAGTGCCCCGGCCTCTCTCCATTCTCTCCCCAAACACATCGGCCTGTTTGTTCCCTTTCATCCGCACTCTTCCTGTTGCATTCTGTCCGTTCAATGGGGAAAGAGTGAAACCGGATGGCTGGACCCAGTGCGGGGAAATGACTTCAGAGCCACCTTTGTTTCCCTCATTCCTTTGAGCACACTTGGCCCTGCGTCTCTATGAAAGGGCTTGTTTGAACCATTTGGAACATCTAGCAAGCGGGAGATGCTGTGGCCAGAATCGCTCGCATCTTTTCAGGCTGCCTGAGACTCTGGGTGAGACTGCCAGGTTTTTGCAACAAAACTAACCATGACATTGGACATTGTGTTATAAATTAGCCACAGCCTTCCAAGCAAATTGTCTCTTTTCATTGTGTCAGCGTAAGCCTTTGGGACATTTGGCTTCAGCTACTGACTTTGGGGAGACTCAGAGAATATTTTTGTTCAGCCCCAAACCAACCCTTCAGACACCAAGCTGCATGGGCTACGTGTCTTAATTCACAGTTATTCCTATCATACTTACTCACAGGATCCCTGTTAGTGATATTCCATTTCTCTGCCTAAAATTCTGTCAATAGGCTTTTAAGTTTTGATGGGGCAGGAAATATCTCCATTCATCTTTAAAACAAGAAGATGTACTTCTCTTTTTCTAGACTTTCCACAATGATTATTTGACGTTTCTTTTAAGGAAGAGTTCTTTGCAGATCTACAGTGAGAGGTATTAAAATCTGTTATCACAGAGCTCTAGGTGATGTGTAGAATTTCAGCATTTGGTACTCACAGAAGCAGTGAAAAATTTCTGTTTCTGTTACATCACCCTGGGTTTAAAAAAAAAACAATGCATCTATCCATCAGCTTGAGTTACGTCACCAATAGCCAAATCAAGATTCTGTTATTAAAAGGAAATCTGAAAAAATCCTCAGATGATATCTAATTTCTTTTCTTTTAACGTTTTTCCACAGAAAAGGTGGCATGGGACGAATCTGGACTCAGAAATAATTTTTAAGTAGTAAACTTTATTAAAATCAGGTCCAAATGACATTTATTAAAAATAAAACAGAGGACTTCCCTGGTGGTCCAGTGGTTAAGACTCCGTGCTTCCACTGCAGGGGATGCGGGTTCGATCCCTGGTTGGGGAAGATCCCACATGCTGTATGGTAGAGCTGAAATAAATAAATAAGATAAAATAGAATAGAACTTCTTATAATATGTGTGAAACACATCCGCTAGATTTGATAATCTATAGTGTTTTAACCAGAAGACAGACCACCGCTTAGTGCTGCCTTTGCCCTTCCACACTGGAAGGAAGTACAACCGTGACCATCACAAATCTTTAAAATAACATTGTAAGTAGCTATTAACATTGGGTCAGTGCATAACAACTCAATGAACTCGCACTCCCTTTCGAAAATGAACAAAATGCATAGTCTTTCTTATTTTCCCAGCAGGAATCTTTATTTAATCTGAACTGTTTCGAACTATGACTTAGAGTCTGCTCAGATGGTCCCCAAGTGAGAGCGGACCAAATGTGTCTAAGGAGCTCTGCTCCATCCAAGAACACTTACCAAAGGGTAAGTCACCTCGTCCTCCCAATCTTCTCTCTCTACTCCTCTCCTCTACCCAGAAAGGAGCTCAGTGCCCCTCTCTCTGCAGCTCCTTCCCTGTCTTCTGTGTTCCAGGAAGAGTTACATGTGCATGGGATGGGGGAAGCTCATACAGGGCAAGCGTTAGATGGGGCGGCCACTACTCATAGCAATAGTGTAAATTTCAACACCTCTTGGGTAATGGACACTTTCCAGAGAATTTTGCTCTTCTTAGAAGAAAGCAGCGCTTTAAAGTGAACTCTGTCCTTTCATTACAGGTCTAAACTCCAGCCAGTTTCAATAGGACATTTTAGCAAAGACGACCTTTTACACTTAGCTGGCTTTCTGCAAGAAGACAGTCTCTTCAGGGACAACAGGGGGCTTTGCCGCCTGTCTGTTCTTATGGAGGGGTAGACGGTGCTGTACACTCACCAGGCATCGGGGCCCCATTGTCTGTCACTGCAACAGTTCCAGCTTCTCCATCCAAAGCAAGGGTGGGCGGCAGGGTTGGGGGAACAGGCAGGAGAGGTTTTAGGTTTCTGTGAAAGAAAAAGGAAGCCTGACACACCTACCTCCTTGGGGTGAAAGGAGTCATTAACACACACACATACACACACACACACACACACACAACCCCTTTAGGCAGAGACAAGAGTGGTTGTTATGGTGGATGCAAGTTGCTCCCCAAGAATGTCCTGAACGTGGGAGGCCACGGCAGCTGTCCCCCTTGAGCCGGCCCACGGGGCCCCTGCCAGGGGTATAATGGCTTGCTGGCCCTTGCCAGCTGTCACACTTTGCATGCCGCTGGAGCTCCGGTCCAGCAGAAGGGGCATCCAAGTCACCAGCACCAACAAGCGCCAAATCCTGTGCCCATGCTGGGCCCACACGGCCACCTGGAGCCCTCTTCTGGGGCTCACCCGAGAGCACTTTAATACACACTGACCAGAGTGTCCTACTGACAGTGTCCTGGGCTGGGGAAGGGAGTTCTCCTTCCCTAAGACAGAGATTTGGGGAGGTTAAGGGCTAAAGAGAAACATCAGGGACACCTCCAGTAAAGAGGGGCCCTGCTGGCGGGAAGAGCAACGTGTGTGTTTCCATCTCTGATTCCCGGGGCACCCCTGCCCATGGAGGGGGATGTTTAGGTCACTGTCCCAGGTCGAGCTTCTGTCTTTCTCGTTCATTTCCCCTTCCTGCTGGCAGAGGAAGGCCCCGGGAACCCCACCTTGGATGTGGGAAGAGGAGGAAGCCAGAGGGTGAGGTGTCTGGGGTCTACTCCAATCTGGCACCTCAGCTACAGGACAGAGGGGTCCTCAGGGCGAGGACGAGCTTTGCCAGAGGGGGCTGTGCAGGATTCATGGAGCTTGGATCCTGGGAGCCGCCTCTTCTAGGACATGGCTGAAGCCCATCAACTCCCCAATACTGGCTTGGCATAGGCTGCCCCCTCCATCCATCCTTTCACCCTGTCCTCAACCATCCCCATCGTGGCCCCCTCCTCAGCTTCCTGGAGGCCTGGTCCAGCTGGAGAGAATTCGGGAAGCTGGCCACCGATGGGGCAGCTCTGCCTGTCCTGTCTGAAGGCACATTATCGACCCCAGAAACCCACCACCCTCCCACCCTCTGGGAGCCTCAGTTTCACCATCTATGGCAGGGTTTTTGTAAATGCCCAGCTCACACGGTTCCTATGAAAATCAAATGCAAGTGTCTGTTGAAATGCTTTGGGAAACAGGATGGTTTAACAAAAGGGGGAATGATTAGTGAGGTCTTAAGACTTGAAACTTTCAAGGTGATTTCCTTGGTGTCTCTCCTTCCTGCCCCTTACAGTTCTGCTTGGAGACTTAGGTCCTTCCTGCTGAGGTCTCTTCCTCTCCCCCTAAGTGAGTCCCCCAGCCTGCTAGGGGGTCCCACCAGGCCCCTTCCCTCTCCATGAAACCTAGGGGAAACTCTTGGATTAAAGCACTGTTGGGAGTTTGCACATTTCAGGGATGAATCTGTGAGCCAGTAGAGATTTCACACCAATTCTTAGACACCCCCGGGACACACAGTCCTTGCAAAGCTTTGGGAGGCTGAAGAAATGAACAAATGATTCCCGCCCTCAAAGCAATCACAACCAATGCGGAGATGTCCTCCACATAACACAATCTAGGCTATGGGAAAAATGGTACCAATGTCTCCCGAGCGTGATGAGAGGACGAAGATGAGAAATCACCAAGACTCTGAGAAGAAAGTAATGTTGGAGCTGAACCTGAGGCCTGGGCAGGATGTTATAGGCAAAGCTGGAGGTCAGAAGCAGAGATCAGAGTGAGTCTATGGGGAGAACGTTGGTGGAAGAAAACGGAACAAAGCAGCCCTGAAATCGGCAAGCATGGCCACTGGGCTCTGAGAGCTGAAATCAGTCCCCGTTATGATAGGCCCTTCAACAGCATCCCTCTCCTTACACCAAAGGGGACCATGGTAGAGAAGCTCATTTTCTTTAAGTTACTGTCAACGTCAGCACTGTCCAGTAGAACTCTCTGTGATGCAATGGTCTCTGTGCTGTCCAATAGTTGGCCACTAGAGCCACTACTAAGCTCTTGAAGCAATGCTAGTGCAACCAAAGAACGAAACATATAACTTGATTTTATTGTAAATAATTAAATTTTAATAGGCACAGGTAGCTGGTGGTTACTGTATTGGATGGTAGAGGTTCAGATACCAAAAGGTCCTCTTTCCCATGCCATTTGGCCATGGGATAATGACAAGCTGCAGTAGTATGCCCTGGTGTTGGGATAGAAGACTTCCAGGGTCACTGAGTAATCTCTATCTGGGGAAGAGAAGAGTTCAGTTCCACCCCGAACAGATATGAGTGTGTGGGTGGGTTGTTGTTTTTGGATTTTGTTGTTGTTTTCCTGCTAAAAGGCCAATTTCTACGTGAGTTTTTACTTAAGCAAGAGTCGAGTCGCTGACAGAATGAATACGTGCCTCTTTTGGGGAGGAAAGAAATCCCACCCCCAAAGCTCCTTCGTCCCTAAAGACTTTTTAATCAGAGAGAGGGAAGAGGGAGAGGCTGGGAGTAACCATTCCAATGCTACTGGTCCTTGAACCCAGAAATTTCGTTCTCAAACCTCGCAGGAAATCACGTATTTCAAAAAACCTGTTACAACCATGCTCATAGCGGCATTATTCACAATGGCCAAAAGGTGGAAGCAAACCAAGTGTCCATCTATAGAGAGCTGGATAAACAAAACGAGGTATATACATATAATGGAATATTATTCAGCCTTAAAAAGAAACAAAATCCTGACACATGCTAAAGCATGAATGAACATTGAGAACATTATGCTAAACAAAATAAGCTGGTCACTAGCTTACAATATGATTCCACTTATATGAGGCACCTAGAGTAGTCGGATTCATAGAAGAAAAATGGTTGCCAGGAGTAGCGGGGAGGACGGGGAATTGTTTAATGAGTACAGAGTTTCAGTTTTGCAAGATGTAGAGTTCTTCGGTTGGATGCACGACAATGCACTTAACACTACTGAGCTGTACACTAATAAACGGCTAAGATGGTAAACAAACCAATAGGCATATGTGTCCCCAAAAGTAGAGGTACAGGGCAGAAGGAGGTAGGCACAGTTGTTTTAGCCTCACCATGCCACCAGTCCTCCAAGAACAGCCGCACTCCACCCGAAAAGGCGCGTCCCTCCCTCCTTCCCTCCCTCCCGGAGGCCCGTCCTGTGATTCTCCATGAGGCGCTCACAATAATGTCCTTAAGCGGTGCCAGCGGTACCTCCGCGCAGGCCTGAGGAGCGGGTGGCCAATGAGCACGCGCCTGAGCCGGACCTCGCGCCCCCATTGGCTGCGCCCAGCAGCCCGCGACCCCTCAGGTTCCCAAGCCGGGTTTAAAGGGGTTGGGCGCGGGCTACTGCCCTGCCATCCGCTCCCCGCGCGCAGGTCTGCGGGGAGGGGCGGCCTGCTGAAAGGTCCACCCCGGGGCGTTCCTGAAGGGCGCTTCGGCCCTCCCCACCGTCCCCCAGATGTATTATGCGGTTTCCCAGGCGCGCGTGAACGTGGCCCCTGCGACCATGCTGCGGCCACAGCGGCCGGGAGACGTGCAGCTCGGGGCCTCCCTCTATGAGCTCGTGGGCTACCGGCAGCCGCCCTCCTCCTCCTCTTCCGCCACTTCCTCCTCCTCCTCCACGACGGCCCCCCTTCTCCCCAAGGCGGCGCGCGAGAAGCCGGAGGCGCCCGCCGAGCCGCCGGGCACGGGATCCGGGCCGGGCGCGCACGCGGGCGGCGGCTCCAGGGCAGACGCCAAGGAGGAGCAGCAACAGCAGCTGCGGCGCAAGATCAACAGCCGAGAGCGGAAGCGCATGCAGGACCTGAACCTGGCCATGGACGCGCTGCGCGAGGTCATCCTGCCCTACTCGGCGGCGCACTGCCAGGGTGCACCGGGCCGCAAGCTCTCCAAGATCGCCACGCTGCTGCTCGCCCGCAACTACATCCTGCTGCTGGGCAGTTCGCTGCAGGAGCTGCGCCGCGCGCTCGGCGAGGGCGCGGGACCCGCTGCACCGCGCCTGCTGCTGGCCGGCCTGCCTCTGCTCGCCGCAGCGCCGGGCTCAGTGCTTCTGGCCCCCGGCGCCGTGGGGCCGCCCGACGCGCTGCGCCCGGCCA
>NW_020174642.1:1901442-1910067 GCF_003031525.2 Neophocaena asiaeorientalis asiaeorientalis
CCTGGGCCTGGCCGCGGTGCAGGCGCAGTTCTCCAAGTGAGGGCTGGCCCGGGCCCGGGGCGCGACCTCGGCCCGGCCTCCCGCCGCCCAGCTTCTGCGCGTCCCCGCGCCCTGCGCCCCGCGAGAGCAGGGCCGAGCAAAGAGGGCATTTCGAATTTTCTCGCCCAGAGAAAGCGACTGTTGGGCGTCCCTCCTCCCCGCCCCCTCCCCGGGGGAAATTAAAGTGACCCGAGCGGATGTTCGATAGGGCGTCGGGGCTGTTTGGGGTTCTGGGTGGATTCCAGCCGCTTTGCGCAGCAAGTGCGCACTCTCACTGCCACTGTCACCCAGCGCTTGTCTCTCCCGGCTCCTGGAGTCGTGCGCTTCGCAGGGGGTGATGTGGACTTCAGGGCGCCATGCTAGCTCAGGGTGCGGCGGCAGGCCAGGCCCGAGGGGACCAAGGGGCTGCTCTCGGAGGGCGGGAGGGAGAGGTGGCGGTGTTTTCTTCTCCTCGGCCAGGGGTCACAGGCCCCCTTGTTCCCAGCAAACAGCCCCTGTTAGAAGAGGCTGCCCGGCCCCAGAAAGCCGAGAGGGACCACTTAGTCGGTGCAGAAGGTCTCGGGCGTAGCAGACGGACCGGCCCTCTGCGGCTGGACGGTTGGCATCGCGGTGCCACGGGAGGGGGCGATGACAATTCCCGGGTCGCCGGGTGTGCTGGGTTGGGAAGTCCGCTTTCGTACCCCGACGATTACAGAGCAGCTTTTGATAATCGCATAACCGTGTGTTTTGCTGCGATTATTCGCTTTGAAATCCTGGGGTCTTCTTAGAACGGCAGTTTAGAACTCAAGATTCATCGTTTTGTCCCCCCCTTCCCCAAAGGTAGCGTAACCAACATTTGAGCTTGCTTAAAAACAACCACCTTTCCCCCGCAGAAGGGGTTCCCGGTGTCCTAAAAAATAGGTAACAATGCGTCTCGCCGTTGCCGTCCTGTCAGAAAGCACGTTGTCTAATTAACGTTCTGCCTCGTTAAAAGACACGGAGGGGAACCGGGAGCCTCACACAGCAGGCTGCTCGGAGGGGCCCCACTGCGTTGGCGACGGCGGGATGGCGTTTTCTGCGCTGTCCCTTCACGTGCGGGGTCTTGGACCAGCGCGTGAGGCGGGTCATCTGGCCGCTGTGCGATTGAAGAATTATCAGTGCATTGATTTGTTACAGACGTTAACAAATTACTCCACCCAAGATGATTTTATGATCTTTCAGAAGCTTGCTTTGGATTTTATGTTTAAGGTTTTGGGTTGTTGGTAGTAGCCGAATTTAACTGGCGTTTTATTTTTTTCCTCTAACTTTGTTTCGTTGTGCTGTGAAGAATCAACAAAATAAACATGTAAAAACCTTATATTTCCCGCCTGATTGGTTTGTTAATAAAAGTGTAAGGTGCCCTGGTGGATCCAGAACCTCAGGACGAAGGGTAATCATTAAAGGACGCGGGTCAAAATTTTTAAACCTGTCTTCCTGATTTGTAAAATAATCCAATGGAGTCAACTGTAGGTCAAGTTCAGGCATCGCAGGTGAATGGGTGGGTGAGAGGAGGGAGGGAGGAATTCCAGGAATTAGTTCTTAGCCAAGCTGGGAGGGAGGGACTTTTTACACTACAGTCTGAAAAATGGGCTATGAAATACATTTATGATAAAATTATTTTCTATCTCATCATATTTCTCAGAAATATACCTTTTTCCGTCTTAGTGGACAGAAGCTTAAACAATATCTCATGGCTATGAGCTCACCCCCATCATTTAAATCAGGTTGGAGTGGTCTCCCAGGAAATTATGACCTGGGACATCATTTTATTCTAACAAGTGAAGAAAACTCTTCTGTCTGATGATGATACAAAGAATTTGGAATGTGGACTTGCTCCCATGCAATATTCAAATATTCATAGTTCTTAATGAAATACAACCACATTTAAAGGTAGGGGGATCGTAGGGGAGAAATAGTGTCCCCTTTAACCTGTGGGAAATTAAAGAAAGGCCAGATAAGGTGATTTACTCAATTTTATCCACATTGGTTCATGTGAAGCATGTATACATTTAGGAAAAATGAGTATTCATTTTGGGAACACAGAAGGGATTGGTGGGGAGGCGTGCCGGCCAGATGGAATTGCCTTGCCTACCATCCTGGCTAAGTGACTATTTACTCAAGGGGAGGGGCAGGAGAGGACTTGAGGGAAAGTAATGCACCAACCCATTTCGGGGGAGAATTTCTCATTCTTCCTGACTCTGCCATCAGAAAGTTCACAGGCTTCTATTATAACTGAATTTGAATTGTGGCCTTCTGTGTATTTAACAGCTGTCTTTGCTTACCTTGCATCTTGACAGAAGGAAAATGAACGACTAAATCAAAACTAAATCAGGTCGCCCCTGAAAAAAATATTTCTAGGATATTAGAAATAAACAATTCCTCCAGTAGTCCCGACTATATCACCTAGATGCCATTCTCATTTTGAAAACCATCTCTAAAAGAAGCAGAAAGCTATAGGGCAGAAAAGGGATGGGTGGTCTCCCTCCTGTCTCTACTTACAGACTGGAGCAAGTACCAGTGCCTTATAGGAAAGGTAACACTACATGTGATTTTTGTATTTAACTGAGAAAAATCACAACCTAACGTGCTTTCCAGAACCACTAAAGATTACGAGTGAATTTCACAAGAATATGCAGGGCTGTTTTGAGTATCATCAAAATATTTAAATTATCTGCCTGCATGTAGCATCTTATTGGCCCATGTGCCAAGCAAGATTAGCGGACCCCCTCCTTACAAGGAATTGACATCCCGAAAAATAGCGTCAGAGGGCATTCAGCAGTCCTGTAGAATAAAAGGCAATTATATACGGTGCCCCAAATGCAGAGTTAGCCCTCTGAACGTATGTCTATGGGAGGGTAGCGTATTCTGCAGGCACAGTTTTTAAGTGTAGGCATGTATGTTGTAGAGCAAGGAGTTGCTTTTTGAAGTCTGCAGGCAGGCTTTCTGCAGAAGGAACAAGTTTAAGCTGGTCTTGGAAGCGGCTGGGAAAGCAGAGAGGGTGTAAGACAGGCTCCTTGAGAAAGGTTCACCAGGCTTCAGAAGCACGATGAAAAGAAACACGTGGCTCAACGCCAAAAAATGTTCCCTGCACCCAGCCAACCACCAATTTGTGATCCCAGCGACAAAAGTGAACAGAACCTAAGGGGAAAATACACAAGGGCCCTGAGAAATTATGTTGTTATACGTGCGGGAGGCCAGGTGAACAATCAGTAAACAGAGAGCAGATTAAATGCACTGTGGGATTTCCGTAGCCTGTAGTGACGGTCTATTTAGAGGTGTTCTCCTCCAAGGGCAACTGATTACACCAGGTATGAAAATACGACCTTGTAAAATGTATAACTTAGAAGGTAAGTGTCCCCATCAGGAAAGAGGCTCCACCCCAAGTATGGGAAGTATTTCACTTTACCAAAGTTCAGATTATTAACAACAGTGCTTCCATGTTGCCCTTCTGGTTCAGGGTCACCCATCTAGTCTTTGCTGACTCCCCAGATACGCAGGTGAGGCTGGGTCCAAGCTGGAAGTCAATACTCAGAGTTTTAGCCTGCTAGCTAGACCTCACAGGCCGTAAAGGAAGCCAGCCAGAAGGACTTTTCTTTCTGCCACGCAAGCACACATTATGAACTTGCTAAGAACAAGGTGGTGGTTAGGAAGAGCTTTTTCTCACCGTGGCATACAGCACATCCATTGGGAAAATGCATTTCCTCCAGAAGGCCTTTTCTTGCTAGCTCACTGCCCCTTCCCTCTTCTGCATACTCATAAATATCAGTAAGAAGAGTACCACCTCCACTGAAGGAGGCTCAAGAAACCACAGATTGAAAACTGTCATGTTTTTCTAACACACAGACTCACTTTTATCAAGCAACTTTTAGTTGTAGGGAAATATTGTTTCCAAGCAGGGTCCAGCTTCTCCTACCAAATACAAGATGTGAAAACAGAGTAGCAAATTCATCCTCAAGACCTAAACTAGCCTCTTTATTTATGGAGATGTTGCAAATGACTTCTTCAAGCAGTTTCCATTCTGTCCTTTTTAACTAAGCCTAGCATAAAAGCTGAAATGCCCGATCAGAAACTAAGCCAAATTCTTTCTGCTCGTGTTGAATTGGCCCCTCCATTAGAAAACTTTCCCCTTTGCTTCCAGCTGATGTTGACAGGCCAGAGCTCAGACTCTGAGTTCAGGACAACCAAGTCCTTAAACATTACAGGCTGCTTGATGCTCAGGGGCATCACGCAAAGGGAGTGATTTCTCCTTCACACTCAGCTTTCCTCAATGACCACAGAGGACAGTGGACCACAGATGCCAGATCATCTCTGAGTCCCACAGAATGCCAGTGGGGCAAGAGACCCTAGGGGTTATCTTCCCACCCTCCTCCCTACCAATTAAGGCAACTGTGGCCCAGGAAGGTCACCAGCACGCCCGAGGTCCCAAGGTAGACAGAGTCAGCGATGCCAGGGTCCAGTACCTGCTTTGAAGAGGCAAAGGCTGCTTCCTTGTCTTGTCCTGGTGGGACTGGAGTCTCCTGGAAACAGGAATCCCAGCAGGAGTTGAGCACATCCTTCCTGCCCCCTGGAAAACCGCTGGCCTCTGGCCCCATCCAGCCTCTGTGCTCAGCCCTCCATCTGCCCCTGCGAGTAGCAACCAGAAGCGGTAGACTCAGGGCCAGTCCCTTGCCGGGTGACCTGGCTGCAGTTTAGTCACCTGAACTTTATCCAGCAGCCTTGTCCCAAGCCCCGAGGGAGGCCCAGATTGGTGACAGGGAGCGGCAGAGGCAAAGCAAACCTTTTGAGAGATCCTCTGATGGTTACATGTTTGTCATTAGGGTTTCAGAAAGCGCCGCTCAGAAGGCAAGGGAATAGACAGCTGACGGACAAGGGCGGCAGGGCAGAGGGGAAAGCAGTGTCTTAGGGACTTCCACTTTGGGGGCTGCCTTTTAGTGTTTCCATGGTGACACTCAGTGTTCTCACACTGATGGACCCTGATTTTCTCAACAGTGCGGGCATACTTTTTGCCGAGTGTTTTTCTTGGGCGCAAATGTTTCTCCAAGACACTGCTCGGCAGTAAGTGCTGGCTGCCACCAAACCCCAGGATAGAGGACAGGCACCTCGATGGGGGCCCTGAACGTGGAACACCAGCCAGAGGTAGATGATGGATGGGGCTGAGAGAAAAATGCTCACCATAGGCCCCAGCGCTGGGATCCAGAAGGGCTATTGTTTCCCAGATGCTTCTAAGTAATATGGGTAACTCCTTAGAGGATGCCAAAGTGATACAGCCAGGAGACTCCAAAATAAAAAGATCAGATAAGAACACATCGGTGGGGAGAGTGCGGGAGCGAAAAGCCACCTCACCTGGAAGCAGGCCGGTGGGAAAGTGGAGCAGCTGGTAGTGGGGGTGGCAGAGCAGCCGTAGTAGGAATGAAAATGGTCTTGACATTGACAAGAGCTAGCATGGCGTTTATCAGGTACCAAGCAGGGTTCTAAGCATTTTACGTGCACGACTTCATTTTGTAGGCGCTACTATTACCCCATTTTACAGATGAGAAAACAGAAGCATGAAAAGGTAGAAACTAAGGAAGCGGAGGCCACTTAAAGAAAGTCATGGAACCAGACACTGAAAGAAATGAGGCTTTGTCTGGAGGTGGGAGAGCCCTCTCTAGGTTTCTTTCCTCATCCTCAGCTCTCAAGGTGAGCACTCCCACCCACCTGTACTCCTCTGGGCCCAGGCCTGGCTGTAGTTGCTACTCTCAGAATGCGTCTAATCAATGTGAAGTTGAGATTCAACACGTCCCTGCACACAGTGAATAGACGCTCCAGTTAATTCCTCCTCTTTCTTGAGTTAGAAATGCCCTGAGATCAGTGTGGTTATTTTGGATATTTCACTTCTAGCTTTTTTGTTTGTTTCATTTGTTCCACTTTTTTTTTTTTTTTTTTTAAATTTCTGACGTTGCCAGATCTGGCTGCTATGAGGAAGGATGGTAGTGAAATACCAGGGATTGTGGGTGTGCCGGAAGGCAGACCTCACGCAGCCTCCACCTTCAAGACGGTGTGTTGTCCCTGGTCCTGCTGGTGTTCAGGCAAAAAACCAAAAATCAAAACAAAAGCTTTGAAGGTAGTGATCACTAGGTGTCCTCCAATTCAAATCTTTTTTAATTTTTTTTAAAGCAACCCTAGGAGTTGAGCTATTCTTTTTTATTTTATTATTTATTTATTTATTTATTTTTGGCTGCGTTGGGTCTTCCGTTGTTGCGCGCGGGCTTTCTCTAGTTGCCGCGAGCGGGGGCTACTCTTCGTTGCGGTGCGAGGGCTTCTCATAGCGGTGGCTTCTCTTGTTGCAGAGCACAGGCTCTAGGCACGCAGGCTTCAGTAGTTGTGGCACATGGGCTTCAGTAGTTGTGGCTCACGGGTTCAAAAGCGCAGACTCAGTAGTTGTGGCGCACGGGCTTAGTTGCCCCGCGGCATGTGGGATCTTCCCGGACCAGGGCTCGAACCCATGTCCCCTGCATTGGCAGGCGGATTCTTAACCACTGCGCCACCAGGGAAGCCCCAATTCAAATCTTAAAATCCAGAGTTGAGCCGAAGTAGAATCCGTAAAGAAAATTTTGAAGATAACTTGATACCATTTTCTCTACGTAGGGAGTATTTTGTTGCTGTTATTATGATCGTTTGGTCTTGTTTGCTTGCTTCTGGCACTTTGAGTCACATCATTCCCTGTGCGTTCCTGGCTCTTCATAGCTTTTTACTTTATCAGGGACAGTTAGAGTCAGGAGGCAAAACCAACAATTTTCTCATCACCAGTGGAGGGAACAAAACAAAACTGGACATCACAGCATCTCATTTAATAGACAGCTTTTGAATTCACTCATGACTGTGTAATCCATGGTTCTAGGGGCTCTGAGATGCCCTTTGTATTTTATACTCACAAAGACCCAAAGTAACTCAAAGGGAGAGTTGTCAGCTCTGAAACATAAACCATCCCCGGGGAGTGTGTGAGGGAAGGATGTGCTGAAGGGGGCTAGTGGGGCAGACCCGCACCCACGGGAGGGACAGAGATGGGGGAGAGTCCCTTCATCTCCCCATTGCCTCCTCTCCTGGAACCCATGCTGTGCTCCAGCGCAAATACCAATCTGCTCTCCCATCTCCTTTTCACCCTCCAGTTCTCTTCCTGTAGAGTCTTAACTACACACTGCCTCGTGCCTCCCATCTGTCCTGCCTCGCCATTGGCTACTCTACTCACTGGCCACGTGACCTTGGAGAGGCTACTTGAACTCTTGGTGCTTCAGGCTCTTCAACTCTAGGATCTAATACTAGGAGCCACCTCACTGGGGGTTAAGCCAGGCAGTGCATGTCAATGGTTAGCACAGTGCCTATTGTAATGGCGGTTGTTTTTCCTGTTGCTACTCAGACAGTTCTTTCCATCAGCTAGAAATATGTTAGTTACACGATTATTATCCTGTTGATCGCTCCTTCAGAAAGCAGTGGTATGCACACAATCATTCCCATCTTCTCTTGCAATTCATGAATAGGGCTCAGGACAGCATTGGATGGTGCCAAGTAAAAATCCATTTCTAACGAGCAAAGCTGCCTTCTAAAATCTCCAGCTCCTTCCGGCACTAGCTCAAGCCCAACGGTGGCTTTCGAGGGACTTCCCCTAGGGAGCCCTGTACTGGGCTCTGTCCTTCCAAGTTGGCTCTCAGAGCCCAGCTACGACCCCCTGCTACTGTGGAGGCAAAATGCTTCTCCAAGACAGAGGGGGCCGGGCACCGGGATTCTCCTTCTCCTGCCGATTGACTAGCAGACAACGGGTTCTTCAGAAGCCACAACATTTCAGCTGTTTTGGCCACAATAGCCACAAGCTGAGTGGGTGTCATTTTGTCCCAGCGGAGTGTCAGCTCAGGACAGCTCCGAACACTGTCCACTGGTTTGTGGTGAGGGGCATAAACACCAGGCTGGCTGAATGAAGTCACTGCCTGAGTCATCCCTATACACAGAGTCCGAAGAGCACTCAGGCCTACAGGGCTGCAGGAAGGTGCTGGGGCTCCTCCCAGCACCCAGTGAGCCCGGGGCCGGACTCAACCATCATGTCTCTGTCCAACAAGGGAGCGGCTTCCTGCTAGGTACCTACACATACTTATCTCTCAAATAGTGCTGTGGTCATGTAGCCTCAGGGGATGGTGCCCAGAAAAAGTGTCAGCCTGTGTTCAGGAATTTGCCTCATCAAAAATACTTGTTGAATGAGAAAGGAAGGAAGGAGGGAAGGAGGGAGGGAGGGAAGGAGGGAAGGAGGGAAGGAAGGAAGGAGGGAAGGAAGGAAGGAAGGAAGGAGGGAAGGAAGGAAGGAAGGAGGGAAGGAAGGAGGGAGGGAGGGAAGGAGGGAAGGAGGGAAGGAAGGAAGGAGGGAAGGAAGGAAGGAAGGAGGGAAGGAAAGAAGGAAGGAGGGAAGGAAGGAGGGAGGGAGGGAAGGAGGGAAGGAGGGAAGGAAGGAAGGAGGGAAGGAGGAAAGGAAGGAAGGAAGGAAGGAGGGAAGGAGGGAGGGAGGGAAGGAGGGAAGGAAGGAAGGAAGGAAGGAGGGAAGGA
>NW_020174642.1:1910218-2037023 GCF_003031525.2 Neophocaena asiaeorientalis asiaeorientalis
GAAGGAGGGAAGGAGGGAAGGGAAGAAGGGAGGAGGGAGGGAGGGAAGGAGGGGAGGAGGGAAGGAAGGAAGGAAGGAAGGAGGGAAGGAGGGAAGGAAGGAAGGAGGGAAGGAGGGAAGGAGGGAAGGAAGGAAGGAAGGGAGGGAGAGAGGGGAAGAAGGGAGGAGGCCTTATTAATATTCAAATTTTAAATCATAATTATGTTTTGTTTCAGACTCATTAATTAAATGATGAGCTTAAACTGGTCAACAGGACCCAGTCAGAAAAAAATACTCTGATTAATTAAACTTGTCTCCCAAAGTAAAATAAAATAGATGAGCCCTGTTTTTTGCTACTCGGGTCTTAGGAGGAAATAGGGCATCGAGAAGCAAGTAGTGCCTGGACTCGGTTGAGGCCAATGAAGCACTTCCTTGGATACAAAATTTAAGGGGGCACCAAAAACTCAGTTATCACAATAAAATTTTACTGTGATATTTTTTAAAAATTCAAAATTGATGCAAAAATCCATGAACAAAATATCAAAAGTTTAAATACAGACAGGACCAGTGTCACTGATTTTTTCCCAGCCTCCAACACAGCAATGGAGGCAAGCCTCCACCTGCCCCCTCCCAGTTTGGAAGGGCCATTCCCATATCACTCATGAGGCCATAGCCGCCCCACTGTCCCTGCTCTCCTGGACCAGGCCAGGGAGGCTAGAGGGAAGCACTTCAAATACTGAAGGTAGCTCTCTGTCCACTGATTCCAGGGTCATAACAGGGGTGTAAGGGGCAGCCCTGGGCAACCTGGCTGGCATCCGAACCTTCCCTTCCCAGTTCCCCTCTCCCTAGCTCTGTTACCTTGCACAGCTTTATACGGAAACTCTTTTAAGCCTTGATATCCTCATCTGTGAAATAGGAGTGATAATGGTGTTTGCTCTCAGGATTAAATGACACCTGTGAGCAGAGCGCCTGGAACCATCACGACTGTAGACAAGCCCAGGAGCCCATGTCTCCCTCTCCTTGGGAGCACAGGCCGTGCAGCAGCAGGGCTGCTCGCAGAGGGAACAGTTCCTGTTCCCTTCAGCTGTTTGTGTAGAGACCGGTGTGGCTGCCCGTCCTGAGGAATGCAGGACAGAGGACACAAGTGTGCCTGGAGTTGTTTGTGTTTCTAAGGAACCTCGAAAAGGTAGTAGTAGTAATATCGCAAAAGTGGTGGTCCACGCTGTTACTGAGCATCTCACGAGGCATGTTATTTAGCAACAAGCCTGCGCTAAGGGCTTGGGGTAGACAAAAGAGTTCAGAGGAGGGAATCCAGCCCAACAAGAGGGAGGGCAGGTCTTGGGGCTGGAGTGAGCTGCACCCTGTTCTCAGCCCTGCTGAGCACAACTTCCAGCCTCAAAGTCTGAAGCCTTGGGAGACGAGGGAGCTCCCTCTGCCAGGCCCAGGGCTTCATCCTCTCACCTCACCAGGTGGTGGTGTCACCTGGGGCTGGAAGCCTGGTGACTTCATGCAGGGAGCCTGGGGTCACCATATCAGGGCACACTTGACAATTAAACATAAGGAAGCTTGGAACACGGTCCCATGTCACCCAAGGCCCAGCTGGGTAAAATAAAGGGCTTTGTTTTCTGAGCAATGGCTGATCCTCGCACACTCCTGCCTCTCACACCAAAATCTTAACCCTGGGGAGATGGTTCACCAAGGCAAGGAATAGATAGCCCACCTTTCCCGCTGTCTTTGTTGTTGTCTGAAAGTTTTCGGAATGTCGTCAATATTATACATGTCAGATTTTAAAATTCAATCTATTCATTTGAAAAATGCTTGCTGTGGCTTTTATAAAGAGGGGTGCCTCGTTTAAGTGCATGCAGGAATAATCAGTTACACTCAGTACCCTCTTTGACTGGAACGATCTCCCCTCCAAAGGAAAAACTCTAAACGTTTACGTCCATTTTTAAATTAAAAAAAAAAAAAAAACAGAATTGGAAAAGACCCCTCCCACTTAGGAGAATTTGTTAAATACTTGGTCATTCAAATAACCTTCCCTGATTCAGCAACTAAAACAGTGTGTTACAAAGCCTTTGAAACAAGATTTGCAGACACTGGGTCCTGGTCAAGCTGCCCTACTCAGCCTTATAAAGAGCCTGCATAGATCAGGGATGCCAGGATGACTATTTCACTATTTCTACTTCGGAACTGTTGTGAGAGAAACAGAGAGGGAGACTTTGGAACTGGCTTCTATGGCAATTTTTGAAAGAGAGACCTTTATGACTTAGAAATACTCATTGTAAATAAATTAGACCACTTCAGAAAGAATACAGAAGAAAATAGAAATTGTCTATTATCTCCCTGCTCTGAGAAAACCGCTGCTAACAATCCCCCGGGATAGATTGTTACAAATTTGCTTCTCTGCACACACAGTCGAACATATGAAACAGATCAGAGTTAAACTGGACACTGTCTTGTAACCTGCTTTATTCCTTTAACAGTAGATTGTGGACGGCTTTCTATGCCAAAAAATATGTTCCTATGTCACCATTTAACCTGGATTCTACTGTATGCTGTCCTGTGATTGATTGAAGTAACTCCCTATAAATGGACATTTCATTCTCCCCCTGAATGTTTTACTACTGTGTGAACATTGTGTACATACATCTGTGTGCCCTGTCTCAGTTTATCCTAGGATAAATTTCTAGAGGTGAAGTAACCACATTGAAAGTTATCACGTTGGTCAGGCTTTGACTACATTTGGAAAATAGGTCCCTCCAAGAAGGTAGGACCAATTTTCTCCCCCACCCGCAGGTCCTGAGAACGTGTGTCCTCATAGCCTTGACTGCGTTGGGTACTTTTATTTCGAAATATGTCCATGTGTCTCTTTGTATTTGATATCTTTTTATGATTATAGAAAAAATACAAGATCACTATAACATTTCAAACATTATCAATTGATATAAAGTAAAAAGTAAAACTCCAGCCTAAAGCCTTCTATTATAACCCCACGCCCTCAGATGACCTGATCATATTTTTTCCAAAAATTTTTTTCCATACCTATACAGAAAAAAAAAATTTTTTTTTCTTTCTTACAAAAATGGTTTATTATTCAGATTGTTTTGCAACTGGCTTTTCTCTTTCTGTGTTTCTGTATATACTGTGGCTTCCTTTCCATGTCAGTTATCAATAATTTACAAATAAATAAATACAGGTCTCATTTTCAATGGTTGCCGAGTGTTCCACAGAAAGGACATGCTATAACTCACTGCCCCAGTCCTCAGGGATGCACACTTTAGTTGTTTTCAATATCTGAATGAACATCTTTGCTCATAGATCTCTGCAATGTGTATAGGACCTTCCTAAGATTATTCTTAGAAAAACACTCATGCCAGAGGGTTTGCACATTTAAAGTGTCAATAGCTGTTTATCAAATTACCCCTCCAAAGTTAACACTCCTGCCAACAATATATGAGAGTGTCTGTTTCCGTGAGATAAACAGGGTCTAGACTTTCCCTTGGCAGGTGTATATGGTAGATATATTTTGGAGTGAGGGGAGAACCAGTCTGGAAAGGCTGTAAGAATCCTTTGATATCTTTGCTCACACAAGGGACCTCAGCTGTCCTGTCTCCTCACCCCCTCCTATCTCAGTTCATGCATGCATAAATTTTCAAAGTTATGTCGATATTTTCTGCAATATTTATAATTGGTGCATAAGAAAGATCTGTATGAATTGACCCACTTTCTATCCAAATCAACCAATTCAAATGGCAAATACATAACTCACTTTTATGCAACCTTGGGATTTCTGATTTTCCACATCTGTAAGAGAAGAACACAGTCTGTTCCTTGCAAGCCACCACTGGGAGATGGTTTGAAGACCATGGCCATTCTTGAACTGCTCTAAGCCTGCATTGTTCAATATGGCAGCCAGTGGACACATACAGCTATTGAGCACTTGAAATGTGGCTAGCCTGAACTGAGATGTGCTGTAAGTATAAAATACACACTGGATTTGAAGACTTAGTATGAAGAAAAGAATGTAAACTATCTCCTTAACAATTTTTGTATTGATTACATGCTGAAAGGATAATATTCTGGACACACTGGCTAAATAAAATATACTGTTAAAATTAATTTTACCTCTTTCTTTTCTTTTCAAGTGGTGACTAGAAAGTTTCCAATTACATATATCTATATGTGTAGAGGAGAAAGTGAAAAATATAAGATTAAGTTTGGGTATTCAAAAATATAAAAAGTACCAGGTTATGTCTGGGCATTAAAAGACAGTGTTTAGGGCTTCCCAGGTAGCGCAGTGGTTGAGAATCTGCCTGCCAATGCAGGGGACACAGGTTTGAGCCCTGGTCTGGGAAGATCCCACATGCCGCGGAGCAACTGGGCCCGTGAGCCACAACTACTGAGCCTGCGTGTCTGGAGCCTGTGCTCCGCACTGCTGTGGCCTCTCGTAGTGAGAGGCCCGTGCACCGCAATGAAGAGTGGCCCCCGCTCGCCGCAACTGGAGAAAGCCCTCGCACAGAAACGAAGACCCATCACAGCCAAAAATAAATAAATTAATTAATTAATTTTTAAAAAAAGACAGTGTTTAGTCTGAATTCAAGGAGACACTTGGAAACTAAAATGAATAAGGACAAGTGATAGGCTTGTGAGTTCCTCCTTTTTTTTCTGTTTTGCCAACCCTGCATCTCTTCCTTTCAAATAAATAAATAAATACATCTGTGGCTCGAATTATATTTCTCTTGGATGGCACTGCTCTAAGCTGTCTTTACACCTGCAGAAATATACCCAGACTTTGTGTGCGGTCTCTTTCTCTCTCCTTCCTTCCTTCAACTCGGTTCAATCCTCTAATTTGCAGAAATCACTGATTATTTTCCCAGGATAGTAGACCTCCGTCACTTTGGCTATCTGGTATATGAACTGACTCTCTGAAGGGAAAACAAAGCCCTGATCTGTAACGTTTGCTCATTTCCACGGTGTCAATACTCCCATCATCCATGGCCAGTTCCAAGCTGCTGATGTGATGCCCCGGAACGTGGAGCTGGGAAGAGAGACAATGTACCCGGGTTCTGGTGAGCGGGTACGGCCAGCACCAGCGCACCAGTGCTTATGAATCCTCTTCCTGTTGAGGCTGAATCCCCAGCCACATGGAAGGTAGGACCCCCACTGCCACTCAGGAAGCCAGAAGTCACGTACATTCCCTCCCCCCAATCCTGGGCACCCAGAGCTTGAGCTCACGACCTAAGTGAGGCCAATCTGATCCCCCTGCACAAGACGCTGAGTGTGGAGGCTGAGACAGGCGGGGGGAGTTGTTAGGGTGTACTTGTGGTGGCGACATCTGACTCACATATTCAGTGGTGTGGAAGCTGGAAGGGTAAATGCTGTCTGGGCGAGAGTCCGGTGGGGGGAATCCAGCTGGGGCAGCAGCAAGTGTCCAACAACAATGGTGACAGCAGTGGCATCTGGAGCAGACTGTTCCTGTGGCAGGACCTTGCTTGTCCCAGTTACCCTGAGAAGATGGCTTCTCAGCCTCCTCATTGATGCAATAAGCCAGCCAATCTCCCTCCATTAATTCCTTATCTGCTAGGTTAACCAGAGTCAAGAATGCAGACTAGCTATTTACCTATAACAATCTGGTGATGTGATATAACAGGTGCTCTGGCTGAAATACAGGGCAGATAGTAGACGGCTGCCACCAGGTAAGAGAGTAGTTCTAAAAGAGGGGCACTCACCTGAATCATCCGCGGACCTTTAAAAACAGGCATGTCCAGAATTGAAAGCAGGAACTTGAACAGACATGTGTACGCTTACGCTCACAGCAGCACTATTCACAATAGCCAAAAGGTGGAAGCCACCCAGGTGTCCATCCGTGGATGACTGGATAAACAAAACGTGGTCTATATGTTCACACACACGCAATGAAATAGTATTCAGCCATAAAAAGGAAGGAAATTCTCATACATACAACTTGGATGAATCGTAAAAACATTATACTTAGTGAAAGAAGCCAGGCACAATGCTGTACAATTTCACTTACACAAGGTACCTAGATTTAGTCAAATTCATAGAGACGGAAAGTAGAACGGTAGTTGTTAGCAGCTGGGGGTGCTAGGAATGGGGAGTTGCTGTTTAGTGGATACAGAATTTCAGTTTGGGAATATGAAAAAGTGAAGATGGGTGGTGGTGATGATTGCACACCACCGTGAATGTACTTAAAGCCACTGAACTGTACACTTAAAAGTGGTCAAAATAGTAATTTTTTTTTTTTTTTTTTTGCGGTACGCGGGCCTCTCACTGCTGTGGCCTCTCCCGTTGCGGAGCACAGGCTCCGGACACGCAGGCTCAGTGGCCATGGCTCACGGGCCTAGCTGCTCCGCGGCATGTGGGATCTTCCCGGACCGGGGCACAAACCCGTGTCCCCTGCATCGGCAGGCAGACTCTCAACCACTGCGCCACCAGGGAAGCCCGAATTTATTTTTTTATTTTTTTAATTTAACACTCTTCCGTATTGGATCAAATTCATCACGTCAATATTGGATCTCATTTACCGAGGCTTCCCTTTCAAAGTAACCTGGAATACACAGATTTCCTGTGGCCGGCAGAAGGCGAGGCAGTTTGGGGGTTTGTCTGAGAGAGAGGATATAAAAATCATGAGTTCCTTTTTTTTCCATAAAGCAAAACTCGGGTTCCCCCAGCCCCTACACAATTATCTCAACTCCACGAAGAAGGGTGAGAATAGACGCCTCTTCTTATTTGGGGACCTGTATTCAAAGAATTGCCCTGGGAATATCTAGAACAGGTTCGGCCAACAATAGCTGAAATACTCCCAGTGTGGGGTAGGAAGCCACGCTGCCTCATCCTAGGGTTGATAAACGAAAAAAGAAGGAGAAAAAGGAGGAAAGGAGGGGGCAGCAAGGAAGTTAGTGCCAATTTTCTAATTTCTACTTTTCAGCTGTCTCCCTTTTCTTGAGGCTTAACTTTTTTAAATTGAAGTTTAGTTGATGTACAATATTATAGAAGCTACAGGAATACAGTATAGTGATTCACTGTTTTTAAAGCTTATCCTCCATTTGTAGTTATTATAAAATATTGGCTATATTCCCTGTATTCTACAATATATCTTTGTAGCTTATTTTATACATGATAGTTTGTACCACTTAATCCTCTATCCCTATCTTGCCTGTCCCCCCTTCCCTTCCCCATTGGTCACACTTTTGTTCTCTATATCTGTGAGTCTGTTTCTTTTTTGTTATATTTACTAGCGTGCTGTATTTTTTAGATTCCACGTATAAGTGATATCATCCAGTATTTGTCTTTCTCTGCCTGACTTATTGCACTTAACATAATGCTCTCCAAGTCCACCCATGTCAACGGTCTCCCTTTTAATATGAGAACCCAATGCTGCTTTCCTATCTCACCTTACAGGTGAGGCTTATAAGACCTGAAAATAAATTGCTTTAGTTTGTGGGTACAAAAGTTGGTTTGTGGGTGTTGCACTTGTGTGAAAGATACCTCAGCTTCAAAACCCAACTGACCTCAAACCTCTGTTCTGTGTTGGATTCCCGAGGTCAGCACAGCACTCACCGTTGGCCTGTGCGGTATCCCCATAAACACACACACACACACACACACACACACACATTTATCCTGAAGCATGATCGCCTCACTCCCGGCAGGTGTGAGTGGGCCTGCCAGGGCCTTTCTGATTCCATCTCAGGCTATCACTTGTGTTCTAGTCTTGCAACTCCTCTGAGACTCCTAGGCTCCCTGTAGGCCCAGGGATGGTTTCTTTATTTTATTTATTTATTTATTTTTGCGGTACACGGGCCTCTCATTGTTGTGGCCTCTCCCGTTGCGGAGCACAGGTTCCGGACGCACAGGCTCAGCGGCCATGGCTCACGGGCCCAGCCGCTCCGCGGCATGTGGGATCTTCCCGGACCGGGGCACGAGCTCGTGTCCCCTGCAACGGCAGGCGGACTCTCAACCACTGCGCCACCAGGGAAGCCCCCAGGGATGGTTTCTTTAGGGAAGCAGATATTATTTATGTCACAAAAGCAGACTAGATCATGCAATGTCACTTCAATGATATAAACAGGCTCATGATAGATTCAAAATAAGCTTCCAGCTCAGCAGAAGTGAAATCTTCTCTCCGTGTGTTCTTTAGACCGTGTTGGGGTGAAATATGTGGGTAACACACATACCTAGGTGGTAGTTTCTCCATCTTCTGTTGGAAGCTTGGGAAACTCAAAAAGGCAAATATTCTGTCCAATACTTGTGTTGCGTTCTGTTGAGAGCTTTTCATCACCATTTATCAGGATGACGAGCCAAATCCCAGCAGGATAGAGTCCCCAAAACACAGGAATTCCCACCTCCTTGGCCCACTCTTCCCCTATTCCTCTCTCTCCTTCAGGTCCCATCCTGGCCGACTCCAC
The DNA here is from genome assembly GCF_003031525.2 of Neophocaena asiaeorientalis asiaeorientalis. Taxonomy (NCBI): domain Eukaryota; kingdom Metazoa; phylum Chordata; class Mammalia; order Artiodactyla; family Phocoenidae; genus Neophocaena; species Neophocaena asiaeorientalis. The sequence goes on from NW_020174642.1 coordinate 1,918,627, forward strand.
CTGTAATTCACTCCCTCCCTCACACCCGCCCCCACTTTGGGTTCTTCTACATCCACCACTCCCTTTCCACCCTCCTGTCCCTGTCCTCCTCCATCCGCCACAATCCTACAAGCCCTTAAAGGCTTGGCTCCAATGCTGCTTCCCCCTTTATGCTGCCTTTTATTACCCAGCACCCTCCCCCTCCTTTGCAATTCCTCCTCTACAGGGATCAGATCTAACTCCACCTTCTGCCCTCCAACATGAGGAAAACAGGGCAAACCCTGGATGCACGTAGGAGGAAGAAAGAGGGGAAGGGGGACAGGGGCAGGAGGAGAAAAAGAAGGGAAGCTCTTAGAGTCAAGGGCTGACATGCAATCCTAATCGAACTCTCTGATCACCCGTTCAAAGAGAAACCAAAATCGCTCCAGAAATTAAACGATTTCCCAGCTTTCTAAGGAATTTCTATCAGGGAAATTGAGTGTTGAACACAATACTGATAGCTTCTCTGGCCACCAGTTTTATGCTCTGAAATAAAGAAATGATGGTGGAATGTTGCTTAGGAATCCCCAGGGTTACAAAATGCAGAAGAAATGAGAGGGCATTGATGTTTCCAACACATGAAGGGCCAGTTCCACAGGTCACGTGGGTACCCAAGGTGGTTCTCTTCTCCATACTTTATGACTTTATCATTCATCTTTCTGTTTTCCTGGCCGCTGTTTTCATTTACTCTTGTTAAGACATTCACTGTTTGGTTTCTTCCTTCCAGAAATTAGAGGTAATAGCTAGAAATATCGGGGACTTTGCAGCATTCAATCAATTTAAAATCAACTCCAAATATAGAGGGTGGTGGATGTAAGATGTGTGTTTTATCAAACTGATAAATTTTATTTTTAATTGACATTATGTTAGGACAAGTCTCTGGGAGGCTGAGATATTTTTAGCTTCTTCTATTTTCCTACATTTTTTTTTTTTTTTTTTTTTTTTTTTTTTTTTTTGCGGTACGCGGGCCTCTCACTGTTATGGCCTCTCCCGTTGCGGAGCACAGGCTCCGGATGTGCAGGCTCAGCGGCCATGGCTCACGGGCCCAGCTGCTCCGCGGCATGTGGCATCTTCCCGGACCGGGACACGAACCCATGTCCCCTGCATCGGCAGGCGGACTCTCAACCACTGCGCCACCAGGGAAGCCCTCCTACATAATTTTTTTTAAAAGTCTTCTTTCATAACTGATAAAGGCTTTTGGAACCTTTTTTTAAAAATCATATATCTAATCCCATAGCTTCTTTAGTGTAAAGTGAACTAAGAACTAAACAGCAACTCCCACTGAGTAAGAGAACAGTACCATCATCAGTTATAGATAATTCAGATAAACTCAACTGTAAGTTCACAGCAGCATCAAGCCCAAAACGCTACTGGAACTGAGAGCCCAGAAACACAGCGGTAATATCTGCAGTGTCACATCCCAGTTCTGCGTGAGAAAGAGCACAGTTTGGTGTTAGTTATAACTGCTTGTATCTCGTTTATGGTTTCGAACATGTTGGATACCTCACTATAGCATCCACCGAACGACAGTTTGTGATGGCTCCTTTTTTTAATCCTCCTTGTTTTTATTTTGATCACCTTTCAGCCAAGTCCTGGGAGGTTCCTTGTGTGCCAGTGTTCCAATTCAACACCTCACAGGTGTACACACCCAGCTCCTTGTGTGAGAGCCCCTGGGTATCTACATGGTTGACTAAACAGAAACTTCTAATCAGTGAATCACCAAAGCCATGATGAGAGCTTGGTCTTCTTCTGAGAATCACATTTCCACCATGGTTCCCCCTCCACATGCAGTGAAATTCGATTTTTTTTTTTCTGTAGCTCTTGCAAAACACCACTCAGGAAAGGCATAAATTGGGTAACCTTGATCTAACCCATTAATTCTACCTTTGAGGATTTTTCCTGAGGAAATAATGAGGCATATTACTTAGCTGCACCCTCTATTATTATATTAGGAAAAAATAATACAACAGAAAAATATAAATTAGGAAAAAGACCACAATACCCTTCATAATGGGAAAAAGCTGGAAATACCCTAACTGTCCAAAAATATGAAATGGGGTTAAATAATTATAATAAAGCTTTAGGATAGAATTCCGTGGAGTCACTGGGAAAATTTTTCTTATAAGAATATTAAATAGTAGGAAATAGTAGGAAATGTCATGATATAAGTGGAAAAGCAGATTGCAAACCATTCTCTAATGAGAATGTATTTCTATTGTAATTTTTAAAACAAAGGCTGAAAGTGACAACACCTGTACTCCTTGGGCTCGCACACAGAATCTTCTTTGCAGAGGCTGGACCAGGCCCCACTGCTGATGCCACAGGTATCAAGTGGGCCCTGCTGAGATGCCAGGACAGATGCAAGGATGCAGGGTGGGGTGCTCCTGGGTAAGGTTTCTCATCGGAGGGTACCTCCTCTTCCCCGTGACCAGAGCTTTTCTGGAAGAAGCTTTCTAATTACACACTATCAAAAAACTCCCTAGGACCTAACTCATTGGATAGCCATGCTTGTTACCTTAGTTTCCTCTTTAAAAAAAATAACGTTTTTACAAGAATGTTTGATGACTTACTAGGATATTTATTTATATGACAGACAAAGCAGGTTAAGAAACTGTATGCTCCTCAATGGAACGTTACTCAGCCATAAAAAGAAACGAAATTGAGTTATCTGTAGTGAGGTGGATGGACCTAGAGTCTGTCATACAGAGTGAAGTAAGTCAGAAAGAGGAAAACAAATACCATATGCTAGCACATATATATAGGGAATCTAAAAAAAAAGATGGTTCTGAAGAATCTAGGGGCAGGACAGGAGTAAAGACGCAGACGTAGAGAATGGACTTGAGGACACGGGGAGGGGGAAGGTAAGCTGGGACGAAGTGAGAGAGTGGCATGGACATATATACACTACCAAATGTAAAACAGATAGCTAGTGGGAAGCAGCCGCATAGCACAGGGAGATCAGCTCAGTGCTTTGTGTCCCCCTAGAGAGGTGGGATAGGGAGGGTGGGAAGGAGACGCAAGAGGGAGGAGATATGGGGCTATATGTATACGTATAGCTGATTCTGTTTGTTATACAGCAGAAACTAACACACCATTGTAAAACAATTATACTCCATAAAGATGTAAAAAAAAAAAGTGTATGCTCCTAACTAGTTTTTTTAATTACCGGTGTTTCCTGATTGTTGACAAACGTGCCGTGGTTATATAACATGTTAGCAACAAGAGCAACAGGGTAAGGTGTAAACAGGAAGGCCCTGCTGTCTTTGCAACTTCTCTCAATCTAAAATTATTCCAAAATTAAAATTTATTTAAGGAATAAGAGAACTTATTAACTCTATGGCACACATTTCTCAAAGCCTCAATTATTTAACATTTAATAAAATCCTTTGGAAATTAAAAAAAATATGTGTCTGTATTTTTATGTAGATTATGAGTCTATTCATATGTAAGTTACAGAGGAAAAGTATATCTAGAAAATATACCAAAATGATAATGGCAGCTACATCTGTGGGATTTTACTTTTTCTTTAGTTTTTATGAACTTTTAAGATTTTTCTATAATGAATACAATTACTTTCATATAATCATTACTTATATAATTATACATTATACACATCATAGTTCTATAATATATAAAAATGTAATCACTTTTAGGAGGTTTCTTTCATAATCAGAAGAAAACAGTTAATAGGCATGTGGATTTCCCAAGAGCCCCGGGAGCAGCCGGAAGGCTGAAGTTGGACACAGCTGGGCAAAGCTATTGGCGGACCCAGACGGTGATGTATGCACTGCAGCTACTGTTCAAACTCTAGGTACTCTATGTAGTTAATATGAATTAGACACAAGCAGCTAATAATACTTTGGAGCCACGAAGTTAACTTGGTAATGATAGTATTTCTAAATTAGCACAATGAAGAGATTAGCAACGATTGCTCACCTAATGAATGGGTGGCAGAAAGAAAAGCCTCTCTTCTTTGTGAAGCTTAACATTAAAATTAGCCGTATCTGTTACCTTAGGTGCAAAAAGGAAAGACAGAAGGCTGTTCACTCAACTGGTGTTTTGCCCTCGGAGGTCTATGCTCGAGCAATTCACGGGACAGATAACAAGCAAGAGAGCCCGAAGACTCACCATCGAAAACAGTATTTTTGGAGGAAATAATTTCGAGCTTTCAAGGAATGAATGGTACCTCTCTGGGGTCTAATAATTTTTACCAGAGAAATGACAAGACAGACAAAGAGAAGATGGATAAAGTAACATCATGGCAATATTGCAATTGATCCTGCGGTGGTCATGAAAATGTAAATAGCAAGACAGCAGTAAGAAGACCCCAGACTTTGCCTGGAAACAAAATATTCAGCCTGTTGTTGCCGGTTTTTATTGCAGGATTTTGTGGAAAAGTAGTCCCACTTGTCAATCAGCTAAGTTGCAGGGGCTAATAGATTCTGGTATTTAGGGGGGGTCAACACAGAATTTAATTTAACATCTCACAATACGCCCACATGCCCAGAAAATGTGGACAGCTTGATGGGGTTCACTGAGCCAAAGAAGCAAGACCCAAACAGTGCATTAATGTATAGGGGAAGAATGGTTGCAATCAGCCCCTTGTGAATTGGACAGAGGGCTTGGAGATGAAGCAATTATGAGCCATCGGGGATTAATAGTAAAGTGTGAATACCAAGCTGTATATGTTAGGGGCAGAATATGTTGCCTATAGAAAACAACAAAGGACGTTCCTTACTATTAAGTGAGATTAAGCGTAATGGCCTGATTTAATCACAAAGGCAGAATTAAATTCAGATGGCAACTTCAAAGTGGACACATGAACACAGGGAACACAGGCCACTGCTTACATTTACATATAGCTGGCATAGCTTGGCCTGTCTTACAATAGGATAAAGTTTCTTTGGCCACTTAAACAATTTTCTATTCTTCACGTTTTTTGTGAATACTCAGTGCATTTATTCCGCGATTGCATTTAGTTAATAAGAAGGAGCGAAGAGTTCTATTTATTCATGGATGCTATAATTTTTAATTCTTTCAAATTATGAAAAAAATGTTGCAGAAGAGTAGCCATAATCAGACTGACAACGAAACGAAGAAGAAAAGGAAGAAGCAAAAGCAAAACAAAATAAAACCCAAAAAATCTCTGATAGAGTGATCCAGTGTCTTAATTTTTATCTGCCTTCAACTTAGGAGAACTCACCATTTAAGGTTCAAACTTAGCTGGTGGGAAATGCAGCTTTTTCCCTACTCACACCCAGGTCTGTGTTACCATGGTGGAGTCCAAGCGAGTTATTCTTCTTTTTAATTTTAAAGTTCACTTCGTTTTTCTTTTCTTTTTACAATTTTCTTCTTTTGTTTTTACTGGAGTGTAGTTGATTTACAGTGTTGTGTTAGTTTCAGGTGTACAGCAAAGTGAATCAGTTATGCATATACATATATCCACTCTTTTTGAGATTCTTTTCCCATATAGCTCATTACAGAGTATTGAATAGAGTTCCCTGTGCTATACAGTAGGTCCTTATTAGTTATCTATTTTATATCTAGTAGTGTGTATATGTCAATCCCAATCTCCCAATTTATCCCTCCTCACGCCTTACCCCCGGTAACCATAAGTTTTTTTCTACATCTGTAACTTATTTCTGTTTTGTAGATAAGTTCATTTGTACCCTTTTTTTAGGTTCCACGTATAAGCAGTATCATATGATATTTGTCTTTCTCTGTCTGACTTACTTCACTCAGTAACACAATCTATGTTTTTATTGTCATAGACACAGAGATTGTCTATGACAACCTCTAGGTCCATCCATGTTCAAGTGAGCTATTTTTCAGTACAGGCTCTTCCCTTCTTTCTTCTTTGCTACTGAAAGCTTACTTCCTTCCGCACTCCCACCTTAAAAGGAGTTCTCTTAAGAGGTTTGGGAGCTCAGGGAGACAAGCCTGTCTCAGGGTTCAGAGGAGCTGAGGCCCTAATTGTTAGTTGGTCCCTGGGAAATTTCAAGTACCCATGACTTAATTTAAAAATTCAGCATTTTAAAGTCATGATTGCCTCTGTGCAATGCCCAAGTACATCAAAAGCTTTTGGGGGGCTTCCCTGGTGGCGCAGTGGTTGAGAGTCCGCCTGCCGATGCAGGGGACGCGGGTTCGTGCCCCGGTCCGGGAAGATCCCACATGCCGCGGAGCGGCTGGGCCCGTGAGCCATGGCCGCTGAGCCTGCGCGTCCGGAGCCTGTGCTCCGCAATGGGAGAGGCCACGACAGTGAGAGGCCCGCATACCGCAAAAAAAAAAAAAAGCTTTTGGGTTCATAAAAGTCCTGTGCAAATTTTATCTATCTACATAATATAAAATTATTATTTTACCTATAGCTATAAAACAATTACTATATAATTTTATATACCTATATAAAATAATTGTAATTTATGATTACACGTATTATAATGATCATATTATAATAAATTATACATTAAATAATGTATAATTATATATTACATAAATGATTAATGATCCTACCCTTCAAGCCAGCAATCCTCCTTCAAAGAATTTATTCTAAATCGGTGTAGCATAAGGACTCAAAAATTTAGGTATGGTGATATTCATCATAAAGTTGCTTTTAATATTGAAACCAAGTAGGAGCTGACCAAAATGCCCATTTTTAGGGATGAGATTAAGAAAGGTTGCTGTGAATTTAAAATAATATTCCATGCGGCCTTTTTAATAATCGAAATCTGAAATAATAATCTGGAGCTTTAGTTGATTAGATTAGATAGATAAATTAGAGAAGGATGTCGTAACATATTGCAGTTTGTAGAATTTATGTATAACATCACCTTAAGTACATCTAACTCTGTGTGTGTGTGCACGTGTGTGTGTGTGTGTAAAGAAATGTTTAGGAAACAGTTACTGGTGTTTATGTCGGGGTGGTGGGATTTTGGTTGATTTTTTACTTTTTTCTTCATATTTATTGATGTATTAACAATGAAGAAGAATTACTTTCATAATCAGAAAAAGAAATTTATTTTTGAAAAAGAATCGTTTTTGAGAGGATTTGGTAAACATTTGGAAGTTATTTTAAGGGCAGAAGATGAGATATTCTGAGGCCAAAATGAAGCAAAATGTCACATAAATCTTTGGTGTCTCCCGTCCCTAAAGAGCCCGGTGCCTGGACCCCAGGGTTCTCGCACTTGTCATCCTTCAGAGTCTCACTTTTGGTTTTGGAGAATTTCTCTTCCTGTTTTCAATGCCCCTTCGTGTTGGCAGAGACCTTCTGAGTTTGACTCGCCCTCCTTGAAAAGAATAGGTTGATCGTCTCGAGTGTGTTGCAATCTGATTTCAATCCGACAAGATTTAGGGAAAAGCCGGGGAGAGGATGAATCCCTGAGGAAGGGGCAGAGTCGAGGATGAAGTCCTCCGCCTTTAGAGAAAGCCAGCTCGGAACTGTGCAGGGCTCTCTTCTGAGCAACCGGCAATCAACGTAAATGAATGAATGCTCCAAAGTTGGACAAACCGAAGTGTCTGAGCCTTGGTAACTTGCCCAACAGCAAGTGCAACTGAGAAAATATCCCCAGAAATGTCTTCCAGGCTTGCACCACTTCACTCTGATCCCTTCAACCAAATTCTGTGGCTCCAATTAATTGCAAGACACCCCTCTGCTTAGAAGAATGAGAATAGACAGGGTGGAAATGAACAAAATGCACTTCGGGTTTCTAAGGGCTGCTTGTTACTGACATAGCTTATTTACCAGAAGTGGGAGCAGACCCTGACCAGTCTCCCTCCCTACCTGTGCTCTTCCTCAGGCACTTTTGGGCTAAGGGTCCTCTGGCTGATGGTACAGCTGGACCAAGCTGAACGGGGGGCAAGTGAATGACAGCTCGTGAAGCTGCAGCATCCCTGCTCACCTGGGGACTTACTCCACCCATTCTCCAGCACAGAGCATCAAGTCCAAAAGAGGAAAATTGGCAAATCCAAACAAACTCACTAGATTATTCAGAGAGAGGATGAGACAAATAAAACATGGCATCTCTCCCTTGATGGCTCAGGTGGTGTGACAGCAAACTCTTCTCTCTGCCCTTTTTGAAGTCATCTCCTGAAAGTGGAGTGGATATCAGGTCAGAAAGCCCCTCTCACACCCACCCTGAGTGTCCAGAGATGCAGCAATTGCTTCATTTCCAAACAGCATAGGAGTAGAGAACATTTCTAGGGTCTTTAGTACTCACACAGACTATAGATGAGCATTTTTTAAAAACAACATTTAGCGTTTCTTTCTGACTGCAAAAAAAAAAAAAAAAATGCAGGTTCATATTAAATTCAAAAAACGACTGAAATATAGAGAAAGAAAATATATGGCCTGTGTAATCCCATCTCCCAGAGAGAACCATCTAGAAGTTAACATCTAGAAGAGTTTCCCTCTGGTTGTTTTCCTATGTATATATAATTAGAACATACACCTTTACTTTTTACGAAGCTGGGATCATATTATTTCATTTCCTCTGTTTTTATTTTAATAGTTTTTCAGGGAAAAAACTATTTCAGGGAAAAACTATAGTTTTTCAGGGAAATACAGCGCCCCGAGAAATTCTAGTAACAATAATAGTAGTTATCTAGTTAGTAATCGTGCAGTAGTTTGTAGTTTTTACAGTCTGAATGATACACAAGACTTTTCTCCAGGGAACTGGAGGCATTTTTAACTTACTTTCCTAACAGACCTATAGATAAGGAAAAACACACAGCTGAGACTGTCTAAAGAGATGAGATGACTTCTTGGAGATGCACAGTCAAGTCATAACCAGGAGTGGACCTGAGTCTCCACTACATCGTTGGGGACCTGTCACCTCAGGAAATCTGACATTCCTCTGGCCACAGGCAGGTAGTAGTCAACGCACAACTACTACTTGGTGATGAGGAAGGTATACACACACACACACACACACACACACACACACACACACATGCACACATGCACACACACACACGGACTGCAGTCACCCCAGAGGTTGGGAAGGTGGTCCCCTCCTTCTCTTGCTGCTGCCCTCTCCCAAGACTCTGTGACAGCCCCTGCCAGCTTGTCACCCCTGCTGAGCCCAGGGCGGGCTGACACTTGTAACGGCATCATCTGTGTCTTCACAGGAAGAGCAGGAAGACCAATTGCTCCACACAAAGGCCTGAAGTGCTCATGTGAAAGGTCAGTAAGTACTGTCATCTGGGCCGGGAGGGGACCGAGAAGGCGGTGCCCATGAGAACAACAGACCAGGGGCTCTCGATCTTAACCTCAGCCTGGGGCCTGGGCTGCCCAGGGGGAGGGGTGGAGAATCTCAAGGAGGGACTTGGGAGTGAGGGCAGCCGAAGGGATGTGAGGCACCTGCCATGTCCTCAGGCCTCCGTGACTCTGCAAGGAGACCGGCCGCGCTCATTCATTCCCCAGGCTGGGCAGGTGGCAGGGTGGCCTGAAAGGAGAGAGGAAGCAAGATGACCATCCCTGGGGTCACTTCAGGCTCCGACATGAGGCCCCATCCGTGACCCTCCTCCTGTTCTTTCAGGAACCACATGAAACACACAAGTTTCACGAAACCTGGAACACTGTTTGGTGTCAAAGTCAACACCTTTTATGGTAAGTCCCCTACATACGAAGTTCTGTTCCAAGAGCACGTTCATGAGTCTAATTTTGTTTGTAAGTCCAGCAAAGTTAGCCTAGGTACCCAACTAACACAGTTGGCTATATAATACGGTACTGTAATAGGTTTATAATACTTTTCACACAAATAATACATAAAAAACAAACAAGCACAAAAATAAAGAAATTATTTTCACATCTTTGAAAGTTCACAACTTGAAGGTTCCTATGTAAGGGACTTACTGTAATGCCGCATTTGAGTATATAAATGAGGCAAAGAATTAAGAAAAAAAACAGTATATATGTGTTAGCATACATATATATATGGAATCTAAAAAAAGAAAAAAAAGGTTATGAAGAACCTAGGGGCAGGATGGGAATAAAGATGCAGACCTTCTAGAGAATGGACTTGAGGACATGGAGAGGGGGAAGGGTAAGCTGTGACAAAGTGAGAGAGTGGCAAGGACATATATACACTACCAAACGTAAAATAGATAGCTAGTGGGAATCAGCCGCATAGCACAGGGAGATCAGCTCCGTGCTTTGTGACCACCTAGAGGGGTGGGATAGGGAGGGTGGGAGGGAGGGAGACGCAAGAGGGAAGAGATATGGGGACATATGTATATGTATAACTGATTCACTTCGTTATAAAGCAGAAACTAACACACCATTGTAAAGCAATTATACTCCAGTAAAGATGTTAAAAAAAAATAAAAGAAAGAAAGAAAGGAAGGAAGAAAGAAAGAAAGAAAAGAAAAAAATTGCCAATCATCTCAGTGAGTCAGGGACAAGGACCACTGTCCGTCATTTCCCTTAGGACACTCCAGTGTAGCCCATCCCACCGAAAGCTCGAGATCTTTCCTCCCACAGACTTGGGCTCTTCCCCTCTTTCCCCATCTCTGTGGATGGAACCACCACGCAACTAGCTACCCAAGGTTTCTCAACAACCTTCCCTCACTCACCTTGGAACAAATTCAAAATGATTTTTCCATTGCATTAACGTTTCATTAGCCTTTTCTTTGTTTTTGAAGGGTAGAAAAGATGCTATTTGTGTCTCAAGGCTTAAGAAAATTCCAGAGCTAATGACATAGGATATAATTTGAATTTTTAATCAAATACTTTGCATTTCCACGATAACGATTCTGTCAGGGCCATTATCCAAGGACCTATCTGGATTTTCCATAGTGACCCAGGATTTATGACTTTTCTTGGATTTTGATTTCACAGGAGGAGATAATTTGTGGAAACCCCTGAAATCACTGTCAGCCCCAGATTGCCTTGTCATCCTTTCAGGATACAACCAACTGACCATTACAATTTCTGCAAATATTAAACCACGTGATAAGTACTGAATAAAAATAATACGAATTTTTTGAGGTGGAAAAAATGACAAGGAGATGCATGAAATAGAATTCCTGGGGAAGAATAAAATAAGAAATTTGGCATTTACCTATGTTTTTAAATTTAGGTATTATTTTCATAGGTTTGGGGTTTTGTTTTTTTCTTTAACCTAGCTGAAAAGATGTCACCAGAGAAAAGAAGAAGTAAAAGACACGATCCGGCCTGATTGTAGGTGGATAAAGAATAACATAGATGTCAGCTCTACGTAAAATGGACTAATAAAGTTTACACTATGCTGGGTTATTCCTTATTGGGTCTATTGATCTCAAGGGGCTCTGGTCTAAAGACTGACCATTTTCTCAGCTGCAAAGAAAACACTCTCTGTTCCATCTAGACTCAAGCACTGAGTTTAAATTATTGACAAAGAATTTCAAGAAGAATAAGATTTGGGTGTTCTGTCAAGATTTTGCACAAGCATCAGGCTCTTCCTTGGACCTTTTTTAGAATTAATTTACCTCTAAAACAGACAAATAGCCAAAATGTAGGTATCGGCTCCAAATGAGAAATAATCTGGAACTCCATCAACCTGAGTTGGCCATTCACCTCACCTAAGTTCATCTTCACCTCTTACTAGCTGTGTGACCTTGGGCAAGTTACTGAACCTCTCTGAATTTCCATTTCCTCACTTGTAAAATGGTCATAATTAGATCTACACCATAGGTGTATTGTTAGGATCAAGTGGCATCAAATATACAAAGTACTTGGCATATTGTCAATATTAAGTTTCCTTTTAAATTTTTTCTTTGATTGTAGTATATGAGCCCTAATGATCGTCCCTCTTGTAAACATTTTAAGTATAACACTGAAAACTTGCTAAGAAATGCCCATAACGAAAGGAATCTTTAAAGCTTCTATTCTTTGCATGAAACTTTGCCCGTTCACAGCACTTCACAACTGCAGCGTGCCCCTTCTCTGAGGTCGCGTGGGTTTTATGTAACCCCCTGCTGCCTTCATAGTTGAGTAAACTGAGGCACAAAGTGACATATAAAGGGTCACCACCATTAACAGTAGAACAGCAGAGCACTCCAGGGAGCCATGCTCATTTGCCGGAACATCAGAACCACCAACCCGTGCATATAAAGCCAGGCTGAACCAAGGAAAGCCAAGAGAATGCAAACCTGGATCGCAAGGATGGCTTTTTTTAAAAGTGATAAGGTGGTCTATCTTTCTCATCTGACCAGTATTTATCACGATCGTATGATGGCTCTAGAGCCGCAGCTATGAATAAGAAAAGCATGCTCTGTGTGTCGTGGAGCTTACATATTAGCAGGCGAGACCAATATCAAGCAACTAGCTAGACACTTAATTTTTACTGAATTTCTATGTGATGATTACCAGCATGGTGAACACACATAACAGGGAGATGTCACACGGTCTGGGAGGTCTGAGGGCTTTCTCCAGGGAGGCGATGTCTGACGTAAGCAGTGAAGAGGGAGTAGGTCTTAACTAGGTCGTGTGTGTGCTGTAGGGGCGTAAGAGTGCTCCGTGTAGAGCGTGCAGCTGTGCAAAGGCTGGAAGCAGGACGGAGCATGGGGAGTCCAATGGGGTCCGAGGTGAGGCTGCTGAAGGAGCCGCATCTCCCAGGGCCTGGTTAAGAATGTGCATCTTGGGACTTCCCTGGCGGCGCAGTGGTTAAGAATCCTCCTGCCAATGCATGGGACACGGGTTCGAGCCCTGGTCCGGGAAGGTCCCACATGCCACGGAGCAACGAAGCCCATGTGCCACAACTACTGAGCCCGCGAGCCACAACTACTGAAGCCCGTGCGCCTAGAGCCTGTGCTCAGCAACAAGAGAAGCCACCGCAGTGAGAAGCCCGCGCACCACAACGAAGAGTAGACCCCGCTCGCCGCAACTAGAGAAAGCCCGTGCACACACAGTCACAAAGACACAACACAGCCAAAAGTAAATTAAATAAGTAAATTTATATTTTTTTAAAAATGTGCATCTTTATCCCCAAAGCAGCAGGGCCACCGTGGTGAAGCCAAGAGCAGGTTGGGGCATCTGAGTACACCGGTCATCAAGAACTGGGACTCACTCCTCCCCAGAATAAAACATATTGGTTAGGTCAACTTTATTTTAGTAAATGGTTGCCCAGCTTAGCTGAGTCACTAGTCAGAAAATTATTCCATTTGTGACAAAAGGGATGGACCTTGAGGGCTAAGTCAGACAGAGAAAGGCAAAGACTGTATGATCTCACTTTTATGTGGGATCTGCAAAAAACAAAAACAAAAAACCAACAGAACTCACAGGTACAGAGAAAAGGTTGGTGGTTGCCAGAGGTGAGGGAAGTGGGGTGCGAAATGGGTGAAGGGGTCAAAATGTACAAACTTCTAGGGAGGGTGGGAGGGAGGGAGATGCAAGAGGGAAGAGATATGGGGACATATGTATGTGTATAACTGATTCACTTCGTTATAAAGCAGAAACTAACACACCATTGTAAAGCAATTATACTCTCATAAAGATGTTTAAAAAAAAGGTACAAACTTCTAGTTATAAAACAAATAAGTCCTGGGGATGTCATGTACAGCATGGTGACTATAGTCAATAAAAGTGTATTTTATACTTGACAGTTGCTAAGAGAGTAGATCTTAAAAGTTCTCATCACAAGAATAAAATTATGTAACTGTGTGCTGTTGGATGTTACCTACACTTATTGTAATCGTTTTGTAATCTATGCGAATATCGAATCATTTTGTTGTACTGTTGAAACTAGTATGTCAATTATATCTTAATTAAAAATATATTCTATTTTATTAACTACCTGCCACTCTTCCCCCGTAAGTAACCTCTTTTCCTCTCCTTCTCATCTTGAAATCTGTATGTATAAGAATGAAGTCAAGCCCACTTTTCAGAAACTCACTGTGGGGTACTTGAGACCCTGAATGTCACACAGGGCTGACGGTGTGGGACTGAGCCAGTGGTCCTCAAATTTTGCTGCACATTCAAGATCAGGAGAGCTTCTCAAACCCAGATACCCAAGCCAATTAAATCAGACTCTTTGCAGGGTGGCACCCTGGCATCCGTTTTTTTTTGTTGTTGTTGTTTGTTTCTTTAATTGTGCAGGGGATTCCACTGTGTAGCCAAGTTTGAAAAGCTTGGGTCTCTTCTAGACGAGTCTATCCTTCGCCCAAGGGGGAGGAAAAAACAGTAGCAGTGACAATCCTCTCAAAGGATTCAGGGCTTTATTTCAGCCAAAGACAAAACAAATACAAGGACGACCAATAACCCTGACTCCCGCACCGCACCACCACCACGTCTCTCCCAGGCTCAGCAATCCTTTCTTTCCGCGGAGGGCACTTGTGGGGCCGTCTCCAGACGACGCACACGTAGCACAAGCTGGGCCCCAGCAGATCCTCAGTCCGCCAGGCCCCGGTCCATCTGCGAGGCCCCGCGGGCCACTCGGGGGGAGGCGTGGGCTGCGCGCATCAGCAGGTGGCCCGCAGGCCCCCTGCGCAGAGCCGGGATCCCGGTGACCCCTGGTCCCCGCGCCCCGGCTCGGGCCACGCAGGTTGTCATTCCGGCATCTGCGCGCGGTTCCCGCTCCCGGACATCTGGCCAAGTGGTGCCTCCCCCTGCCTACTTCCTCCGCCCTCCCGCCCCTCCCCCCCCCACCCTTCCCTTGTTTAGGGCGGTAAGGTCAGAAGTGTTCAACAATTCGACGTGGGAAGTCTCCCTGAGGAAGTGCCGGGTCATAAATTTCATCCAACAAGAGGTTCCATCAAGCTCAGGCATTAGGAAACTTCCCAGCCACTAATCTCCAGCGCAGCTCCGTCGCTCAGGCTCCGGGGTGCCCGGGCACAGACTGGGCGGGGCTGGGCTAGGCTGGGGGCCCCAGAGCTGATTCAGGGTCCATGCGCCCAGTGACATGATCGTGAATGTGTGTGTCTCTCTGCCTCTGGGAACTGGTCGACTTTCTTATGACTTTTTCTTTACACACATTTGGAAGGACAGTAATGGACACTCTCCTTACATTGAATAGGTGTGTTAAGCCCCATCGGGACGGTTTCAAGCCTGAAGTTCAGACCGTGTTCAGGACGGGAAACATTTGAATGAGCGTAATGACGTGCTGAGTGTTGTATTACATACCTTGCCATCTGAGTGTGCTGACGGTACCCAGCTAAACCTTACAGCCAAGGGTTAAGGACAGCTTCTAGTCGCAGCCCTGGCTGTGTGACCCTGGGCTAGTCACTTTCCGTCTCTGATCTCCATTCCCAGCTGTGGAGTGAAGGAGTTGGAGGATGGGGTGAGAGATCGCTAGGTCCCCTCGGGGTCTAAGAGACTCGTGGTCTTTGCCCCCCTCCTCCGCGCAGCACCAGGGCGGCGAAGGAAGGGTCAGATCACATTCAGCCTCTGTCCTGCTGTCGTTCGTTCAAGGGAAACCTTCCCAGGGCCTGGCGCTCTGGCTTAGCTGGAAAGCCTGGGGTGTCCTGGGCAATTTGGAGATTCACGCCTGGCACTTTTGTTGAGTGCCCCATGGAAGTGCTCCAATCCATAAAGTAACGCTCCAGCACTGAAGGAGTCTGAAAGCCCACAGGGTGATCATAACAATTGCTATGACACAGCAGGCACAGCTCTACCCCGTTAGTTAAATTAACTCAAGCCTCACAACAGCCCCTGAGGTAGTTACTATTATCAGTCTAGCTTTACAGATGGGTAAACTGAGGTACAGGGGCATTAAATAAGTTGCCTAAAATCATACCGCAGTTAAGAGGCAGAGCGGAGACTTGAACCCCTGTAGCTAGGGCCCATACTCCAAGTGGTAAGAAGCACAGAGAGTGGCCTTGGGCCTCTTTGAAGAGACAGCACTTCCTGTTCTGGGGACTGAGTGAGATGTCTGGGGCATTCCCGAGAGCAGGAAGCCAGGACAGGGGTGCAAGCAGGGCGAGGGGCCCAGGTGTCTGGCTGCCTGGACCTGCAAGACAGGATGTGTCCTTGGGGCATTATGCCTACTTCAAGCCCTTCGACTCAGATTTTCCGTCAGGCCCCAGAAGAACCATTTGGGACAGCACAGAGACCCCTGGGGGGATGGAAGATGCCAACCAGAGAAGCATCACCCTTCAGACCAAAAAGAAAAATCCCCTTTGGGACCCAAATTCTTTGGGAAAAAAGTTGGAAATATGGGCTGCTCCCAGATCTTAGAGCACCCAATGGGACATGTGGCTCATGTTCTGTAAATATAAGGAATCTTTAAAAGAATAAGCCATTCTTGTCATGGGTGTTGAGTTTTGAAGGTTTTTGCTTGAAACATCTGTATTCTGAGGACCAAATAATTCTTTTGAGATAAGCTGTCTGGATAATCGTCAGATAGAAGCTCCCGATCGCATTTCATCACTGATGTTCTCCTCTTTCCCTGACCAGCACGTTTCGCCTGTGTTTCAAACAGCCGGTGGGAAATTTCTGCACCGGGAGCATCTTTCGCTTTTGGTGGGGTTTCCATGCTCAAGAGGGAAACCGTTTTAAAATCAGAAGAGGAAGCCATACTGGCCTGTCACGTGCCGTGCGCATCTGTGATGAGCGCATGGTCCCTGCCACTGCTGCCTTTTGCACGGGGCTCTGTCAATTAGTCTTCTTACACCGAACTTCTGCCGGTTCCTCTGTTTTCTGTCTGCCCAGCCTTTCAGTACTGGCAAGGTTCTGCCCAGCTTATCTAGCAAAAGTTGTGTGCATTTATTCCAAGTGGCAGAGCAAACAAAAACTGCCTCTATGGTCTTCGGATAATTCAGCCACGTTTGAATCTTTAACTGGAAATGTCTCCACACCCAAGAACACCCGCAGTAGCTATCGAGGGTAAATGCCTCTTCATCAAACGGTTCCTTGCATCACAGGGGTCGCAGAAAGATAGGACCCCTGGTTGTCGCCACAGAAAAGCACTGGTGCATCAACTCATCTGGGAGAGACCATTTCTTTCTGATGTCTAACTGGGAGGCCTCCAACCTTTAAACACTGGTGTATCAGCTTCCCTGCAAAATTGGGAACTGAAGGCCTGAGCCTGGGTTTCCCTGCCCAGAATGTGGGACAATGTAATTATAACTGGGGGATACTTTGTGCATAGAATCATCCTCTACCATGACTTGCTAAGCACAGAGAAAGAGAGAGAGGGAAGGAAAGAATGAATAATTGGGAAGAAAAATATCACAATCTCATGGCCTCAGTGCCAAACTGGTGCCGATCCAGTTTCTCCCCAAATGAATGGTGATGCTTCTGAATTCACTCTGGTTGCCCCTGAAAGCCCCTGCTTTTTCCGTGACTGCAGGAGGTTCTGATAGGGTGGGGAGAGGGTTGGCGGTCGGGAGAAGTGCTGGGCCTTAAGCTCCATCCTGGCTTCACATAAAGGAAGAAAAATCAAAACCCAAGCCTGGAAAAAAAAAAAATCCTAAATTTAATTGGCTAGGAAACAGGATTCCTGGGGCCTCTGCTTTCTCAGCTTCCAGAGAAGGATTTAGGCAGGGGCACTTCCCCGCCCTCAGGATAAAAAAAAAAAAAAGGATTAAATTCGGGTTTGGTCTGGCCAGTACAAATTGCATGCAGAGCATACAGTTACTTTGCATATTGCATGTGTTTTCATGGAGAGGGAAAAGGCGCAGAGAGGGAGAGCAGGATATTGAGGAGGGGGAAAAAAACTAAAAACAACTTGCTGTTTTCATACGGTGGGCGAAAACTGTTTTGTCTCCGAAACTGTGTAGAATGTCAATGGTGAGCAGTGTGTCGTGACAAGATTTTTTTTTTTTTTTTTAAATTAAGCTAAACTAAACTCACACCCGAGCTGTAGCCGCCTGAGGTATTGCAGCTTTAATTGTGTTCAGTATGATCTACTGAACAATATGTCTTGATCAATCTGAATGGCCATCCAGTGCACGGTTCCCCTTGGCATTGCTGCAAAGCCAGCCTGCCTTTAGTGAACCCGTTCAGGAATGTGGGTTAATTCCGCCGACCCTTTTTACCCCGGCAGCTCTGTTTTTGTGAGGTTGGCAGAAACTGACACGTTTTCTTTTGCTTAATTAAGTTGTTCAGTAGAAGGCTGGTCAAACAGTTGCATCTACGTGGGGAGTCTGCAGATACACAGAAAGCCGTGGGCGTTTCCAACATAAAAAGGGGGATTCTGTTATTGTTTGGGTGTAGACGGGTCATTTTTTCAAAGTTACTGCTGCCTGAGTGACCACAACCCTGCAAAGACATTAAAGCTGGTTAAATACGACTACCCTGGGTTCTAAAGTGTATTTTTAAAAGAGGGAGAGAGCACGAGAGAAAGGAAACCGTCTCATGTATGTGGCATTTTATTTGTTTCTGGCCTTCCTTTTTTTAAAAAAAGGCAAACAGTGGGCTCATTTAAGGAAGAGGTGTCCGTACATCATGAATTACAGCTGGTGTGATGAAACTCCCTTTCCACTTGGTAAAACAAAACGGGTGCCCAGGGAACTTGCCTTGGCACTGAGGGGTGGGATCCAGTCACCTGTCTGCCAAGCATTGGGGCTGGGAAAATCCATCCACAGCCTCGCAGCCGATGACATTCCGGCTTTCGTTCCTCGCTGATGTTATGACAACCACAAACAATACCAGTCTCACAGATATTCAAAGGAACTGAAAACTTGACAGGAGACCTCCCTATTGCATCTCCATCCCTTCTTGAAGCTTCCAATATTTCCAGTTTAAATCACCTTCCTCTTTCATGTGCGCATGCCCCCGAATTCTATGACTATTTGGTCCTACCAAGGGTTTTCCTCATCGCACGTACTGCGTGATATAATTAACAAGAGTCGTGGATGGAATTTGAGCTGGGCTTCGGTGTCCTCTTGTTAATGACGGTAGGACCCTGAGTGAGTTCTCTTGGATGCCTTTGTGCCTCCGTTTATCCATAACAGCAGATACCCAGTGCTGGGTACTTAGCAGGGACCTAATATACCTTTCTGAGCTAGCCTGCCCTCTCTCCCTCTGCAATAAGTCAATATCTGGAAAACCGCTGTTCCCACAAGCCCTTGGCACCGTTGCGCTTTTAGCGATACCAAGATGTTTACCAGTTGGGCAGCCCTGGCTCTAGGCAATCTATCGGCCCCTTGGTTATGCATCAGGGCCTCAGCACAGAGAACTCATGTCTGCTTAAAAAGTCACGCACTCAAATTTCCCCCCAGGACCCAGAACGCTAGCTTTTGGGAAGCCCAAGGATATGCTTCTTCCTTCTAGAGAGGAAGAGTGGATGGGCAAACACCTTAAGAGTCTTCGCTGTGATTTTTTTACTTCTCTTCACATACAGGAAAGAACGGGCAATTATTTGACTGACTGAAGTTGCACGAACGTCAAAATGATTCTTTAGGGGAAAAAAGATCCACTTTGGAGTCTCAGTTACTCGGATCAGCAGTCTACACTGACATCAGTCACGTTCATTATGAGCAATGCCTACTTATCCCCCAGACATTGCCAGAGCTGGTTACAGACCTATATGCAGGACACCGTGGTCCTATATGTAGGTTAGGTATGTTCAGGTGCCCTTGACGTATGTCAAGGTCCTTCCAACCTGTAAGTGGGGTGGGGGGGGGGAGAGCTTTAGAAGTCCTGGTTTGTGCAACCACTCCCCAAATGACTTGTTTTTCTAGAGGACCAAAGCCCAGCCGCACAAAGGATGCAGAACGCTTTCCCCAGTTCTAGTGGAGGATATTTAAGGACCGCATAGAACACTGGTGTGCATGCAGCGTCCCTGCCTGACTCCTTGGCCCTAGAACACCGGGCTTGTCCACCAGTCCTCAGTTGTAGGGCCCTGCTGGTTGGGTCGCTTTCCTTACCTTCAAAAAGGCCAAATTTAAAACTCCGCAGTCCCATACAACAACTTTTCAGTAACAGCTGACTGGCTGGTCCCCGCAGCCCTTAAAGAGAGGAGTTGTCAGAGGCCAGCGGAGGCCCGAGCAGATGGGAGCCGAGATGGCTGGGCAGCCAGTGGACGTGGGAGTTGGCCGCCTGGCAGCCTTCCCGTAGTCTGGAGGTGCTGTGTGTGACTGCCAATTTGGTTCCCACTCGAGGCTGCGGGCCCTCTCCCCCTTTCCAATTCCCTGACAGGCCGGGCAGATTTTTCTTTGGCTTTTGAAAATCCGGGGCACGCTACGGTTCAGAGTCACCAAGTTCCAGCTGCTAGAGAGAGCCAGCCTTTCGCTGCAGCCCCACCACCAACATGATGTCTTTACACCCAGCGAGGTAGAGGGCCTTCCTTGAGGCGGGCGAGAGCCCACAAGAGTTCGATGCTGCCACTCGGGTCCTGGAGACAGAGGAGAGGACTCACAAGGGCTGGCCTGGAGCCATCCCACTATCCCTGGCACTCACAGTTCCACATGGAGCTCTGCGGCTCTTCAGGACAAAGAGGAGTGTTTCTATCAGCCCCACGTTCTGCTGACAAATGCATAATCAACTGACAGAAAGCGACCGAGCAGCGTTTCCAAACTCCCAGTTACGGGGAGGCCGAGCCCAAGCGGGGATGGTCACTTTCTGCAGGTGTTCGGCCAGTGTCCCTTCATTTGCATGTATTTGCATAGACTGTCAAACAGTTGGCTGACAGAAAGTCTGAGGAGGTCTGGACACAGCCCAAACCTGTCAGTGGCTTTCTCCTTGCCACTCAAGGTTGGCTTGGGCTGCAATTAAAGCAGGAAACGAATACTTCTGACATTGCAGTGTACCCAGCCACAGCTGGGTGAAGTTAAATGGTAGAGTGTGCTTCATTTAGAGGGACAAGATGCAAGCTGGGGGCGGGCGGGGGGAAGAGAAGAAAGAAAGGGGGGCGGGTAGTGGTCCATGCTCAGAAAGCGACTCTCTGAATGCAGTCTTCAAAGGGAGAGAAATAGGCTGTAATCCTCCCATGTTGCCGGGCTGCGTTGTTTGTTTGTTGTTGTTGTTTGGGGTGAGTGAGCAGATTCCCCCGCCCCCCGCCGTGTGAGGTCAATTCCGCGTGTGAAAGGAGCTTGCCAGACACTACACCTTCTATCCTCAGCCATCAGGCATCCTCTCAGAGCAGAAGGGAGGAACCAAATCCCGAAACTGCATTTCCGTGGCACACTCTCTCCCATGTGAGGCTCCACTGTGCTGTCCGGGGCTGACAAGTAGGTGGCAGGACTTCAGAGAGGGTGAGAAAGTTGGAGGAGACCAGGCAACAGGCATCGTGTTGTTCCCCCATCTCGCTGCCTGAGGATCGCAGATCATATTAGCATATGGATTGCGGTGGGAAAGAAACACAAATCAGAGCCTTGGCTACTACTGTAAAAGAGGAGATGGGGGCGGGGAAGGAAGAAAGCCGTCAGAAAGGTGGTGGTGGTTTTTAGGAACACAGGAGATTTATATTTGGGGAGGCCTGCATCCTTCTGAGATGTCGTTTCATAGATGCTTTGAGCGAGACCTAACAATTTATTAAATACTTCATCTCTAAACAGTGGTGGGCACTAGAGTTTCATGAGCAGGAGACAATAGATTCCGTTTATTCGCCAACAATACAGACACTGTTTAGCTCTGGACTGCAAGTGGCTGAGCCATCTGGCACGTATCTCCACAGTAAAACATTGTCTGTGACACAAAAAATGACTACATCCCCAGGACAAACTAGTGTGACCTCTAAATAAAGCCTTCCTCTGAAGCTATGATATCACACAGCCCAGGGGACACCAGCACAATTGAATCTGGTCACCAAAAGCCCAAGTGACATAGGACTATGTAAATGGAATTTTATAGGAGACTTTTTGTCCTCCGTGGCAAGCCATCCAGATCCGTCCACAGCACTGAAACAGCTTTTTCATCCACCCCTGGGACAACAGTGCAGTTCTATTTGGGGATTGGCAGTCCTTTTTCTCCAGCACCCGACCCAGGAAGCACACGTCCGTGTCCAGAGGCAGCACCTGCAACCACGGCTTCCAACAACATTTCACTGACGGGGTCCCCACCTGCGCCAGGCTTTTTCCTGATATTTCGGAAACAAGTGGCCCTTTCTCCTCCCTGCCAGGGGGAAGGCCCAAGTTTGCCAGCTTCTTCACAAATAGCTGAACAAGTCACTCTCAGCATTGCACCACCTGAATGCCCGCTTCACTGGGCAAACAAGCGCGCACACACACACACACTCACTCCCCATCACCCTATCCAAGAAAGGGGCCATTTCAGTGAAAGAAGTGTCACTCTCCGGAAAAGACCCAATTCAGTCTCCACAACCAAGACATTTGTGTTGCTGCTGGGTGGGGACATTTCATGACAGAAATTGAGACACGGTGAGAAACAGACCAAAAGCTGGCTTGGCTTAAGCATTCCACCTGTTCCAACCTCTGCTGGTTTGGTTTGGTTTTTTAAAGAAAGAACCCTGATCCTTTGCCGTGCATGAAACTTTTGCATAAAGAATGCCTCGGAAGATAAGATCTCTAAGTGCTTTCCAAATGCAAGGAGGCATTAGATCGTTTTGCAGCCAGACTCACCTGAGGGATGACACATGTGCACAGTGATGAAACACCATGTTTGGGAATAAAGGGAGGAGGGTTGAATTCCTACATGAACATTTCCCAGCCCTGCCATCTTAGGCAAATCACTTAACCTCTTGGTGCCTATCCTCATTAGTAAAAAGAGATAACATTTTCCCCCTTGCCACAGTGGTGGGGAGGCGAGAAACATAGCTACTATTATATGTTGTAAAGTGGATGCCTTCTAAAAATTTCCTGAGAAGATGGCAGAGTAGAAGGACGTGCGCTCACTCCCTCTCACGAGAGCACTGGAATCACAGCTAACTGCTGAACAGTCATGCACAGGAAGACACTGGAACTCACCAAAAAAGATACCCCACACCAAAAGACAAAGGAGAAGCCACAGTGAGGTGGTAGGAGCAGCACAATCACAGTAAAATCAAGTCCCATAACCGCTGGGTGGGTGACTCACCAACTGGAGAACACTTATACCACAGAAGTCCACCCACTGGAGTGAAGGTTCTGAGCCCCACATCAGCCTTCCCAACCCGGGGGTCCGGCAATGGGAGGAGGAATTCCCAGAGAATCAGACTTTGAAGGCTAGCGGGATTTGATTGCAGGACTTCAACAGGACGGGGGGAAACAGAGACTCCACTCTTGGAGGGCACACACAAAGTCGTATGCATGTCAGGACCCGGGGAAAGGAGCAGTGACCCCATAGGAGACTGAACCAGACCCACCTGCTAGTGTTGGAGGGTCTCCTGCAGAGGCAGAGGGTGGCTATGGCTCATTGCGGGGACAAGGACACTGGCAGCAGAAGTTCTGGGAAGTACTCCTTGGCGTGAGCCCTCCGGAGTCTGCCATTAGCCCACCAAAGAGCCTGCAGGCTCCAGTGCTGGGTCGCCTCAGTCACATAACCAGCAGGGAAGGAACTCAGACCCACCCATCAGCAGACAAGCAGATTAAAGTTTTACTGAGCTCTGCCCCCCAGAGCAACACCCAGCTCTACCCACCACCAGTTCCTCCCATCAGGAAGCTTGCACAAGCTTCTTAGATAGCCTCATCCACCACAGGGCAGACAGCAGAAGCAAGAACTACAATCCTGCATAAACCACATTCACAGAAAGATAGACAAAATGAAAAAGCCGAGGACTATGTACTAGATGAAGGAACAAGATAAAACCCCAGAAAAACAACTAAAGGAAGTGGAGATAGGCAATCTTGCAGAAAAAGAATTCAGGATAATGGTAGTGAAGATGATCCAGGACCTCAGAAAAAGAATGGAGGCAAGGATCGAGAAGATGCAAGAAATGTTTAACAAAGACCTAGAAAAATTAAAAAACAAACACATAGAAGAATTAAAGAACAAACAAACAGAGATGAACAATACAAAAACTGAATTGAAAAATACACTAGAAGGAATCAATAGCAGAATAACTGAGGCCAAAGAATGGATAAGTGACCTGGAAGACAGAATGGTGGAATTCACTGCTGCAGAACAGAATAAAGAAAAAAGAATGAAAAGAAATGAAGACAGCCTAAGAGACTTCTGGGACAACATTAAACACAGAAACATTCGCATTATAGGGGTCCCAGAAGGAGAAGAGAGAGGAAGGAGCCCAGAAAATATTTGAAGAGATTAGAGTCGAAAACTTCCCTAACATGGGAAAGGAAATAGCCACCCAAATCCAGAAAGCGCAGAGAGTCCCAGGCAGGATAAACCCAAGGAGAAACATGTGGAGACACATAGCAATCAAACTGACAAAAATTAAAGAAGAAAAATTATTAAAAGCAACAAGGGAAAAATAACATACAAGAGAACTCTCAGCTCTGACTTTGCAGAAACTCTACAAACCAGAAGGGAGTGACACAATATATTTAAAGTGATGAAAGGGAAGAAGCTACAACCAAGATTACTCTACCTGGCAAGGATCTCATTCAGATTCAACAGAGAAATCAAAAGCTTTACAGACAAGCAAAAGTTAAGAGAATTCAGCACCACCAAACCAGCTCTACAACAAATGCTGAAGGAACTTCTTTAGGCAGGAAACACAAGAGAAGGAAAAGACCTACAAAAACAAACCCAAAACAATAAAGAAAATGGGAATAGGAACATACATATCGATAATTACCTTAAACATGAATGGATTAAATGCTCCAACTAAAAGACACAAGCTCGCTGAATGGATACAAAAACAAGACCTATATATATGCTGTCGACAATAGACCCACTTCAGACCTATGGACACATACAGACTGAAAGTGAGGGGATGGAAAAAGATATTCCATGAAAATGGAAATCAAAAGAAAGCTGGAGTAGCAATTGTCATATCAGACAAAATAGACTTTAAAATAAAGACTATTACAAGAAACCAAGAAGGACACTACATAATGATCAAGGGATCAATCCAAGAAGAAGATATAACAATTGTAAATATTTATGCACCCAACATAGGAGCCCCTCAATACATAAGGCAAATGCTAGCAGCCATAAAAGGGAAAATTGACAGTAACAGAATCATACTAGGGGACTTTAACATCCTACTTTCACCAATGGACAGATCATCCAAAATGAAAATAAATAAGGAAGCACAAGCTTTAAATGATACATTAAACAAGATGGACTTAATTGATATTCATAGGACATTCCATCCAAAAACAACAGAATACACTTTCTTCTCAAGTGCACATGGAACATTCTCCAGGATAGATCACATTTTGGGTCACAGATCAAGCCTCGGTAAACTTTAGAAAATTGAAATCATATCAAGCATCTTTTCTGATCACAGTGCTATGAGATTAGAAATCAATTACAGGGGAAAAAATGAAAAAACACAAACACATGGAGGCTAAACAATACGTTACTAAATAACCAAGAGATCACTGAGGAAATCAAAGAGGAAATCAAAAAATACCTAGATACAAATGACAATGAAAACACTACGATCCAAAACCTATGGGATGTGGCGAAAGCAGTTCTAAGAGGGAAGTTTATTGCAATACAATCCTACCTCAGGAAACGAGAAAAATCTCAAATAAACAATCTAAACTTACACCTAAAGGAACTAGAGAAAGAAGAACAAACAAAACCCAAAGTTAGTAGAAGGAAAGAAATCATAAAGATCAGAGCAGAAATAAATGAAATAGAAACAAAGAAAACAATAGCCAAGATCAATAAAACTAAAAGATGGTTCTTTGAGAAGATAAAATTGATAAACCTTTAGCCAGACTCATCAAGAAAAAGAGGGAGAAGATGCAAATCAATAAAATTAGAAATGAAAAAGGAGAAGTTACAGCGGACACTGCAGAAATACAAAGCATTATAAGAGACTACTGCAAGCAATTCTATGCCAATAAAATGGAAAATCTGGAGGAAATGGACAAATTCTTAGAAAGGTATAACCTTCCAAGACTGAACCAGGAAGAAATAGAAAATATGAACAGACCAATCACAAGTAATGAAACTGAAACTGCGATTAAAAATCTTCCAACAAACAAAAGTCCAGGACCAGATGGCTTCACAGACAGCTACATGTAAAAGAATGAAATTAGAACACTTCCTACCACCATACACAAAAATAAACTCAAAATGAATTAAAGACCTAAATGTGAGGCCAGACACTATAAAACTCTTAGGGTAAAACATAGGCAGAACACTCTACGACAGAAGTCACAGCAAGATCCTTTTGACCCACCTCCTAGAGAAATGGAAATAAAAACAAAAATAAACAAATGGGCCCTATGAAACTTAAAAGCTTTGGCACAGCAATGGAAACCATCAACAAGACAAAAAGACAACCCTCATAACGGGAGAAAATATTTGCAAACGAATCAACAAAGGACTAATCTCCAAAATATATAAACAGCTCATGCAGCTCAATATTAAAAAAATAAATCACCCAGTCAAAAAATGGGCAGAAGACCTAAATAGACGTTTCTCCAAAGAAGACATACAGATGGCCAAGAGGCACACGAAAAGCCTCTCAACATCACTAATTATTAGAGAAATGCAAATCAAAACTACAATGAGGTATCACCTCACACCAGTTAGAATGGCCATCATCAGAAAATCTACAAACAACAAATGCTGGAGAGGGTGTAGATGAAAGAGAACCCTCTTGCACTGTTGGTGGGAATGTAAATTGATACAGCCACTATGGAGAACAGTATGGAGGTTCCTTAAAAAACTAAAAATAGAATTACCATATGATTCAGCAATCCCACTACTGGGCATATACCCAGAGAAAACCATAATTCAAAAAGACACATGCACCCCAATGTTCATTGCAGCACTATTTACAATAGCCAGGTCATGGAAGCAACCTAAGTGCCCTTCAACAGATGAATGGTTAAAGAAGAAGTGGTACATATATATGATGGAATATTACTCAGCCATAAAAAGGAATGAAATTGGGTCATTTAAAGAGACGTGGATGGACCTAGAGACTGTCATACAGAGTGAAGTAAGTCAGAAAGAGAAAAACAAATATCGTATATTAACGCAGATATGTGTAATCTAGAAAAATGGTACAGATGAACCGGTTTGCAAGGCAGAAATAGAGACACAGACGTAGAGAACAATCATATGGATACCAAGGGGGGAAAGTGGGCGGGGGGGATGAACTGGAATATTGGGATTGACATATATACACTAATATGTATAAAATAGATTACTAATAACCTGCTGTATAAAAATATAAAATTAAATGATTCAAAAAAAAAGAGATAACATTTTCTTTTTCATAGGAATTATATTTGGAAAATATATGACACATGCTTAACATAATACCTGGCAGACAGTAAGTATTTATCTGATAAATGGTAGCTATGACAATAATGATAACAGATAATGGTAACTTCGCTTCTATGACTCCTGGTTAATTTCAGTAGGAAAATATGTTCCAGGGTACCAGAAATGGATGCATTTAAATGCACATTGACCCTTGATAATAGTAACATTTATTATCATTATTGTTTAGCATAAGCCCAAATAATTTGGCAAAGTTGGATTGTCTACTGTCCTACCAGTTGGCTTATCCTCTACCCTATTTCTGGACAAAACTTTATTCATGCAGCATGAATCTGGCCATAATTTTACATCAAATTATTCTTGTGACCATCATATTTTTAAAAATCATGAGAAACCGGGCTTCCCTGGTGGCGCAGTGGTTGAGAGTCTGCCTGCTGATGCAGGGGACACGGGTTCGTGCCCCGGTCTGGGAAGATCCCACATGCTGCAGAGCTGCTGGGCCCGTGAGCCATGGCCGCTGAGCCTGCGCGCCCGGAGCCTGTGCTCCGCAACGGGAGAGGCCACAACAGTAAGAGGCCCGCGTACCGCAAAAACAAAACAAAACAAAAAAATAATGAGAAACCACACGCACAGTTGCCACATGTTAGGTGTAGAGTTTTTGCTGCTCGCTTGGTATCTTAAAATGATTCTATCTACGTTTGCTTTACCTCCATCAATCCCAAGATTTTAAGTGCTTGCAATTAATTTAAGAGTAATCTTTATAGTTATGACAGGTTGATTTCTAGAAATGAAATCATTTGGTTGAAATTATGAATGCTGATTTTTCTCACAGTCAGTTAGCTGAGAGGATGCAATCCAGACTCAGAGCCTAGGAAACAGTTCATAAAAATGACCACAAATGCCACATTTAACCAACTATAAATTGAGGTCTGGACCATTTAGTAACAGGTATTAAATCAGTTTAGGAGGACATAATTATAATTTTGATTATCTTCTATATGACTCCTCTAGACATTTTCAGCAGAAATTCAAAGTGTTCCCAGAATATCAAAGCTAATGGACATTTCCGTATGGAAAACCTTTCAACTTTATATCTTTGGAAAATGTAAAATATTCAATACCTATGCATAAATCTCCACCTCTGTTTCCTTAGGACTTTTTGGTTTTGTTCTGTTTTTTAATGCTTGAATATGGAAGCTGTGGTGTAGGTGGCATTATTCCTATAAATCCTGGTTAATTTTAGGAAGAAAACGGTTCCCAGGCTAACAGTCAACCATGCAAACAAACACTGACCTGGAATCATGGAGCCATAGAAAGTCAGGCTAAAGACAAATACAAGTGTAATTAAACTTAGCATATACCTTTGTGATGGGAGCACAGAATCAAGTCCTCTCCTATGCTGTTGATGGTCACTTTTTTTGAGAGTAATTTGGCAGTCTTTACCAACATGTAAAATGTTTACACCCTCTGATCCAGAAATTCCACTTCTGGGACTATATCCTACTGAGCTATTTCCTCAAGTGTATGAGAACATATAAAGAGGTTGATTATAATATTATTTGCAAAAGAGACACATTGGAGATAAGCTAAATGTCCATCCACAGGGGACTGACTGACTAACTTATGGGGAGAATTATGGGGAGCCATACATATAGCATGCTCTATCTCTACATCTACATCTATATTGATACATAAAATTCTCTAAAAAAATGTACATCAAGCCATTAAGAAGATGAATGATCATTTTTACAGCGGTACGCGGGCCTCTCACTGTTGTGGCCTCTCCCATTGCGGAGCACAGGCTCCGGGCGCGCAGGCTCAGCGGCCATGGCTCACGGGCCCAGCCGCTCTGCAGCATGTGGAATCTTCCCGGACCGGGGCACGAACCCGTGTCCCCTGCATCAGCAGGTGGACTCTCAACCACTGCGCCACCAGGGAAGCCCAGCATGCCCTTTCTTATTACTCACATTTTTAACCAAAACCACACAATCCTTTTGTGCTTTAAAAAGAAATACAAGTTGAAAATACGTTTCCCAGGAACAGTTCACTGTTAAGGTGCTCATCCTCCTTGGCATGGGGAACATCAACTTCACAAGGCGGAAGAGAAGGGGGAGTTGGCCAGCAAAACTTCCTGGACGCCCACGGGGATGGGGGTCCAGTGACAAAGGCTGAGGGAGTTACAGCCAAAGAGAAAAAAAATATCCCTTTCCCTAAGGGACTTACTGGGCATAATAAGTCTGTGGTTAAAAAAAAAAAGTAACATGAACGATGATTTGATTTACCCCAGCTGTAGGGTTTTAGTAGTTTATGGTTATTATTGATTCTGTGACAACAGCACATGTCATACAATGTAATACTCAAGAGTCCAGACTCTTGGGTCAGAGTATGGTCAACTCTGCCACTTCCTAGCTGTGGGGCTTTGGTAAGCTTAGAGTCTCTGGGCCTCAGTTTCCCTCTCTGTAAAATGGGGATAATTGTATTATCTATCTCACAAGGTTAATGTAAAGCACTTAATGCAAAACCTAGTATCTATCATGTACTAGGCACATGCCATTAATTCAAGGGCCATAAATCTAGCTATTATTATTTTCATTGCTTATTATCATTACAACTAGTTTGGTTATCCATCCACTGCCCTTCACACAAAAGGACAGTGTGATATAGTCTACATTTCTGAGGATGATCTGACCCACCATTAGTTCGATACGGGTTTTAGGTCACTCGACCAACAAAGAAATTCATGCTTAACCAGCCCCAGGCTTTGCCTACATCACTGATCCACATTTTCAACGCAACAGACTGGGATGGGAGGGTCTGTGGACCTGAAACAAAGGCGGGCTCACCCGTAAATGCTGACAGAAACAGGCAGTTGTTTAACCAAGATGTCATTCGATCTGCAGAAATGGATACTTCCCCTGCCTACAGCCAGGCTCCCAGGTGACCCTGACCCATGGGACAATTTCTTCTGCAGAGGACACAGGATTTCCAGCTCAGGAGCTGTTCTGTGGCAAAGCTGGAGCTGGTTTCAGTGATCAGACACTCTTGTCCCTCCCACCCCCCCACCCCCCATCTTCCAGGTTTAAGTCCTAAGATGACGGTCAGGGACTCCCAAATCCATCCCCTTTGCCTGAGGGTGGTGTTAGGCAGGAAAGTTCCTAGAATAGAAACTCACTTACGTCACCCGGAGGAGACACAGACACAGAAGGCTGGGGGCCCAGGCAGCCACCCTGGCTTCCCCTCATGGTGTTTCTACATCTTTCTGGAAACCCAGTCCATGCTCCTGCCTTCAATCCTGCAACTTACACATGAGCTTCACCGGCACCGAGTCCTAAACCCCAAATCCTACATGCCCTTTTTGCTGCTTCACCAGATTTCACTTGACTAATTCATTCTTCCAGTTCTAATCCCCATGAGAGCAATTAGACAGTCCCACTCATCTTTGGCAAGCTAGAGAAACTAGTCAGACACTATAGACCCAGGTCAGGTGGTGTAGACAATGGCTATTTAAGCCTATTAGGTAGTTATGAGTGGACAGGCAATGACTGACATCTCTAGAAACCAGTAAGACCTAGGGAAGAGACTCTTCTCCCTTCTCATTGGCCAGCACAATGTCTAGAGGTCCTGAACTGACAAGAAGCTGTTCTCATATATAGGTGCAGGGGACCATGGGGCAGGTAGAAACCTTGGCTGTCTTTTCTGTGACTAAAATACAATTGTATTTTTCTGTGATCTAGACTTTATTCCATAGCTTTTTTCTTATCAGATGTAACTCATAACAAGGATGACCCAAAAAGTCATTTTTTATGAGATAATCTACCTTTTACTACTAATACAGATGCTTTATGTACAGCTCTTTATTTATCCTTTATCAATTCAAACTGCTTTCACATATGTTCATTTGTTTGGGTCATATACAAGGTGAGGTGTATCTTATTATCTCCTTTCTACAGAGGCAAATGCAGCTCAGAGAGGTTGAGGGATTAGCCCAAGGTCACAGAGCAAGAAAGTGAGACTGGAATTAGAATCCAGGTTTTCAAACTCTTGGGTCGGTCTTCCTTACATGTTTTTGAACATTCTGTGGGATATTCAAAAAAATATTTCTGAAATGAACTAGATCTCACTTTTTCCCTGTCTCTCTTTTATTGACAGCAGATATAAGGATCCACCAGTGAAACAGTAACCCATTAGCTGGGCCTGTCAGGAAGTGAAAAGTGTCCCACAGAAATTCTCCTTATTGAAGGGACGCCTGGTCATGACCATTGGGGGCGGGGGTGGTGTGTCTCAACCACACGCAGATTTCAGTGACCTGGGAACCTGGTCCCCAGGCTGTGAGCGCCCCTCCTGTGCTCCCATTTCCTAGTGGAAGACATCTGCTCCTCTCTGGCCTCTGAGCAGAGGTGGGTGACCCAAGCCATAGGTGGCCAGACTGCCTTAGACTCTGTCCTTCTCCTCAGCCAGCAAAAAACAGTCGAACATACATCTGGCGTGTGGCGACCTCAGTGGGAGTCTGCACCCACATTCTTGCTTTCAGCCACATTTTTATGGCTTGGAAACTCATCACTGGGTGGCAGTTTGCCAAAGAATGAGCAAAATGGGACCAGCCTTGCCATGTAAACAAATTCATGTGTATAAGCACACGTTCCTGAAACGTGGTAAAAGGGAAAGGTCTTTTCTCACTCCCAAGAACCCTGAAGCCATTCAAGGCAAATGACTTGCCCAAGGGCAAGCAGCTAACTGCTGGCAAGGGCCGGGCCAAATAGAACCTGGGTCTCTGGATGACTGGAACGAAGCCCAGTGCCTCGATGGAGCCAACAACACATGATTCACTCACCCCAAATGATGTTGGCATCTGCCAATGAAAACCAGAGCAAGACGCAGAAATTGCGAGAGGGTCCTCCTCTTACCTTTCCAAGACTGGTCACTAGCACTCAGAGTCCTTTTTGTTATTTTCTTAAAATTGAAGTATAGTTGATTTACAGTATTAGCTTCTGTGGTACAGCAAAGTGACTCATATATATATATATACGTTCTTCTTTATACTCTTTTCCATTATGGTTTATCTCAGGATATATCGTTCCCTGTGCTATACAATAGCACCATGTTGTTTATCCATTCTATATGTAATAGTTTGCATCTACTAACCCCAAACTCCCAGTCCATCCATCCCCCATCAGAGTCCTTTCTGGAACTCCTTCTGAAGCCTGGGCCCCTCAGGGAAACAGCCACAGAGTGAGTAAACAAACGAACGCAGACCAATCATCCCCAAAATAATGGAATCAAGCCAAGGTGTCAGGGCTGGCCGAGGGCTTAAAAACATGCCTGTAAGAATTCATCCTGAATCCACATGTGTTGAATCATAAGACCGTTATACTGCCCCATGCCCCTTAGGAAAGGATGTAGAAGAACAGTGGGTGATCCGTGTTGGCAAAGATGTTGCCGAGCGGGAAGCAGGGACAACAGGATAAACCTCTTTCTGGGCATCTGGAATTCTGGAAGATGCTTCTGCCCTCAACAGTGATCACCGGGCATGGCAAGAGGTAGACGGTCCCTGGCCAAAACTGTAACTGGGATGGCATGATTTTCTGCAGAAACACAGCAGAGACGCAGAATACCCCTTCCTTCCTTGGAGCCTGCAAGGGCTCCCATCTTAAACAGCTGCCTGTTTGGGGCAGGCTTTCTACATATAAAAATGTCAGGTGTCAGGGGCTGGGTAGAGGGCAGGGAGAGGCAGGAGGGGGACACTGGTGCCTGACCCCATGCACGACAGGCCCTTGCACCCCCAGCAGGTGAGGTGCACTGTTGACATCAGGTAGGGGGTCCCTCCTCACCTGACTTGCACCAGGTAGGGCAGGACAAGGCCTCCTTGTTTTGGTGCCAGACAAGTGTCTGTGGTCAGGAGCCACAGACACATATGCCACAGACTACACAGACCATTCCCAAAGACCTGCGCCACCCAGATCAGCGGGGGCTCCACGACATTAGCAAATGAAGAATGTTGAAACAGGGACAAATTGTCATCCACTTTATGCATTCACTTTCCACCTAGAAACACAAGGCATAAACAATTCCACTATTCACAGAATAATGGCAGGTATGCAAAACATTCTTTCATGGTGCACTTCAATGTGGCTTGGTGTTGGGACCAAGAGTAAGTTGAGTTCTTTGCAACAGGTTGGCCTTCGGGGACCAAATCTGCAGACAGCCTTGTTCAGAAAGAGCTCCCCAAGTCTAAGCTTGAAGTCTGGAAGAAGTGGGCCCAGGCGATGCCTCTCCAGGCCCTCTTATTGGATCAGATGTTTCCTCCATAAATAGGTAAGCTCAAGTTCCCCAGACTCTGGCTTTGGGATGGGGAAAGCAGGAACAACCCTGGCTTCTATATAATATGAGCATTTGTCTAAAGCCACTTTCTGGATGCTTTTTCGCCTGGAGATGTAACCCAAGTCCGAGGAGCCTTCATTTTCATTTACCGTGTAAGCACGTGGTACCCATGTTACCTGGCCTCGAGGTCGCTCTGTCCTCCCTTCCCTGGTTCGGTTCCTGAGAGGAGACTGAACTGCACACCCTGGGCCACTGGGATCCCCCTTGGCGTCTCCTTGCTGCCTCACACCCGCCCCATCTGGAAATTACCAAGTCCTTACGGACTTTGCTCTTTATTCACCCACAAAGAATGTAAGAATCCGTTTTTCAAGAACTGAATAGAAACCCCCTCGTCACCGTATCAGGGCGGCTGTTCCACGCCAACTCAGTAATTGCCCCGTTTCTAGTGCCTTTTTTCCCTCCACCAAAACCAACTTAAGCTGATTACCATCATCTCAAACAACCTCACTGGGCTCTAGATATATCCATTTAATATGGCCAAGACAAGCAGACAACTGCTGTTTTCAAAAGACGATCTGACAGATTCTATTCACTTTCAAAGTAGCTCTCCACGGCTGGAATAATTATCTTTCATTTCCCTCATTCTGACACCTTTCAATGATTTGTTGACATCTGAAGAGTTATGGGCAATCTTAGAAGAGGCAGCTGGACTTTCCACCCCCAAAGACACAAATACAGAAAGGATTCCCATACAGCATCTGAAATAACTCTGTTCTTTGCAAATGGATATCCAAATCTGCATGTTAATAGGGGCACTTTTATCTTCAAATATAACCTCAGAAGGAGAAAGCGGGACGGTATTCATTTAACTGGTTCGCTGCCAGCTCGAGAGAAAATGCACCTTTCTCTGAAAACCTGGGTTCCCTCACTTGACCAATAAAAACAAACAAAACAAACCCAGAGCCAATATCCCGAGTTTTCAAACATCTGATGTTTGGTGCCGTCTTCTGTGGAGGGAGAACAGCAGGAGAAACCCAAGCAAATGGCAAGAGGCCTCCACTCTTTCCTCTGTGGCCAACAGGGTTTTAAGTGAGTATGACTGACATAGCGACTGTTAATAATGTTCACTTATAGCCCTTGCTTGAGGGTGTCTCTAAGTGCCTTCCCAGCGAACACAGGCCTCAGGCTGCTGGAAGGAGCTGGCCGCAGGGATGAGCCTCCTGCCTTGGTCGCAGCTCCGGTTCCTATCTCAGCACAAGGAGGCACACTGTCTTGCAAACCTGGACTAAATGGGGTCGGGGGAGTTTTTAAAAGACAGTATGTATAACATTTTGATATGTTATCCAACTACAAGAATAGAGTCTATCACAAGCAGGATAGATAGGTAATGCCAATGTCTCTGGATTCTTTTCTCTCTCTTCTTGGATTTCTCCCTCCCCCAATTTGAAAACTTCAGTGGGCAATTCTAGTAGTCTGTCAGGCTGAGTGCTTGGTAGATTTCGGCATAGGGAACTAGTGCCCTGAGTGCAAGCAAAGGTGGGATTCACCTGCCATAGTTCTCCGAGGTAAATAAGCAAAAAGGCAAATGGAACAAGTAGGCTGAAGTTTTCAGCCTGGAGTGATCACAGCCCGGAGCCTGTCTGTGGTTGTCGGGAGCCTTCCACACCCACACTGCTGGGGATCCAGAGGTGGCTGGACCAGGGGAGGGGCTGCCAGGGAGGACTTGGCAAGGAAACCGGCGGTGGGAGTTGGTTTGTGTTCAGAGAGTGCACGGCAGTGAGACTGCTGGAGTTGAAGGCACTCATTTGAGTTTTCCAGCTCCTATCAGATCGCAGCCACCCCCCACCGCGTCTACCCCCCAAAAGAGGCAAGCCTCCAAGGACATGAGAACACCTCATCCACCGGTCACTTCTCTTCCCAGGCTTTTAGCCACAGTCTCTCAGTCAACAGCGCCCCTTACTGGCCAGTGGGCTGTAAAGCCACACAGCTCTGGGGCTCCTCCCCAGATTGCAACCTGGAAATCGACATGTATTTGTTTCAACTCTATTTATAGAATTTGGGGCACAGGGGGAATAGCGGCCCTAGAAATCCCAGCTCAAGGCTCCCGACAACCCCTCTGTCTTGAATTCTGGTCTCGGCAAAGTTGGGTTTATCTGCAGCGGGTTTATCGTCAAGGGAGCTGCTTCTCCCAGGAGACCAATAACCACAAACACACTGTGTGTGATCCTAGCAGATCCAAGCATCAAGAAGCCTTCACCAATATCAAACATCCTGGCGGGAGAATCTGTTCCCTGCGAGCAGGATGGATTTGAATTCTAAGTGGTTGAAGTCAGAGGGCAGTCATTAAAAGCCAGAGAGGGATTGGCCCCTTGCTGAATTTCTCCAAAGAAACCCTCCGGATTAAAGGTTCATTAGCAAACCGTAGTGGGTCAGCTGATCACCAGAGAGAGACGAAGACTGGCAGAGGCAGCAGCTGGGCGGGCGGGGAAAGCTGACCTGGGTTATTTTGGGTGAGGGGCGGCACACAGGGAGACAGAGAGGTGGAGGGAGTTTATTTTGGTTGAGGAGCTTTATTTTGCTTTCTAGCTTGTGAGGATTCGATCCCCCTGGGTAATTTAAAGTTTGTAAAGAACCCGGGAATTTCCTAGAGGGAAAGCGCCATCACAAATAAAATAAAGGGGTCACCGTCCTCGTGTTGGTGGAGAAGGGTGTCAAAGGCGGTGCCGTCAGGTTCTTAGGTTTTTAGCTAACAGGGTTAGGTACCACTTGCGGGCATTTTAGGGAAGCTGCTTCTCACGTTTGGAGAGCATTTATTGTTCTGGTGACTGTGCTGTGATTTTCCATCTGTGAATTCATTTAATTCTCACAACAGATCAAATGCACTAATTAATTTATTCTGAATCCATATGTGCTTAATCAAAATAACTTTATAATGCCCGCCACCGCTCTTGGAAAATGGGGGTTAGTTTAGCTGGCTGCTCTGAGTCAGGCTTCTTAATCCCTCCCAAGGCCACTGTCAATATGCTGTACCCTATTCAGGCGTCAGCAGTGACTTCTCACGCCTGCTCCATCAAGTCTGATTTCCTCTGCCTTCCTGGCCAAGCCTTTTATAACGCTCTTCTTCTGCCCCCTCTTCTTCCAGCTTCTCCCCTATGTCTCCGAGCAAATTCATAACCCCAGGAGTGGGTCCAGTGTCCCAGATGGGAGGGGCGTGACATTCCATAATCAAACAGTCTTGCTATTATCTGGTAGAACACATCAAGACTCATAGAACATACACATTGTCTTTTATTTCAACTTTGGATGTTACTTTCCAACACATACAGAGTCTGCAGGCACGGGGGGTCTGGGGAGTGCTTTCCCAATAGGCATGCACACCCCTCAGTTCCGGACTTTTGAGGAACACCATGCAATCATCTGCTTAAGAAGAAGAGAAAACTACACTCCCCGTTGTAAAAATGTGTCCAATGCTGGGAAATATAGCAACAGACAGTCCTTCAAAGCCAGGCTGAAACACTAACTGGCCCACTCGAGGTTATCACGTTATCCATTAATTATTATTGAGTGGGCCCATTTTCTGATGTCACCTTGTAGATTTTTTTTAAAACATCTTTCCTTTAATTTTTAAATAATTTCAAAAGTATAGAAAAGTTGCAAGGTTAGTACAAAGAATTTTATTTCCTAATTCATTTGAGAGTAAGTTGCGGATATAATGCTCCGTCACCCTAAAATACTTCACTGTGTAGTTCCTACAAACCAAGACATTCTCTGTCATAAAATACAGCCCTTAAAATGAGGAAATTAATATGATAGATGCTACCATCCAATCTTCAAATGCCATTCCGTTTTCTCCAGTTGTTTCAATAATGCCCCTCATGGCCAAAGGACCCAATCCAGGATTCTGCATCACATTTAGTGGTCACATCTCTCAAGATGCCTCCAATCTGGAACAGTTCCCATCTGCCTTTCGTGACCTTGACACATTTGGAGATTACAGGCCAATGATTTTGTAGAATGTGTGGATTTTTCAGATGACTCCTCATTATTAAACTCAGACTATGCATCTTCTGGGTAGATACTGAAAATAATTGATAGCAGGGATGCAAAGAGGTATCTGTACAACCATGTTGATAATGGCATCATTCACAATAGCCCAAAGGTGGAAGTAACCCAAGTGTCCATCAACAGATGAATGGATAAACAAACTGTGGTCTATCCACCAACGGAATATTATTCAGCCATAAAAAAGGAAGAAAATTTTGACACAGGCTACATCATGTGAACCTTGAGGACGTTATGCTAAATGAAATAAACCAGGCACAAAAGGACCAATACTGTGTGATTCCACTTACACAAGGCACCTAGAATAGTCAAATCCATAGAGACAGAAAGTAGAATGGTAGTTGTCAGAAGCTGGGGAGTTGCTCTTTAACGGGTGCAGAGCTTCTGTTTTACAAGACAAAAAGAGTTCTGTGGGTGGGTGGTGGCTAGGGTTGCAGACAATGTGGATGTGCTTAACGCCGATAAACTATACCCCGAAAAGTGGTCAAGTTGGTAAATGTTATGTGATGTGTGTTTTACCACAATTTTAGAAAACAAGTAAGTTGTCTCTTCACCTCTAGAGTGGGGAGGGGGTGGTTGTGAAAATTAAATGAAATAATATACATAAAGTACGAGGTTCAGTGCATAGTAGGTGCTTAATAAATGACAGCAAGCATGATGGTTTTACAAGGTGCTTAGGAAATACTGGAGAAATTCATTAAGAGATACATTTTGTTCTCCTTCAAGAAAAGCCTTCTGAGTTTTGTACGATGGGGAATGGAGGGGAGGAAAGTTGGAAGAGTTCGGCCAGACTTTGGTGCAGAGGTAACACGGGGACTGCTGACAGAGCATGTGACTGACCACATTACAAGGGTCCCTCCCACTGTTTCTGAAGTTGGTCCTTGAGAATCATTTCTGTGGCAAAAGCAACATCTCCAGCAGGCCCCTCCGTAGAAGTACATATGTTAACCTAGAGGGAGAATCCAATAGCACGCTAATGCCCATTAGCAAGGAGTGTGTGGCTGGATTATCTTGCTGTCACCTGGCAGGAAGCAGGAGCCTGCAGAGAAGGGCACCCATTAGGCATATTGTGTTGGGAGAGAGGAGTAGGGAAGGCCAGGAGAACGGCATGTGGTCCAGAGGCAATGCCCCGATGGAGGGCACAGTCAGCTCCCAAGTTCAAAGGAAAAGCCCAAGCTTCGCTCTAGACCACCTGCTCTAACGCCATCCATGCTCAGCACATCACAGCCTACAGTAGGCACCGCCTTGTTGATGCTTCCAACAATTTTGTGAGGCAGGTATCATCGGCTCCATTTTACAGACGGGAGACTGAAGCTCAAAGCAGTCAGGTGGCTTTTGGTGAACAGGAAGCAGCCCACCAGGACTCAAATCCTGCTCTGCTGATTTCTCCGTTTGGCATTCTTGGCAAAACTGGTATCTGTACATTATTAATAAGAGCTAACATTTAGCCATTACTATTATTTTTTTGTTTGTTTGTTTGTTTGTTTTTTGCGGTACGCGGGCCTCTCACCACTGTGGCCTCTCCCGTTGTGGAGCACAGGCTCCGGACGCGCAGGCTCAGTGGCCATGGCCCACGGGCCCAGCCGCTCCGCGGCATGCGGGATCTTCCCGGACCGGGGCACGAACCCGTGTCCCCTGCATCAGCAGGCGGACTCTCAACCACTGCGCCACCAGGGAAGCCCTACTAATATTATTATAACTACTGCCACTATGATGGGCACTTTCAGTGCCCATTTACTTATGCAAAGCTCACTTAATCTCCATAACAAAAGTGCTATGTAGGTACGATTGTTATCTTCATTTTACAGATGAGGAAAGAGCTAGAATTCGTAACCACACAGCCAACAAGGGTGTAACCAAGCACATGGCAGTCT
Source organism: Neophocaena asiaeorientalis asiaeorientalis (assembly GCF_003031525.2). Classification (NCBI taxonomy): domain Eukaryota; kingdom Metazoa; phylum Chordata; class Mammalia; order Artiodactyla; family Phocoenidae; genus Neophocaena; species Neophocaena asiaeorientalis. Next base: position 1,958,065 of record NW_020174642.1, read on the forward strand.
AGATGAGATGCCACACAAGGACATTCTCCACGGACAAGTCATTTTTCCAGCAGTCCTGTGCGCTAGCTCCAGTGCTGGGGGTCAGACCCCGCCCCGCCCATTTCACCTTTCCACAGCATCACGATTTCCAGTCTGCAGCTGCCCACCAACACCTGCCCCAGGGCTTTGGGGTGGATTTTTTCCCCTGAGATGGGGCAGATCTCATCATGGCATTGGTTTGGGGGACTAAGTGAATTTGGGTCTAAGTGAATTGCAGTGCAAACCATCAGGAAACCATATCTGTCTCCTGAAAAGTTTCGATAGAAGAAAGCGCTATTGATTTTGCTGATTTTAGAGCTTTTACCTGATCATTATTTTGTTTTGTGCACTCCTCTTATTTTAATATGCGTATATTATTTATAGCTTACATAGATGTTTGTGATTATAATAATACTCATATATTAAATATCGTTATATTTTAGAAAGATTCATTTTGTTTTTTTCTTTTTTATTGAAGTATAGTTGATTTACAATGTTGCGTTAATTACTGCTGTACTGCAAAGTGATTCAGTTACACATATGTATACATTCTTTTTCTATATATATTCTTTTCCATTATGGTTTATCATAGGATACTGAACATAGTTCTCTGTGCTATACAGTAGGACCTCGCTGCTTATCCATTCCTTATATAAAAGCCTACATCTGCTAACCCCAACTTCCCACTCCATCACTCCTCCAACCCCCTCCGCCTTAGGAAACATCTAAACACCTAAACCTAAAGTATGGAATAACGAGCCGGCAAAATTATCATTATTGGTTGTCATGTAAAGTTTTATTCTACCCTTCAACCACCCAGAAAATAGTTTTTAAAAAAATTTTTGGATATATAATGTATATGTGTGTTGTACATCAAAAGAAATAAAATGTTTTAAATCTTTACTCAGAGTATGAGAATCTTTTCAAATCTTGAGGCTTTATATTCAGGCTTTACAGAGCTGTGAATTCCTGGCATTGTTTGAAAGACCCGTGCCTCCTAGGTCAAGGATTTGGTTAATTGTAAGTCCTGACTCTACACTTTAACACACCGAATTGCTTTGGAATTACTGGACTACTTCAATCTTCATTCTTATGTCCATAAACTAGCCTACCAGAGGGGTAGGAGGGAGGAATAACTACTATTTATTATCTCTCCATGTGTATGTATGTACATACACATAAAGATGACTCTCCCCTTCCAAAGGAAAAGAACTAGCATAAAGCATCTCCTGGAGAGAAGACAGAGTCGGGCCAGAAGGATGCTGGCTGAGACAGAGGCAGGTGGGTACCACGTCGTCCAGGAGCTGAGCTGGAACTGAAGTGCCCAAGTGCCCATGCCTTTGCCTGTCAGCTACATCTCAGGCAAGGGGATGTGTCAATTCACTGTAACAAAATGACCCATTGAGAATGTTTTGCTGGCCAGAAACACTCCCCCCCACCTCAAAAACAGTTACATAATCTCAAGAGCGAAGGCATGTAATCTTGAAATTTAGGGATGGTATTTTCCCCCTGGTTAGCTGTTTTTCAAATGAGTTAACATCAAAAATAGAAAACCATTTCTGACAAGGGGCTGAAAATATGTGTTTGGCATGCATTTATCAGTGACATGAGTCTGTCGCTGAGGTTTTCACCATGCACAAAGCTCAGGACCTCTTGCCACGCGACCCGGGTCTAAACAACACAAAAACCTTCATGGAGCCTGATTTGATCTTGGTCTGCATCTCATTACTGTGTGGTAGCTTGTTTCGTGCGAACAATCGCCAGTTTCTAGCATAACAAGGAGGCCCATGGTGTCTGTATGGAACATACTCCTCAGAGAATGAGAAATCTCCAACCGGGAAAGAGGAGATTCTTGTTAAACCCTGGAAACAGGCTGAAATGTAAATCTGCGTTCCCTTCCGCACACGCCTAATTGCCCATAAATGTCATTAAGTTGAGAAATGTTTTCCACCAAATTAACTTTGACTCATGGTGTCTAATTAGCAGAAGAAGCTGTAAGATAACTTATCAGTCACTGTTTAAGAAAACACGTCTAAACGGGTGACTTTCGGCTAGCGGCAACGTTGAACCAGGTATCGTAACTGTCAAAATCATGCCCGAGCCCAGCAATTAAGCACAATGTCTCTGTTTTGGTGCCAAGAATTGTACAACTCCCTCACAGATGTTTAAAAGTTGTGGTGCGAGTGCTCTGTCTAGGAATCTATCATGCACCCAAACGAGGGATTTGAGGGGGAAGGAAAGAAGACATCGGTGATGAACTTCTGTGGCAGGAAGTCTGAGGGCAGTGGATTTAAAAGGATTGATTCAGTGTTTAGTCTTTCTCAAAACTTAATGGGAAAAATCGCGTTGGTGATTTAGAGTAGAAAGTACACACACACTGCTTCTACTGCTTGTAAAACGCATGGCAAGTTCTAGGACCCTCACTTCACCAATGAAAAAGCTGGGTTTAGAGAGATGAGGTGACCAGCTCTCGTTCACCCAACTGATAAGTGTCAGAAGCCAGCAACGAGGTGAGTTCTGTGTTAATTAACATATGTGCTCTTCGCCAAGCTCAGTGGGAGAGTCAACCCCAAAGGGAGGGACATGTTTCCAACCAGATTGGGAATACTCTGAAGGCATGAATGAGTTCTAAGACTCCTCTTTACTCCTGGTGCCTGTCATAGAGCCTGACACTTAGTAGGTACTCAATTAATCTTTGTTGATTGACTGATAAATGGATGAATAAATTTCGGTTTCCTGAGGTCATAGCTTCAGAAAGTGTTTCATATCCCACACCTTTTTTTAAAAATTTTTTATATTTTATTTTTGTCTGTGTTGGGTCTTTGTTTCTGTGCGAGGGCTTTCTCTAGTTGCGGCGAGCGGGGGCCACTCTTCATCGCCGTGCGCGGGCCTCTCACTGTCGCAGCCTCTCTTGTTGCGGAGCACAGGCTCCAGACGTGCAGGCTCAGTAGTTGCGGCTCACGGGCCTAGTTGCTCCACGGCATGTGCGATCTTCCCAGACCAGGGTTCGAACCCGTGTCCCCTGCATTGGCACGCAGACTCTCAACCACTGTGCCACCGGGGAAGCCCTGTATCCCACACCTTTTGAGGGATGTTTTCTTGCTGGAGAAATGAAGCAAATGGAAAATCTCCTCTGGAATCTTGGGGTTACATAAGCCCAAGGAAGCCAAGTGCAAGAGCAAAGAGGGACAAATGACAGCCCAGCGCTCGGAGTCCTGGAGTTCTGCTGGGGATATTTTTATTTATTTGTTGAATTTTTTTATACCTACTTCTTTCCAAAAGGATTTGAAATGTCTAACTGCTGCAGAAGACGGAATCCTCCATAAGTGCAAGGGTGGAAGATTTGCTTGGTGAGGGACCTGGTTTCTTCATAGAGATCTCAACTCAGAAGACCAAGTGGTAGCTGGGGCCAAACCGAGAATGGGGATGTCAAGGGGGAGGAGACAAGACATTGGAGGTGTTGGGAAAGGAGGGTGAGTGGCCATAACTCCAGAGGCTGGAACTGGGGTGGGGTCTGGCACCCCCAGACAGCACCTAGAATGCATGGCACACGGTAAGCACTCAGGAAATGCCATTACTGTTATTATGCCCCCATCCTTAGAGTCCCTGGAATTGCAGAAGCTGAAGGATGATTGCTTGGAGGGTAGGATTCTCCTTTGCACTGTACTTTCCACTAGGGTGATGGTCCTTAACCTACTAGGAGGTCACTGATCTCTTTGAGAATCTAATGAAAACGTTGATCCTTCTCCCCAGAATAATGCCCATGTGTGTGTGCCTTCAATATCAGGGAGTTCATGGCACCCACCCCGGAGCCCATTCTTGGGGCCTTCTCTGGACCCCACATCAGGTTAGCCCATTTAAGAACTGAGTTATGGGTACCCACTTTATCCAGGGGATGCTACTTCAACACAAGCAAATGGCATTGCAGAGACCCAACCCAAGCTCCAGTCAGATATCGGAACGCCTCCCCTCAGTCTGGGGCTCACAGTGAGGACTTTGTACATTGAGATCACCAGGGACGTGAAGGAGAAAAGTATGTGTATGTAACTTGCAGCCTTCATTTCATTCTACTTGTATGTGGGGACAAAGGGTTGTCAATCTTTTCTGACTTAATAAGGTAACATTCAAAATATTTCATTTATTGACAATTTCCAGATAAATGTACCCTAACAAGATTAATTCCTGTTAAACCATATTCTTTAGTTCAGGGAAAGGGGTAAAAATACAAATATCTGAGTGATTGGTGCTGATATATAGATTGTCTACACATGTCATTTGTTAAACACGTTAGGGCCATATTGATGACACTGTAAAGCTATGAATATACATTAAGAGGGAAGACACATGGGAGCACATGTATATGTATAGCTGATTCACTTTGTTATAAATCAGAAACTAACACACCATTGTAAAGCAATTATACCCCAATAAAGATGTTAAAAAAAAAAAAAAAAAAAAAAAAAAAAAAAAAAAAAAAAAGAACTGGTGTGATAACAGTAGTATCTCGCTTGGAGATTCTATAATCCTGTAATCCTCTTTGCACAAGGTCACACAGCCCCCCAACTTGTGAACTTAAGCGAAGGAGATTGGCCAATATGACTTACAGGCTGCATACACAGTGCAATTTTATAAGCTAGTCAAAATTCTGTCCAGTTGTAATCTTTCTTTTCTTGGGGAAGCAGTGAAGAAACTAACACCACTAAGGTCTCGCAAAGGTGAACTAACACCTAATTAGCCACGGGTGGATATTTATACTATTGTGGAAAAGAAGATGTATCAGTTTTCCATTGCTGTGCGATGAACCAAAAACTCAATGGTTTCAAACAACGGTCATTTATTACCACCGACGTGTCTGCGTGTCTGTGGGTGGTCTGAGGTTCGGCTGATCTGGGCTGGCCTGTCTGAGCAGCTGTGTTTCAGGCACCAGCCGCTGGGGTGACTGTGTGTCTCACAGCAGGCCTGGGAGATACTGAGCTCTGTGGGAGCTGCTCTGTTCCATGTGTCTCTCCTCTGCCTTGGACCAACAGGCTGCCAGACATGTTCTTTTCGTGGCATTGGCAAAAGGGCAAGGCAGCAAGCCCAGTCCTGCAAGGGCTTTTCAAGGCCTTTGATTGCTTCAGGTCCACTAACATCCCACCAGCCAAAGCCACAGGGCCACCCCAAGTTCTATAGCCACACCTACAGTCAAAGGGTGGGGTGACCATGGAGGTGGGGGAAGGGGTAAACATTCCTAAATGAGAGAGAGAAGGAAGCTTAAGAGAGAGAGGACACTTTGCAGTGGTTCTCAGTTTTGTCTACATGTTGGAATTACCTGCAGAAAATATTTTGCCCTTTTCTTTTTTTTTAATTGAAGTATAGTTGATTTACAAAGTTAGTTTCAGGTGTACAGCAAAGTGATTTAGATAGATAGATATACGCACAAAAGAACCTTTTTTCAGATTCTTCTGTTATAGGATATTACAAGATATTGAACATAGTTTCCTGGTAGAGTAGGTCCTTGTTGTGTATCTATTTTATATACAGTAGTGTGTATCTGTTAATCCAAAACTCTTAATTTATCTCTCTCTCTCCCCCTTTTCCCTTTGGTAACCATAAGTTTGTTTTCTATGCCTGTGAGTCTGTTTCTATTTGGAAATAAGTTCATTTTTATCATTTTCTTAGATTACACATATATGTCAGGTCATATTATATTTGTCTTTCTCTATCTGACTTACTTCACTCAGTGTGTAATCTCTAGGTCCATCCATGTTGCTGCAAAAGACATTGCATTCTTTTTATGACTGAGTAGTATCCCGTTGTATATATGTACTGTGTCTTCTTTATCCATTCATCTGTTGATGGACACTTAGGTTGCTTCCATGTCTTGGCTATTGTAAATAGTGCTGCTATGAACATTGGGGTGCATGTATCTTTTCGAATTAGTTTTAATCTTTTCTGAATATGTGCCCGGGAGTGGGATTGCAGGATCATATGGTCACTCTATATTTAGTTTTTTAAGGAAACTCCATACTGTTCTCCATAGTGACTGCACCAATTTACATTCCCACCAACAGTGTAGGAGGGTTCCCTTTCTCCACATTTGTTATTTGTAGACTTTTAATGATGGCCATTGTGAGCGGGGTGAGGTGATACCTCATTGCGTTGTTGATTTGCATTTCTCTCATGATTAGTGATGTTAACAGAAGTTTTAAAAATACTAGTGTGTGGGTACCACATCAAAGACACTGTTCCAGGGTGCAGTCTGGGCTTCGGGGGTCTCAAGATGCAGCCACGTTTGAAAACCACTCTCGTAAAGACCCCTCAGATCCCTTTCTCAGGATCAGTGGCTCTCAGCACTGGATGCACGTGATCATCACCTCTGGAACCTTCCAGAGCTATCAGAGCCAGAAACCCCACACCCTATTTTTTGGGAACATACTGATGAGTCCCATGGGCAGCCAGTGGGGAGAACAGTGGTTCTTCAAGAGCAGCAGTGCTCCAGGTCTTTCATTCATTCCGCTGATGGGTTTTTTCATTCATTACACAAATATTCATTGATACTGTGTGCCAGGCACTGTGCTAGCACCTGGTGACACCCTAAGGACCCCAAATGGACACACACTCTTCCCTCATAGAGCTTAGTGATGGAGAGAAATAATTAAATAATCACATTAAAGAATGAGAAAGGTCTTCAATGGAAAAGAAATAACAGAAATCTACACTGAGGGAAGTCTCAGAAGGCTTCCTTGAGGAGGTGTCATGGGCATAGGTCTGGCTGTAAACCCGATGACCCAGTACAGTTAAGTGCAAAACATGAGCATTGCCAGCTTCACATCCTATGCCATCCCAATGTTGTCCCAGGGAACAGAGGTATTTCTTGCAGGAAGATTTGGAGGGATGTCTGGTGCCTCTGCAGACACCTCATGGGCTGAAAGAGACAAACCAGATGTGCAGACCTAATCAGACACATATGGTGGGAGGCAGGTAGAACACCCTCCTTCTCTTCCCCTCCCCAGGGACAGCTGTCCTAAGTGGACAGTTTGAAAGGACCAAGCCCTCATCTAGAACTGCTGGGGTGGGGGTGAGTGCTGAAGGACTGGGGATAGTGAGGGCGCAGACGAGTAGATCTGGATGGCAGGGCTTTGGGACTGTAGATGTTTGGGGCTGGGAGATTTCCCAGTTAGGCGGGCATTTCAGCTCTTTGGGGACTGAAGTAGTGGTCTGTGGGGCTGGCTTGCACTGGCACCTAATTGTGAGTGTCTCTTCCCAACTCTGTGTTTAGCAATGTTCTCTTGGAGGTTCAAAAAACAGCCACTGTGGGAGTGTTTACACCACAGAAACCGGTAAATGCTAAAAATCAGAGCTCTCTCCACCCCACCCCAGAGAGCTAGATGTCAAACCTTTACCACGCACCACTGGCTGAACGGAACTTTTATCCTGGGGGTTCTTTGATGTTGAGTTCTAGACTAACCAAGTCAGGATTCAGAGGGCAACAGAAGAGAGCTAATATAGAGCCTAAGATGTAGAGAAGAAGGCAAAGCTAAGGACTGATCGGGGGTTTGGCTAGAAATCCCCCTTGGCTCAATTGTTGAGGAACCTGGGGATGTAGACATAAGGATGTAAGAGGTTGGGGCCATTGACCATGAGCAACAGGCCCTGGAGCAGGGAACTCTTCTGGTCCTCAGAGCATCATCTGTAAAATAAGGGAGATCCTTGTCTTATTCCAGGAGGAGGCTTTTTTGAGTTCCCTTCCAGTGCTCACATTTATGATTCTAACTACACACATCCTTACACGGAAGGTTAACTAACAACGTACAAGGAAATCTACAGGCCACACCGCTGATCTGGTTCAGGAGCATAAGTAATGAAAATGAACAGATTTATTCATTCATCCAATTCAATTTTTGAAAGCTGCTGGGATGTGGCATCTCTCTAGTCAGCGGTCCCCAACCTCCAAGTTCTAATACCTGATGATCTGGGGCGGAGCTGATATAATGATAATAGAAATAGATTGATTTATTTATTTGTTTTTGGCTGCGTTGGGTCTTCGTTGCTGCACATGGGCTTTCTCTAGTTGCGGCGAGCGGGGGCTACTCTTCGTTGCGGTGCGTGGGCTTCTCTTGCTGTGGAGCACGGGCTTAGTAGTTGTGGCTCTCAGGCTCCAGAGTGCAGGCTCAGTTGTTGTAGCACGTGGGCTCAGTAGTTGTGGCTCGTGGGCTCTAGAGTGCAGGCTCAGTAGTTGTGGCGCACAGGCTTAGTTGCTCCGCGGCATGTGGGATCTTCCCGGACCAGGGCTCGAACCCGTGTCCCCTGCATTGGCAGGTGGATTCTTAACCACTGTGCCACCAGGGAAGCCCCAATAATAGAAATAACATGCACAATAAATGTAATGCGCTTGAATCATCCCGAAACCATCCCCCAGCCCCTGGTCCTTGGAAAACTTGCCTTCCATGAAAACGTCGCTGGTGCCAAAAGGTTGGGACCGCTGCTCTAGCTCTAAGTGTCACATGCATATTAAGAAAGTTTGCCCACGCTGCCTCCCTCCCTGCCATTTCCTCGTCTCCTTCCCCTCCCGTGTCCCTCCAACGCTTGCCTTGCACACCAAAGGGTATGCAAAAGCAGAACAAATCCAGGTGAGGAATCCAGACGTCAGGTGGAGCGGATGCCATCAGCATCCCATCAATATCCCGTATACTCTGAAGATTCCTCCAAAGCCTGCTTCCTTAACTGAAGGCTTCTTCTGGCCTGGAGGCCATGCTTTGTGCTGGTGTGTTAATGTCCCTGGAATCAGCTTCAACCAGTGAAGACAGGTTACCCCTTGGTTGGAATAACTCTGACTGGGGATTCCTCCTCTGTCCCCAGAGTCTCCCCAGAAGGTTGCGCTGGTTTCCCACAGTGGTAACTAGCTTAGTAACACATTTTATTGGCTTCCTTCCCTCCCCCACCTCATTTCCTCCTTCTCCTGTAATGTTTCCTAGGGTCATCTCTCGAATAAAGTATTTGCTTCAAATCTTCGTCTCTGAGTCAGCTTCTGAAGGAAGCAGAACGAAAACATCACAATTCTGAAAATGTGCCATGCAGCTTTAAGCAATTGCTGAACCCATCTGAGGGCTTTTTCTCTCCTCCAAAAAGTGGGTGCACGTAAGACAGTCCCTTGCCCCGCTCGCAGGGATGATGCGTGAGTGGTGTGAGATGCTAGATGCGTCAGGGCTTGAGAGAAGTTAAGAATGCACTGGGTGAGACTTCTTAGGTTGGTTTGGAAGACGTTAGATGTCTCTGAGAAAGGGTGTTGCCTCTTTGAGAAAGAGCTGCTCCAGGTCTTTGCTCAGAAGCCTCCAATCCCACCTTTAGCAGGAGTTAACAAAAATCTTTAAGTCAAAGGGCCTAGAGATAAGAAAGGAAACTACAAACAAAAAACCAGATGGAACCAGATGGCAACAAATCTGACCTCCGACAGACCCTGAGTCTCATTATACCCTGATTTTACTACATTAGCATACTAAGTGACACACCCACTGGCAGCCAGGACTGGACTTTAAGGACCAAAAAAAGGTAAAAAGGGGGTGGCACCGCACTCCCTCGGAAAAAGCCCTGCCCCTTCCCCAGTAGACTAATGCATCTGTCTCCCCATCATTAGCCTCACTCCTCCTCCCTTTGCCTTTACTCTTCACACGGGGAGAACTTAATCTGAGAACTTAGTTCCCACTTCTCCATTCTTTCGCCATTTAATAAAGCTTGTGCTGTGTCGATCTCAGCTTTGGATTCATTATTCGGCTGCTCAAGCCTGAAAGGAGAAAGAAACTCCCCCTCCCAAGGATCTCTAGGCCAGACTAGGGCCCTAGCAGGGCCCATAAGACTTAAATTCCACTTAATTCGGTAACAGAGGGATTTAATTCCCTATGGGGTTTCTGGAAGAGCAAAGACAGATTTGACTTAAAGCGGGTTTGGAGTTGGGTCTTGCCCAAAAAAAGAGAGAATGACGCAGGCAAGAAGGAAGGAAGGAGGGAGGAAAGGAAGGAAAAAAAAAAAAATTTGTACCATCTTCTAGTCCTACAACTCAACAATCACTGGTGTTTCTGGACTGTCCCGAAAGGACTTGGAGACTAAGGATGCGATACTGAAGACAGTAATTATGCCACAGAATTTAAATGGAGAGTCTTCAGTCGTCCAAGACACAGAGATACAAACATGTCAAGATAAAATCAGCTGGATGAATAAAGGTTAGCAAACTGCCCCTTTCAAAAGGAGAATCCTCTTTCTAGACATACGTTGTTATAACAAAATATTAGAGGAACGACAGAAACGTTCAATTAAATACTACGTGGATCAGAAACGACAGTAGGAGAGAAGCGTGGGGTGGTCCCCAGGGGTTCTTGGTTTACCCCTTTGTCTCTGAGCTCCAGCCTGACACATATGGTTCATAATATTATCCAAACACTGTCACACGTGTGGACAAAGGGGCAGTCAGAGCCCCAAGGCTGGTTCTCTGCCTTATTTTTAAGGTGTCGGACCTTCTTCAACACTGTTTTTGTGCTACAAGAGAAGAATGAAGGGAGGGAGGGAAGAATCGCAAATCATCAGTTTCAAACACAGCTCTGACCCACACACTGGAATATGGGTTTATGATTAGAGAATTGTGTGTACACAAAGACCCCTCTCAAGACTCCCCAGGGCACAAGCTGTGGTCCCAGGAAAACGCATGTATAATCGGTGCTCTCCTGCCCACCGCAGCAGAACCGTGAGTGCACAGCTAGCAAGACATCCTGATTTATTTCCAGTTTTTGAAAAACTGGGAGATACACACTGCAGGGCAAGTCTCAAAACTTTCTGGGAAGCTGTTTCAGACAAGGGAATGGAGCAACCAAGGCACCCAGAATTCTTCCAGTGACACCGCCCTTGCGAACACTTGGTGAGTTCTTAAAGTTTTGTTCTCCTTTTTTTTAATTCGCAAAAGCTCACAGTGAGCCAGACAAATTTCAATCCCGTATAAATTCAGATGACGAACCCACACAAAGCCCCCGAAGATTTGCAATGGAAATGGCAACGAGCCCTTAACTACAGAGCCCAATGTGACACTTGCTGCGTTATTGCGGTGTCTGATTTGGTATTCAAATGCCACTCAAGACAATGGTGCTTTATTACGTTTCTGACATCATTACCTTGCCTGCCGGCCGGCCACATCTCATGTACCACTGATCCTGGGAGACAGTCTTAACTCTTCACTCATACACACTAAGGAGGTGAAGTGACCAGGGAGGGGGCCACTCGGAAAGATGAAAGGAGCAAAACCAAGTCCCCCATGTGCCACGCCCACAACTCCTGCCGCGGCTGGCCCAGGGTTCTTTCTGGGCCCTGAAACCCTTCCAAAAGGGCTGTTTCTGCAGCCGAGCCAGGTACCTGTTGACTGCCCTCTCCCCCTCTCCATTGCAAATCCTCTGTTGCTGTCAGTGACACATGCCTCCTGGCTCCTCTGGGTGGCCCAGCCTCATTAGGAAGGGATTTGGTGCCTGTGCGTTAATTGAGGCCCGGCTGCCACCTGCCCCTCGAAGGCCTCATCTGCCCGCTAACAGCTCCATAATTGTAATCATACGGCCGGAGCCCGGCAACAACTTGAGAACAGATCCCGAGCAGCGGCGCAGGCTCTGTGCTAGGCCGGGAGCACTGAAACAATTTATCAAGGGGCCAGATGTTTGCAGAGGAAAGGCACCTTGCACCAACAGTGGCGTGAAAACTCGCTGTTTATCATACTTTCCGGTGTGATAAGTGGAGAGATGGTCTTCTGGGGAGACATCGTTTAGGGTGAATAAAAGGCTTCTCATGGACAGGGACAAACTCAGTGGAAAAAACATGGCTGAGACGCCCGGCTTGCACACCGTTTAGAAGCAGCGCTGCTTATCCTGCACTATCTGAGCCCGTGCGTTTGACCGACTTCTATTCAGAGACCAAGAAATGTCTAGGGTGTCAGAGCACCATCCCGTGCCCAGTTTTGAGTAGAAGAGGTGCAGAGGTTAGTACCAAAAGCTGATCAGCCCCTTGGGAATGGTGAGGGAAGGAGGGGAGGAGACACACGACACAAAGGGAGAAAGTCAAACGCAGAGACATGTAAATGGAACAGAGATGGGAAACAACATATCATCAAGCTGGAGCGTCGGAAGGGACTTTGCTGTGGTATAGGATAAATAACTAGTGAGAGATGGAAGCCAATTCTAAACTCGGAATGTGAGGACTACATCTCTCTAGGGAGAAAGCGAGAAAGAAAGGAAATGAGGAAGTTTCTACCATTATAGGAGATTATGGGATTTAGGGGCTCAGGAATCCACATCTGTAAGGAATCTATCTGGTCTTAATAGAAATCAGACTGTGGCAAGTAAGATGATTAGGTTTTTTGTCTGCTTCCTTGTCTGTTTATTTTCTAACTGTAAGCACAGCCCCAATGCTCTTCCCTGGGATTCGGAGGCCCGAGGCTCCTGGGATGCCCCATCACTACAGGTCTCTCCATCCAGAACTGGGAAGTATTTTTTGCCTAGAGATTTCTGAGTCATTTCTGACCTATTAGTCCCTTTCTGGTGGAGGAGGGACAGAAAAGGAAATAAGGAAAACCCAGAATGAACCCCACGAGGGACAAAGCGCTAAAAATAAAAAAAGAGAGAGAGAGAGAGAAAGGAGAATAGAAAAAGCCGAACACAAAAGCTTGACTATGGAAGGAAAGGTTTGTAAGACGCGTAGCTTTCACCAGCAGACTCAGCCAACTGATACAAATGTTCCTCTGATCCTGACTGCAGCCTCGTCTCCTCACCCCCATCTTTGGGCTTTCAGAAACAAACAGAAAGTAAAAACCTGCCCTGGTAGTGTGTTTTTTTAAATCAGCCAAGTTCTGGAAATAACTCCCTCCTTCCTAACAAGAAAAGAGAGAGAGGGGGAAACTGAGTGAACCCGAAATGGAAAAAGGCCAGGTATTTCAAATCACTCCCAGAAGAGGTTTTAGAATTGTTAGTAGCCATCGCCAAATGGGGTCCACTCCACCAAATTTCCCCAAACCTCAGGGTAAAGCCAGTTATATTAATTAAATTCCCCGGAGACCTGGGAGCGCAAAGTTACATTTTGCCAGGACGCAGGCTTTCGTACAAATACACCTATTCTTTTGGTTTCCTCCATGAATACATCAAGTGATTCTTAGGAAACATGATACCACTGTCTTTCTTCCTAAGTTTTTGTTTTTTCTATTTTTTTTAAACATCTTTATTGGAGTAGAATTGCTTTACAATGGTGTGTTAGTTTCTGCTGTATAACAAGTGAATCAGCTATACGTATACATATATCCCCATATCCCCTCCCTCTCGCATCTCCCTCCCACCCTCCCTATCCCACCCCTCTAGGTGGTCACAAAGCACCGAGCTGATCTCCCTGGGCTATGCGGCTGCTTCCCACTAGCTGTCTAGTTTACGTTTGGTAGTGTATACACTATTTTCCTACGTTTTGATAAAGAACACTTTAAGTCTTCCCAGAGCTCACAGTTACATCTCAGAAGCAAAGCCTTAAAAATGTTCTCCTGCATAATTTGCTAAGTGCCTCGTCTACACTTAATTCTGCCCTCAATGATGCAAAGCCCAGGGTCCCTCTGCTCACATCTTTCCAGGCTCGCTGCTGGCTCTCTCGCTCCCCCTCCAGCGTCCTTCTCTGGATGTCACTCACTGCTTTTCCCTCTCACTTCCTCCAGCCTGTGAACCCGAGGGGCCTAGTCTAGGCTGCTTCTGAGAGCTGGCAGATTTCAGAGGAAAAAAAACCACCCGAGAAAGAAAGAATGGCAGCTTGACACTGCACTGTCACAGTTAAAACGGGCCCTGCGCGTGACCCGGGCTTGGACACCGATGCCTCATGCCCGATCACAGCTGAGGCTGCATCTGCCACGGTTCACGGACCCGCCGCTCCATGCTGGGGGACCAGATGCCTCTGTTTATGTTCCCCTCCTCCCGGCCTTCTGTGGACAGCAGCAAGACAGAGCCGCTAGCCATCACTGGACTTCATCTGTCTTCGCAATCTTGTCTTTCAATATATTCTTTTCTTTCCCACAAGACAGCCCGTTGTTCAAGGATCAGGCCAGGATACCACCAGCACCCTGCTCTCTTTTGCCATCGACTTCCGGCTTTAAATTTCACCGGGGTTGTTTTAAGAATATCACATTGAAGAACCAACTTGAAATACCAATACTTAGCCTTTCGGAGTAAAATTGACATATTTTGCTGGAAGTTGGAGTCTGGGAGAATGAGTGAGAGGTTTGAAGCCAACAGTCAGCTGCCATTTCTAAAAGCCCCTCAAAGTGGTTTCGGTTTAGTATTTTGAATAAGTCATGCTCAGCACATAAGCCTCTCCCTTTTCTCTCGCTAACCCTGAGGCATGTGACTCCCACCTAAGGGATGTCGGGTATCCCTTCATGACTTGGTGAGCTGAGCGCACAGAGCTGTCTGTCCCCAGGGTACAGTGGCTGCCACCTACACTGCCCACCCTGCAGCCCCAGGGAGCCAGGCTTGGGCCCTGGAGCCTCCGTGTCGTGGGAGCAGAGCAGACCCAGCCCACCATTTCCTGGCTCCCCAAAATACCACATGTCCGGCCAAAGAGGGAGACTGGTGGGTTTTCACTGACAGTGCTCTCTGTTTTCCAAATGTAATGGCCATCCCTTATGTGTCAATGGTTGACACACGCTGCTGAGGACACACATCTTCATCACCGGACCTGGAAATCTTCCTCTAGGTCACTGTATCACTATTGGAAATGCCTGGGATTTATTTCTTCTTCTCACTTCCCCTCCCCCAAAGACCCTTTCCATCACCCCCTACCCCCCATACTGGACACTTCTCTTTCCAACATTGAACTTTAGAATGAGTTGTTGCCTAGAAGCGATATTACACTCAGTGGTAGCTTCTAGGCACTAGAGTTCAGCCACATTACAGGTTACACTAACTTTTTTTGGAGTGGCCTGCAATTCTAACAAATATGTATATATTCAATTAAATATTTGTTGAGATACAACCAGGTTTCAGGTACAGAATTAGGTCTTAGGGGTACACGGGGAAGTGAATCAAGGTCCCTGCCCTCAAGAAGTTCACGGCAACACCAGGAAAATCATCACTAATTCATCAAAATACAATGTGATAAGTGGTACATAGTGCAAAATACTATAAGGATGCTGACAGAAGGGCAAATAAGTTCTACCTGGGGTCACTGGGCTTCACTGAAGGTGTGACATTTGAGCTGAATCTTGAAGGATGGAAGGGGACATTCAGAGAGAGGCGTAAACTGTCATTCTCTCCACTACAAGGGAGACATGGTGCTGGAGCCCCCAAAATGAGTATGACTCCAACCCTGCCCCCCAGTGGGCTTTCTGACATATGCCTAAAATGGATATAATGGTACTTATATTGAAAACTATGCTGTGAATGCCTCGTGGTGATTTAACAAATGAGGTTTTGAAAAGTAACTCATTTATAAATGGGCTGTTGCCTAAATTTTTTTTTTTTTTTTTGCGGTACGCGGGCCTCTCACTGTTGTGGCCTCTCCCGTTGCGGAGCACAGGCTCCGGACACGCAGGCTCAGCGGCCATGGCTCATGGGCCCAGCCGCTCTGCAGCATGTGGGAATCTTCCCGGACCGGGGCACGAACCCGTGTCCCCTGCATCGGCATGCGGACTCTCAACCACTGCGCCACCAGGGAAGCCCCTGTCGCCTAAATTTGAATATCAATTACAGACATACACTTTGCCACGTTTAGTCCTTCCAAATTCCTGGGACCAGCATGCATGCCACGGAAAACAGAAAAGATCCAAAGAGCAAATTGTATCAATACTCCAAATATTTAAATGATATTCATCATGCATGGAGTACATGCAAAGCACATACTAAGTGCCCTTAGTGAATTCAAGAGGTATATGGATTTGGTATATTTGAGTTTATACAAACCAATTTATGAGCATTTTATATTACGATGTTTACCAAACAAGACCCTGTCTGTATTAATAGTCATTTTAAATATTCAAGGTATTATTTTAACCCCTAAGTCTTCCTTCAGACCTGAGGAGTTTCTTAATGACCACAACACCTTCAATGGGCTACTTGAAGATGTAGTACACACTGGTGGTTACCTGCGACCAGCCCAGACCAGGGAACAAAGCACAGTGCACAAAGGGAACCGGGAAGCATCTCTTTACCTGGGAAGAACTGAAAAGCAAAATTTAACTAAAAGCAAGGGCAAGGCCATTTATATTACTTATAAGTTACCAGAAACAACTGATGGTCATAAGGGTCTACTTTGAGTTAATAAAAACACATGCATATATCTCTTTCATATCTAAAAATCTAAGGATTTTACATTTCCTGATAGGTAATTATATAAGAAAACTGATCTACTGGTACTGTAGGGGCCCCTATGACGTGAGCATTGAATTAGAGCTCCATGAAACACCCTTCCATGACCAGGACCTGGCACAGAGAAGGTGCTCCAGGAATGTTTGTTGAATGAATGAATGAATGAATGAATGAATGCAATTCTAGCTGCTCTGATGACTATAAAGATAAATAAGGCCCATCTAGTGTTTTTAATGGAAAGATATGGAATAAATAATGATTGAATAAACTTGAGCTGTTTAATCTACCAATAAAGACTTCATATTATGGAAAGGCCTGTTTTCTTATATTGATTAAGCATAAGAAAGGGAAAGCAGTCGTGGAGAAGGAAAAAAAGAAAGATAAAGAAAAGAAGGGAATTTTCTTAAAGATTCTATTGACTCCAATTCTCCCTAGATTTCCAACACATTCCTCTCAGATGTCACTTTGCAAATTTAATTTTAACCTAAAAAATTTTAGCTAAAAATAGTCAACATATTTTGGCAAGATGTCATTCATATAGAGCAAAAGGGTGCTTCTGAGGGTGACATTACATGTATGGGTGCTCTACCACTCACAAACCTTAACACACACTTTCCCTTTTGAAAATAGTTCAGCATCTGAGTCATAGCTCCCCGAACATGCTTAACTAATAGTGACTCCAAAATAAGGCACAAACATTGACTAATTAATCCCCATGACAACACAGGGAAACCCTGAAAACCTATGGGCAGCACCCGCCCCCTGGGCATCCCCACAGATCTATTTTTAAGAATCTTGTTCTTTCTAGACTTTCTCTGATCGGCACATTGCCCCACCCACCCCTTCCAAAGCAAAAACAAAAAAACATAACAAACAACCTGGAATGTGTCAGTTTTCTTCCTCCCCCCACCTCCCATCCCGCGCTCTCTCTCTCTCCCTCTATCTCTGTCTCTTTCTCTATCTCTCATCAAAGGCACAGACGTTGGTCTTGGGTGTTGATTAGCGGACCCCCTTCCTGTAATTCAGCACCAAGGACACCTCCCACATTTCCGGGACCTGCTAGGGACAGACCACTCCATTTACTATAAGTGAGAGTTTTGGTCTAACGATCAAGGAAACCAGCCCACCAAGAAAAGTATCTCGCCCTAGACATGCTTCCAGCCTGCTCTCACTGCAATGACTTTCAGGCAAGAAAAAAAAATATGTATCTTAAATATAATCCATACTTAAGCAAACACCTGATAAAATGTTTCCATTTGTAGTGTAACATGAAAGGCACAGATGTCCAGGTGTGTGTGACCTCAGAGAGTGGGTGGTATCACATACTCCTCACTTCCCAGGTGAGCAGACCGAGTTCCATCAAGATAGCGCCACCTTCTTGGAGTCCAGGGACAAGGGACTGGTTTCTGCTGACCACACTTTCTAAGCCTTCCTCAAATATTAGAAAACCAGCTATATGCCTAAAAGAAAAAAAAATTCCTTTTCTCTCCTAAGAACACTTCCCCTGTTGATAAATTTTTTAATAAGTATGCATTTGAAAGACTGTCCCTTTGGGGATTTATTATAAATTAACAACTTACAAGACTTTTTTATCCCCCTTCTCCCAGACCCCACCTCAGCCTTAATAAGACCAACAGCTTTCTTTTTTTTTTAATTAATTGATTGATTGATTTTTGGCCGCGTTGGGTCTTCGTTGCTGTGCGCGGGCTTTCTCTAGTCGCGGCGAGCCGGGGCTACTCTTTGTTGCGGTGCGCGGGCTTCTCATTGCAGTGGCTTCTCTTGTTGCGGAGCACGGGCTCTGGGTGCGTGGGCTTCAGTAGTTGTGGCTCGCGGGCTTAGTTGCTCTGCGGCATGTGGGATCTTCCCGGACCAGGGCTCGAACCCGTGTCCCCTGCATTGGCGGGCGGATTCCTAACCACGGCACCACCAAGGAAGCCTAGACCAACAGCTTTCATCTTTGTGAACCTCCTGTAGTGCTAAGCCCTCTTCTCACAGTGCCACCCTAGTTCTCACAGTCACCCTATAACACGGGGAATATTGTTCTTATTTTACAGATGAGGAAACAAAGGCAAAACAGCTGAGCAACTTGCCAAAAAAAAGCACACAGTTAATAGATGGTAAAATAAGGATTCTCATCTATTCAGCCTTATTCCAAACCCCCTCCACTCAATGACGTCCCCAGCAAAAGTCACTAACTGCACACAGACAGGTGCCTAAAAGGATCAGTGATGTATGAGGGCGAAAGAAAAATGCTATTCTTTAAGTGTTTGCTATTCTGTCCCTTCTTTAGAAGTGAAACAGTCCACCTCTTAAGGACTGCCCCTAGAAGCTGTGGCATTACTCTTCTATTTACATCCTGACCAATAGGCCAGAAATTACTCTTATGACCACACCTATGAGCAAAAGAGGCTGGAAAATGTAGTCTTAATTCCAGCAGTCTGGTACGCTCTTGGAGTCAGGAGTCCTAAGAGGGGATCAAGGCTTCTGGGTTCAGCAATTAACATCCGCTGTCAAGGTGGCCAGGAAGCTGTCTGCTGAGGCTCAAAGTAAGGGCCATTTAAAATGTGCAAGCAGTGTTACAGCTCAGCCCTTACCCTCCAAATCACACCTTCTCACTCATCACAGCCAAGCATAAATCAGTGAGTCTCTCCTGTTGTTTCCCACACTCTGGAACTGGGGAAAGTTAATTGACAGGTGCCCAAATAGAGCAGCAGATCTATCTGGAATGGCCATTCTCAGCCTTGGCTTTATAAAGCCCAAAACATCTCCAAATGCCTCAAACAGCACAGTAAAATCAATAAAATATGTTTTTAAGAAAATTACATCAACGTTGCTTTAATTGAAACGTACACACACACACACACACACACACACATATGTGTGTGTATCTTATATAGCTCTTTTAGAAATAGGGGGGAATGTCACCAAACCAAATATCCAATAAGAAAGGCTCACAGTTCCACAATGGTAAGGATCACAGCTCTAGGAAAAGCAATGTTTGTTTTGGTCACTCACCCAAATGCCACAAGCCTGACCAAGTTAAATCTTTGCATTCAAAATTTCTGGTGGCTATTTGGCTATTGATTTTTGTAAGTTTTGATTCAGTCACCAGTCTTATTTTGCCTGTAACACTGATGCAAACTTAGTGAAGCCAGGAGACAGTCTTAAAGAGCCATATTTGCTAAGGCCATTGCTCAGCAAAAATGATAAAATCAGGGACAACTAAAAGCCACCACTGAGCTGGCCAGAGCTGCTTTAGTGGCCTTGATCCTAGCAGAATCAGTATTTCTAGACAGCCTTGATTCACAGCGTTCTGACAGTGGTGGTGGTCATGATGGCAGTGGTGGTCATAGTGGTGGTTCTTTATTGTTTCAAATACACTTATGTCTGTAAAGCACTTCTACCACTTGGAGGTTTTGCATCTAATATATTTTCATCAGAATTACAGAATGCTTTATTTGCTTCCATTTCTATCACGGTCACGTAGACTAACCTAACGCCAGGTGGAATTCACCAAGATGATGTTACTGTTGCCAGAAGCGGTATTGCTAATGTGGCTGTGATTCCTAGGTCTCGTCTGATAGGTTCACAAGAAAAGTATAAGAAGCGTGAAGTTTAAAAGGGTCAACAATATAATTCCAGTACAGTCATAAAAATGGACCAGCAAACGCTGGCTCAAATGTACCCAAGCGTTGAATCAAATAATTCTCCAGAGGGACTTGTTGCTAGTCTCCCACATTTAGAAACACTAAGAAAAGTCTCAAGGTTTTTAAGGACCTCACAGTAAAACCAGTCTTTTCCTTGGGGGCTTCTTAACGAACCATGGGGAATTCAACAATTTAGAAGACACGTCCCCCGAATAGATTAACTGTAATAGCTTAGAAAAACAGGGTCCGTATTTTCTCATCTATTTCCACTTATTTAATCTGTTATTAAAATAAAAGAATAGGAAATAAAATGCTTTCAAACAATGAAACGAATTCATGTTTTGCCCATTTCAGCTCCCCTCCCATGAGCTGGAGGTTGAAATAAGACTCGGTTTGCATCGTTCCTTGGAGCCCATAGGATACATTTGTAGTCACTCCAGCTCATTCCGACAGAATTGGAAGGAACTGCTGTGAATTTTACAGAAGTCATTGCTCTGTGACAAAGTTCACGGCTCCCCGCACCACCTGCCTTCCACTCCCACCAGAAGCCATCATTCCTGATTAAAGCAAACATTGTCAATTCGGCCGCGGCCAGGGCCTTCCAATCCCCTCTGAAAACATTGCCAGAACAGATCTGTGACTGGGTCACGTCAGGTCACAGTATCCGTGGGTGGACAAAACGTAGTAAAAATTTTATGGGCCGCTTAAGACACATCGGATCCGCGCAGAACAAGCACCGTTCGGAAGAGCGCAGTTGGCTTCAAGTTCTTCCGCAAACTCCTCGGCGTATGGAAACTTCCCCAAGATTTCTCTTGCCCCCTCTGCAGCCTGTTGCCCCCATAATTCCTCTGTCAGTCCAGACAGTGAACCTATTCTCTTTCGGCTTCACACCTCGGATGGAACACAGGAAATTTCAAAGTGGGTCTCTCTCCTTTGTTAAAAACCACAAGAGCTCTTCAAGAGAGAGGGGGTGGGTGTTGGAGGTGGGGTGCGGAGAGCAATGGAGCAGCTTTTTCAGAAACTTTTATCTTTAGCCAATGCCTGTCGGCCTCCACCAAGTATGGATTGATTTTGAGGAGTGATACATACAAGAAACTGGTTCATTTCATCCCTCTGTTTTTACTGACCATGTGAGAGAGGTGAGGAAGACACAGTCTCCCTACTGGGTCTCTCCCTTCGCAGGCAGACTTTGAGGGAGCTCGTCAGATCATGGAGAGCCCTGAACACCCTGCAATGAGATTTAGACCTGATCCTGTGTGTGCCAGGAGCCACTGCAGGGCTCCGAGCAAGGGAGCAAACTGTCCTCTGTTTTGTCTGAGTTTTGTTGGCGCGCCATCAGATCCTGGACATTGCAACATGAATCCCGGAAACTGTGAATGGCTTCCCCACACCCAAGGGGATCACCTGACGGAGGCTCTAGTCTGGAACCCAGAAATTCTTTTTTTTTTAATTGTGGTGAAAAACACATAACGTTAAATTGACCATCTTAATCATTTTAAATTGTACAGTTCAGTAGTGTATTCACGTGGAAACAAATTCTTTTTTTTTTTTTAAGAAGATGTTGGGGGTAGGAGTTTATTAATTAATTAATTTATTTTTGCTGTGCTGGGTCTTCGTTTCTGTGCGAGGGCTTTCTCCAGTTGCGGCGAGCGGGGGCCACTCTTCATCGCGGTGCGTGGGCCTCTCACTATCGCGGCCTTTCTTGTCGCGGAGCACAGGCTCCAGATGCGCAGGCTCAGTAGTTGTGGCTCACGGGCCTAGTTGCTCTGCGGCACGTGGGATCCTCCCAGACCAGGGCTCGAACCCGTGTCCCCTGCATTGGCAGGCAGATTCTCAACCACTGCGCCACCAGGGAAGCCTCCAGAAATTCTTAATCCTGGTGAGTCCTAGTTCTGTTATAATGCTGGACCTTGGGTCCAGCTGGGTCTCTTCTCTGAACCTCAGTTTCCTGATCAATAAGATGGGAAGTGGTGTTTCTTAAGCACCCATCCATGTATAATTAAGCAAATAATTTTTTAAGTGATATCTGGAAAAACACTATTTATGGCTTAGGCCTCAAAAATTCCTTGACATATTTTCAGAAAAATAAAGACTTCCCAGCTCCTCATTTTCAAAATGGAAAGCTCCAACTCCTTGAGAGCAATCCAAGGAAAGGCATTTATACATATATTGTTTTCACACCCTGAATCAAATATATATATTATATATATATATATACTATTTATATATTTTTTCACACCTTGTATCAAATATATATTTATATTGTATATATACTTATATTTATATTATATATAAATATATACTATTCCAAGATGGCCACAAGAACATCTTCCATCCCACGTGACCATGAACTCTGATAGTCCTTCCATTGAGATGTGGGAGTCTGTGCTGTGCCTGCTCTCTTTGAGTCTAGACAGGCTTGTGACTCACTTGTAACCAACCAAACGTGACAGAGGTGATACTGCGTGACTTTCTGGGCTGAGTCATAAAAGGCAATGGAGCTTTCCACTGCAGGGGCATGGGTTTGATCCCCGGTTGGGGAACTAGGATCCCGCATGCCAC
Source organism: Neophocaena asiaeorientalis asiaeorientalis (assembly GCF_003031525.2). Taxonomy (NCBI): domain Eukaryota; kingdom Metazoa; phylum Chordata; class Mammalia; order Artiodactyla; family Phocoenidae; genus Neophocaena; species Neophocaena asiaeorientalis. The sequence goes on from NW_020174642.1 coordinate 1,980,629, forward strand.
ACAGTGCGGCCAAAAAAAAAAAAGGAAAACGAAGAAAATGGGGAGGATGGAGCTCCCACCCTATTCACTGGAACACTTGTGCAGGGTCCCAAGCCACCACACTGCAAAAGGGCCCATGAGGCAGCCATGATGTAGGGAAGCCCAGTCAATCCCACTCAGAAAGGCCTCCTGGAGAAGCACGTGAGAATACACGAAGAGACAGAAAGGGCTCCAGACCCTTGATGTTCTGGCTCTGACCACCGTCTGACGGCAGCCGAATGAGAGACCTTGATAAAACCCCTCAGCTGAGCCTTTCCTGAACTTGTGACCCGCAGAAAATGTGAGACATAATAAAATGACTGTTGTTGGTTAAACCCCTAGGGTTTGGGGTGGTTTCCTGCACACCAACCGGAATAAGTGGCAAGGTGACAGGGCCAGAACTGTCTAGTAACTGAGGCTCAGGGGATTCTGTCTGGCTCAGTCTTCCCTAAATAGCCACCAGCACCATGGCACACCCTCCACCCCACCTAGCACGTGGGCCTCCTCCTTTCCAGTCACTTAAACTACTCCCCTGCTCCTCTAGAATCCGTAACTTACCCCATCTTCTCCAGCCTGCCTCCACCCCAGAGCTTAAAGTGATGGACCACGGGCCTCAGTGTGTGTAACAATCACCTGCAATACCTCTGCCCCTCCCTGCCTCTACCCAGATTCTGATGGGACCCAGGCACTTCTGATTGCAGATGGAGTAATTGGTCCTAAGACGACCAGAAGGCCGGATGGGATGTACCAATTTTGCTTGAATCCAAGCCTCGAATACCTGTTCCAAGGAGCCGTATTGAGGCTGGCAGCTCTGCTCCCTCTCACAAGAGGGATCTTTTTCTTGATTATTCTGAAGTCCCCCAGAAAAAGATTTTCTCTAAAAACATTTGTTGGTTGAGACCACTGTCTGGTGCTAAGCTGGCAGAGGCATGAAAACGCAGAGCTGAGAGCATTCAGTGGCTCTCCCAGGACCTCAGAGATATCTTTGGCAGAAAGCTAGGGAAATGGGGTCACCAACTGCTCTGTCAGCCTGCTCCGCGTGGACCCCTCCCCTTCCAGACCCTCACACCATACGGCCCTTCCCTGCTGGCCATGGTGCAGTGGGAGATGGCCAGTCCCCCCAGGAGCATGGTGCCCAGCAGCGCTTACCCCTTCCTCATGGTTTGGTCAACACGTCTGCTCTTCTCTGTGGTCCGTATTCTGCCTAGAACCAGAAGCTAACATTCCCTGAAAGCTATACTTTTCAGGCTTTTGATGTTATCACCATTTGAGGCTAAATACCCTGTCTGACATTTTTTTTTGTTTGTTTTTTTGTGGTACACGGGCCTCTCACTGTTGTGGCCTCTCCCGTTGCGGAGCACAGGCTCCGGACGCGCAGGCTCAGCGGCCATGGCTCACGGGCCCAGCTGCTCTGCAGCATGTGGGATCCTCCCGGACCGGGGCACGAACCCGTGTCCCCTGCATCGGCAGGCGGACTCTCAACCACTGCGCCACCACGGAAGCCCGACGTTGTATTTTTGCCATGTCAAAGTGTTCAGTTGTTTGATGTAAACATTTAAAATATCTTGTACTTTATATAAGCCTCTTTTAGCATTCCTTCTTTTTTTTTCTCCTAATGTGTCAGGAGCTTCGGAAAATAGAACAGCCCAGCCCTCACTCAACCTCTGATTCTGAGATGTTCCGTAAATGTATATCTATTTGCCTTATACAGGTTCTTCCCTTTCCTTTGGATGGTTTGATCCTGACTCCACCATCAGACTTCAGCTTCCTCAATGTAACGGCCAGGATTCCTTTTTCTCTGCATCCCCCTCAAAACTGTCCTGCTCATGGCAGTCCCAGAGCTGGGGATGTATGATGCACACCACAGGGTGGCCTTATTTCTTAACTAGCTGTGGGGCCTCTCTGAGCTTCAGGTCCTCTCACGTGAAATCGGGGTGTTAATACGACCAAGCTGGCAGGGGTGATTAAATATGATTCTACACTCAACACACACAGCACAGTCCTGGACACATAGAAGGTGTTCAGTGAATTGCAGTTGTTTTGGGTTGAATTGTGTCCCCTGAAAAAGACACGTGGAAATCCTAACCCTGGCCCCTCTGAATGTGACCTTATTTGGAAATGGGGTCCTTGCTGAGGTCATCAAGTTAAGATAGAGGTCCTACTGGAGTGAGGTTGGCCCTAAATCTGATGACCGGTGTCTTTATAAGGAAAAGGAAATTTGGAGACACATGGAGGGAAGATGACCATCTAAAACAGAGGCAGAAATTGGAATGACGAAATTACAAGCCAAGGAATGCCAAGGATTGCCGGCAACCATCAGAAGCTGGAAGAGGTGAGGAAGGATTCTTCCTTAGAGACTGCAGAGGCAAACACGATCCTGCCAACAACACCTTCATTCTAGACTCGTGGCTTCTGGAAAATGCCAGGCAATACATTTCTGTTGTTTTAAGCCGCCCAGTGGGCGGTACTTTGTTATGGCAGCCCTAGGAGACTCATACAGATTTTGGTACTGGGAGTAGAGAGCATGGTTTTGAAAAGGCAGAGAGGAGTCAACTAGACAAGGGCCTGGGTGATGAGGGCAGAGTGAATGCAAAGCCGTGCACAGCAGGGTTCGGTCGCCTCCCTGCCCCGGCAGCCAGGGACACCTTCCCCAGCCCTTCCTCCCAGCATTTCCCAGCACCCCGCTATCCTATGGGACCAACAACCACGAGAAATTCGGGCAACAAAAAGTTGGCATCAAGGGTGATTTAATTTAGAACTTAGTCTAAAAAGTCATTTCTTGGGCTCCTGCTCTGTGCCAGGTACAGCGTTAATGGTTAATAGATGTGGTTCCTCCCCTGGAGGAGCTCAGGTCCACAGAGCACTGCTCTACAGTGGAGACAGCAGAGGGCTCCGGCCGAGGCTGCAGATGACTTCCAAGTTGAGTCTTAAAGACCATGTGCAGATCAGCCAGGCCAGGGAAGGTGGCAGCATTCAGGCAAGCATGTGAGGACAAGCACCGAGGCGTGACACAGTGTGGCACGTGCAGGAAAACTCATGCAGCTTGGAGTTAACAGACCAGTAAACAGGAGGAAGGAAACACCGGCGAGGCTGGAGAGACAAGTAGGGACCAGGCTAGGAGCGTCTTGTGTTCTGTGCTACAGAGCTTGGGATTTATTCTCTGGGCCCTGGGATGCTTCTCAAGGACTTAAAGCAGAGGAGTGGTATAAGTCAGATTTTCACCTTATATAGATCGCCCTGGCTAAAATGTGGACGGATTCAAACAGAACAGGAGCAGAGGCGAATTGACTCGGAGCTGCTGTGACGTGGTCCGTGTGAGCGATGGCGTGGGTGTGAGTGGGGGCAGTGATACTGCATGCAGAGGAAGAGCTCTGAAGGATGTGTAAGGGGTGTCTAACTGGAGCTCCCCCAGAAGCAGGGCCTGTGACACGGGTTTATGGGCAGGCACTTTAGGAAGGGATCCCAGCGGAGAGCAATGGGGTCTGAGAGGAATGAGAGAGGGGAGAGGGCGTCAGGGGGGCGTGATTGGGCCGGTCATCACAGTGGGCAGCTGAGGCCGGCTCCCCTGCAGACCCTCTGAGGAAGTGAGAAGGGACCCCAGTGTGTAGGGAGTAGGGACCCAGAATTGCTCCCTCAAGACATGGACGGAAGGAATATTGACCGTTAGCTCCCGTCTCCATTGGTCAAGGTTTGTCCAAAGAAATGTTACCTTCCTTGGACTTCCAAGATTACACACAAGCCCGGACGGCTAGGCAAGTCCCCACGGGCCTGGGCTGAGAGGAGAAGGTACCCACTGTGCTGCTTCAGGGCACATCCTGCGGCCACAGCAACGTCCAGAACCCAAAGGGGAACCAAGAGGAGGCGAGCAGGGGCACAAAGGGGAAGGAGAAGCTGGTGGGAGAGGAAGTGAAAGGAAGGCCTCGTTTCTGAGTTGGGTGACCTCGTGGTTGGGGGCACTCTGTGCACTTGCGTGTGGAACACAAGGAAAAGACGAGAGTTGGAAGGATAAGTGTTTCATTGGAGAAAGGCTGAGCGGAAAGGGCTGTGGGACCCCGGGAGATGTTTGGCAAGTTCAGTGGAGAGGTCAGCTCAGAGGTAGAGCTCGAGAGATGGAATGAGAGCCCCAGGAAAGGTGTGTACAAAGTGAGGCCCCTCATAACCGAAAGGCAGGGCCCTCGGAAACCTGGATGCTGAGAAGGCAGAAGAGCCAATGAAGGAGGGTGAGAACATGGAGGAAATGGAAAATGGGAGCAGAGCCGTGTCACAGAGGCCAATTGATTTAAATGCAAGGGATGGTGCCCTGGGGGTGTTTACGTACAAGACCAAATAAATCCTCTTTGCTTCCCTCTCCCTTAAAAAAAAAATTGACCCTGCTCCTGGTCCTAAGTTCCCAGTCTCTACCCCAGCACCCCTTCCCCTGCCACCAAGCGCTGTCGACCCTTCCCCTATGCTGTCATTCCTACTTGCTCCCCCTTCCCTGTTCTTGATGCCACCATCTAGGTTCAGAACCTCATTGCCTCTGGTCTGGACTACCCCCTAAAAGTGTTTCCTGCTCCGGCCTCCCCTGCTTCTCTCCAGCAGGTTGATTTCCCTAAAGAAACATTCTTTTTTTTTTTTTTTTGAGGCAATAAAAATGCATGTATTTGGGAGAACGGCTTTGATCTGAGAAAATGAACATATACTTTTAAAAAATTTTTTCTTGGAGTGTAGTTGATTTACAATGCTGTGTTAGTTTCAGGTGTACAGCAAAGTGAGTCAGCTATACGTATACATATATCCACTCTTTTTGCTTGTTTGGTTTGACCACACCGCACAGCATGTGGGATCTTAGTTCTCTGACCAGGGATCGAACCCGCGTCCCCTGCAGTGGAAATGTGGAGACTTAACCACTGGACCGCCAGGGAAGTCCCTATCCACTCTTTTTCAGATTCTTTTCTCATGTAGGCCATTACAGAGTACTAAGCAGAGTTCCCTGTGCTATACAGTACGTTCTTATTAATTATGTATTTTATATGGAGTAGTACGTATATGTCAATCCCAATGTCCCAGTTTATCCCTTCTTCTCGCTGCTCTTTCTCTTGCTAAAGAGCATCCTTGGGCTTCCCTGGTGGTGCAGTGGTTGAGAGTCCCCCTGCCGATGCAGGGGACGCGGGTTCGTGCCCCGGTCCGGGAAGATCCCACGTGCCGCGGAGCGGCTGGGCCCGTGAGCCATGGCCGCTGAGCCTGCGCGTTCGGAGCCTGTGCTCTGCAACGCGAGAGGCCACAAGAGTGAGAGGCCCACGTACCACAAAAAAAATAAAGAGCATCCTCATGTTTTGCTGTTATAAACAGAGTTGCTGTAAATGCTCATATGTTTGTCTCCTGGTGCCCCTGAGCAGAAGTTTCTCTTGGGAATACACTTAGGAGTGGAATTTGGGGGTCGAAGGGTATGTTCATTGCTTTTCTAATTCTCAACTTTTTTTCTTCTGCTCATCCCCAAACCTTACATTCTAGATGAGTACCATCTCTGCATTTCGGGGACAGCTCGGAGCCTTTGCCAGTGTTGTTTCCATGGCATGGAGCGCCTTTGCTCTTCACGCCCAACAGTCCAAACCCTGGCATCCTCTGAGCCCAGCTCAGGTACCAACCCCTCTTCCTGGAAGACCTCCCTGATTCCTCCCCACCAGAATTCATCTCTTCTTCCCGTATGCTCTGAAGGCTCTTACTTGATTTGTTCCCGTCGTCCTACTCTATGTGTCACTGCCACCGCCCGGCATGGTGAAGGGTGTTTCTCCTCTCCAGGGAGCAGAGACAGTTTCACTCTCTCCCACAGCACCCACTAGGGTGCGGTGTATGCTGTGTCTCTCCCAAGACTCACATTCTTTTCACACTATCTCATCTCTGAACTAAGAAAGTGTCTTACATTGGAGAGTGTATCATAACTTAGTTAGCAGTATTTTTCTTAGTGCTTCTTAGAATAACAGCATTCCTTACGGCCAGCGATGCCTTAGATTCCATTAAATCCACTAGAAGGTGTTGAACCAATGTTTGCTAAATTGGATGAGTTTAAGTCACTTGAAGTAGGAGAGAGAATCTCGACCCACTGTCCGGATTAGAACACATTTCACGACAATTTAGCACTTCCCCCCGGCCTCCCCTATTCTGTCTGCCCCCTTGGATAATGACAGGCGAGCCTGGAAAGACTTCACACATTCTGAACCCATCAGGGAAGCACCTCTCTTAAAGACATTTTTCTCACCTGCAAGATTCTGTTGCGTCCAGCAGCGATCTCAATAATGGACCGCTCCTTGGCGTTTCCTCTCTCTGTTTCTCAACCCCTTCTCCCTCACCCCTGCTTCCTGGAGTCCCCCCCCCCCGCCGCCTCCAAATAAACCACCCACATCCAAGCCCTTGTCTCAGGCTCTGCACTGGGAGAACCCAACTAAGAGGCCAGGTTCACCAGAAACCATCCTCGTGGGTGCTGTGCGTGCACTTGACAAAGGAGGGCAGTGGCCCCAGGGTCTGCGAGCAGCACAGGGAGGGTCCAGCAATCAGCGTTGGGGGACGCCTCTCCCTTGTCCCCCTGTCCCCCCGCCCCACCTGTCCTGCAGGCAGGGTACAGAGCAGGATTTGCCTAGACTGTGACCACTGATTTGGGGCCCCGTGACAAGGCACTTAGGGGGGCACGATCTCCAGGGAGGGCGGGGTGGGAGGATGGGAATCCTGCAGGTCTGGGAGTCAGCGGGTGGGGGGATCGGAACAGCACAGTACGCTGGGAGCAGGTGGGGCTTCCTGTGCGCCAGCACTAATTAACCAGCTTAGCCGTTCAGGGCCTGGGCCCAAGCATGTTGCCTGCAGCCCCTGGGGGCTGAGCACACGTGGCCCCAGACGGGTGGGAGCCCACCAAGCCAGAGTGCGGCCCCGAGACCTCAGGCCAGAGATAAGGACGGAGGGGGAAGGGGGGAGGCCCAGAAACAGATCATCACTCTACCCCCCAGGCCAGAGGCCTCTGCCCTCCCCAGGCCAGGGAGCAGCTTCTAACACAGATCTGGTCTTATTCAGCAGGTGCCAGGGACCCAGGGAGAGGAGGAGAGGGAGGAGGGGCAGGGAAAAGAGTGAGGGACCCCGCCTAAGGAGGCTGCGCCCTCACCCACCTGTGCTAGGCCAGCCGGACCCAGGTGATGAAAGTGGAACTCCCAGAGATCCAGAGAGACTCTGTGTGTGCGTGTGTGTGTGTGACAGGCTTTTGACAGCTTTTCAGTCATCTCATCTCCAAACCCAAGCAGTTGCTGGCACCTCCCACTACTTGGGGAGGCCCTAGGGGACTTGGTCATGCTGAGGGCCCTGCTGGTATCTGCCTCCTTCCAGCCTTCCCCGCTGTGTTCACTCTCTCACTCTTCCCTCACTTCCAAGAACAGAATTCATTTTAAGTGTTTCTGCTACCAAACCAGAGGCAATGTGTGTGTTATTTGGAGACGAAGCTGGAGAGAAGCAGTGCAAGCCTTTTCATTCGAGTTGCATGCATCAAGAAAGGCATCTCTGGCCTGTTGGTTTGTGATAAACCTACAGACACCTAAAATGGGCTGTAAATTATGTATCCCTAATTAATTAATAAGCCACACTTGAAAGTTAACCGGGATCAAGGCTCATTTTTTTTCTTTTTCTAGAATTCTTTTTTTTAATTTTTATTGGAGTATAGTTGATTTACAATGTTGTGTTAGTTTTTGCTGTACGGCAAAGTGGATCAGTTATACATATACATATATCCACTCTCTTTTAGATTCTTTCCCCATATAGGCCATTACAGAGTATTGAATAGAGTTCCCTGTGCTATACAGTAGGTCCTTATTAGCTATCTATTTTATATATAGTAGTGTGTATATACTAATCTCAGTCTCCCAATTTATCCCTTTCCCCCTTGCCCCCCCAGTAACCATAAGTTTGTTTTCTACATCTGTGACTCTATTTCTGTTTTGTAATTAAGTTCACTTGTACCATAAAACAAGATCGAAATAATGGCATTTTGAGCAACATGGATGGACCTAGAGATTGTCATACTGAGTGAAGTAAGTCAGAGAAAGACAATATCATATGATACATCGCTTCTATGTGGAATCCAAGGTGCATTTTTAAATTGTGAGCAAGAGAAGGAAATACCTTCCAGACACGAAGCAATCCATACACACCCCTGCCAGAGAGCGTTGCAAGATCTATTTGTATCAAAGCTGATTTCCCAGCTCTGGGTGTTCTGTCTCTGAGTCCCCGGTGCTTAGCTCAGTCCTGGCTCGTAGTAGGAGTCCGTAAATATTTGTTGGATAAATAAATCCTCTTTCAAAATACAGTCCCAGAATATACAAACAGAATAGCTAATGTATCCACCCTTACTGAATGGGGCAGGCATGTCCCAAGTAGCAAATCAATGGTGACAAAATTATGCTGGAATTAGCACCAGTCCACAAGCCAGGATTCAAAATAAACCGCCTTTGTTCTATAGTGTTATGGTTTTTTTAAGTCCTTCATTTTTCTACGCGAATGTACTTATGGGTAAAATAACCTATGTGTCTGGATTGGCTTCAAAACCCCTCAGCAGATCGGGAATAGATGAAACACGACTGGCCAAGCGTGGGTCACTGCTGGAGCTGGCTGACGGACACATAAGAATTGATAAAAACCGTTCTCTCTGCTTTGGACACTAAATTTCACAAATAAGTTTGAATTTTTCCACTCTAAAAATTTTTTTCATCCCTTTCCTAGGAAAAATTTAAGTGAAACAAAGTAGAAATTTCAGGGAAAATGAAGCTTATGGCTCACAAGGTCGGTATCACACCCTTTGGCAGCAGGAATGCTCACATCCACATCTACCCTCCGTCCAGCTGAAGAAGCATAAAGCTCATAGCTCGCGTGTTCAGGGATGCTCTTTGCTGCTAACTTGATGCTCTACAAATACGAATCCTAAGACACCCAAAATGAGTAATGATAAATTCCATTACTACTTTGTTCTTCAATGGCAACTGATTAAAAAGAAAAAAGAAACTAGTAAACAATCCTAAAGACAAGGTTTCGGTTTGTGGCTCCACACTGTGGGAAATCATTGAAAATGGAAAACTGTTTTCGGAAACAAGTCTAACAGGAGACATGAACCATCAATATCTAGCCAAGTTCCATTGCTTCCAGAAGGCTTGCCCATTTAGGTCACCACAGAGCATTGAGTAGAGTTCCCTGTGACCTAAATGGGAAGGAAATCCAAAAAAGAGGGGATATATGTATACGTATAGCTGATTCACTTTGCTGTACGGTAGAAACTAACACAACATTGTAAAGCAACTATACTCCAATAAAAAATAAAAAAGGAAGTCTTGCACAAAATGTGAAGCAAGGACAGTGAACATGAATGCTCTTTCTTTTGATGGTGTCATCAGAAGGTCGCTCAGTGTCAAGGAGCGTCCTCCACGTTTGTGTTTATAGGATGCTTTCGGTTTTGACCATTTGTGAAGGTTTTTATTCTGTATCTTTTCTGCGCAATTTGGACATTTTTTTGAAAACAATTTTAAAGTACCTGGAAGTTTAAACCTTGATCTTAATTTCAAAAGACAATTAAGTATCTAAATATTGACTAAATAATATTCAAATAAGTGCCATTCATCTGAACAGTAAAATAAGTCAGCGTGCCTGGACATTTTAATGGGCTCCCAAATGCTCGCCGAAAGATTCAAGTTGTCCCGTTGAAGAGATTACCATTAGATTTCCAAAAGGGAGCACACTGCAATGTCACAAAACCCTTGTTTAGCCTGGGCTTTGAACAAGCAAAATCATTCCACGAATGCTGAGACTGTATTTCCGAATGCATTCCAGAATGAACTTGGAAATTCAGTGCAATGAATATACTGTTTTTGGTGCTTGTGGGGTGGAATTAAGAGAAACACAGTTACCAGCGCCTGGAGGCAGAGGGGTCGGGGGAGACAGGAGAGATGTTGTTTAGGAATACAAACTGGCATCGAGTAGATAAATAAGTCCTGGAGATCTAATGCACAGTATAACGATTATAGACAACTATATTGCATTAGAAACATCAAACTTGCTCAGAGACTAGATCTTGATTGTTCCCACCCCCAAAAAGAAATGATAATTATGTGATGTCACCGAAGTGTCATCTAACACTACAGTGGCAATCATAGAGCAACATATAAATGTATCAACATGCTGCACACCCGAAACTTACACAACGTTACCTGTCAAATATATTTCAATTAAAAAAAAGAAAAAATCGCACATTAAGTTTTTTACCACTGAGACAGCAGTGATGTGAAAGAGAGAGCTCACCTCCAAAGGATGGACCTAAAATTAAAAGTAATGGGCTGGCCGAAAAGTTCGTTTGGGTTTTTGCATAATATCTTATGATGAGGACCTGCTGTAGAGCACAGCGAACTCTGCTCAATGCCTATATGTGAAGAGAATCTAAAAAAGAGTGGATATGTGTATATGCATAACTGATTCACTTTGCTGTACACCTGAAACAAACATAACATTGTAAATCAACTATACTCCAATAAAAAAATTTTTTTTGGCTAGTTTTCAGTTACCACCACATTAAATATATGCAGATATACACTTCCTAAACGAGCACTCAAAATGAATGACTCTGGGGCTTCCCTGGTGGCGCAGTGGTTGAGAGTCCGCCTGCCGATGCAGGGGACACGGGTGCCTGCCCCGGTCCGGGAGGATCCCACGTGCCGCGGAGCGGCTGAGCCCATGAGCCATGGCCACTGGGCCTGCGCGCCCGGAGCCTGAGCTCCGCAATGGGAGAGGCCGCAACAGTGAGAGGCCCGCGTATCGCAAAAAAAAAAAAAATAAATAATGAATGAATGACTCTGAAGGAGCTCTCTGTGGACAAACCATACATCAGTCTTATCAAAAGCAGCTGATTTGTCTGTAGGGTTAAAGCCAGAGCTCTCTGGAAAGTTCCACCAAAGGCTGGAACAAACCAGGCCATTTTGGTAGAAATAAAAAGTGATAAACCCACCCGGGGACGACCAAGCAGGCCATGACTTTGCAGGACTAGCAGATGGTCCCCAGAAGGTCACTACAACCTTTCCCATCTCAGTGAGTGGCAGCTGCGACTCAGACCCAAACCTCTTTGGAGGCTTCCCCTCTCTCTCTAACCCCACAACTACAACCTTTCCCATCTCAGTGAGTGGCAGCTGCGACTCAGACCCAAACCTGGGAGGCATCTTCCCCTCTCTCTCTAACCCCACAACTACAACCTTTCCCATCTCAGTGAGTGGCAGCTGCGACTTAGACCAAAACCTGGGAGGCATCTTCCCCTCTCTCTCTAACCCCACAACTACAACCTTTCCCATCTCAGTGAGTGGCAGCTGCGACTCAGACCCAAACCTGGGAGGCATCTTCCCCTCTCTCCCTAACCCCACATCCAATCTGTCGGGAGATCCTAAGCTTGAAAGCATATCCAGAATAGGACCACTTCTCACACCTCCAACCAGGCCACCATTATACAGTGTCTGGATTCTTCCTGTAGCCTCACCTGGTCTTCCTGCTCCACACGGCCTGTTCTTAACACAGTAGCCAGAATGGTCCCTTAAAAACCTAAGTCAGAACAAGTCAGCACACTTGACCTCAATCCCTGCAGGGACTCCTCTATTGCATGCAGAGTCAAAGCCAAAGTCTTTACAATGCCTGATGCCTTCCAGGATCCGCCCCCGTCCTACCCCAGCCCCAGTTCCTCTTCAACCTCAGCTGGGTTCTATGATTCCCCCTGGCTGACTCTGCTTCCTGACCACCAGCCCCCCATGTTCCTCAAACAAGCCAAGGCTGTTTCTCTGCCTGGAACACGCATCCTGGGATATCCTCATGACTCCCACCCTCACCTCCCTCAAGTCTTTGCCCAGATATCACCTTCTCAATGAGCCTATGTTAACCTCGCTAGTTAAAATTGTATGCAGCCACTGTGGAAAACAGTATGGATGGTCCTCAGAAAACTAAAAATAGAATTACCTTATGATCCAGCAATCCCACTCCTGGGCATATATCTAGACAAAACTGTAATTTAAAAAGATACATGGGGCTTCCCTGGTGGCGCAGTGGTTGAGAGTCCGCCTGCCGATGCACGGGACACGGGTTTGTGCCCCGGTCTGGGAAGATCCCACGTGCCGCGGAGCGGCTGGGCCCGTGAGCCATGGCCGCTGAGCCTGCGCGTCCGGAGCCTGTGCTCTGCAATGAGAGAGAGACCACAACGGAGAGAGGCCCGCGTACCGCAAAAAAAAAAAAAAAAAAAAATACATGCACCCCTATGTTCATTGCAGCACTATTCACAATAGCCGAGACACGGAAGCAACCTAAATGTCCATCGACAGATGAATAAATAAAGATGTGGTACATATATACAACGGAATCGTACCCAGCCATAAAAAAGAATGAAATAATGCCATCTGAAGCAACACGGATGCAACTAGAGACCATCATACTAAGTGAAGTAAGTCATAAAGAGAAAGACAGACACCATTTGATATCACTTACACGTGGAGTCTAAAATGCGGCACAAATGAACCTATCTGCAAAACAGAAACAGACTCACAGACATAGAGATCAGACTTGTGGTTGCCAAGGGGGCGGGGGGAAGGGAGAGTGATGGACTGGGGATTTGGGGTTGGTAGACCCAAACTATTACAGTTAGAATGGATAAACAACAACGTCTTACTGTATAGTACAGGGAACTGTATCCAATCTCCTGGGATAAACCATAATGGAAAAGAATATTAAAAAAAGAATGTCTACATGTGTAAAACTGAGTCACTTTGCTGTACAGCGAGACTGGCACAGCACCGTAAATCGACTACACTTCAATAACAAAATCTTTTTAATAAAATATGACACAAAGGAACCTATCTATGAAACAGAAACAGAATCATGGACGTAAAGAACAGACTGGTGGCTGCCAAGGGGGAGGAGTTTGGGGGAGGAATGGAGTGGGAGGTTGGGATTAGCAGATGCAAACTATTATATATATAGAATGGATAAACAACAAGGTCCTACTGTATAGCAGAGAACTATATTCAGTATCCTATGCTAGGACTTCCCTGGTGGTGCAGTGGTTAAGAATCCTCCTGCCAATACAGGGGACACAGGTTCGAGCCCTGGTCCAGGAAGGTCCCACATGCCGCGGAGCAGCTAAGCCCGTGCGCCACAACTACTGAGCCTGCGCTCTAGAGCCCGTGAGCCACAACTACTGAACCCACGTGCCACAACTACTGAAGCCTGCACACCTAGAGCCCGTGCTCCACAACAAGAGAAGCCACCGCAGTGAGAAGGCCGCGTACCACAACGAAGAGTAGCCCCCGCTCGCCACAACTGGAGAAAGCCCTTGTGCAGCAACGAAGACCCAACACAGCCAAAAATAAATAAATATTTTTAAAAAATATATCCTATGCTAAACCATAGCTAAAAAGAATATTTTAGAAAAGAATGTATATATATAACATCCATACCATGTTACAGAAAAACCCGAACAAACTTTTTGGCCAACCCAATATATATTATATATTTCATATATATTATATATATTGTATTGTGTGTGTGTGTGTGTGTGTGTGTGTGTGTGTATATAGTATATAGTCGGGGTCCCCACCCCACCCCTGACACACACACAGCAACCAGGTAAGTGCCAGGACAGTAACTTTGACATCCTGGGAGCTTAGGACAGTACAAGGCTCACAGCAGGGATAATTTGTGAAAACACTGATAAGTGAATGAATGAATGATCGTGAAAGAAAAACAAGAGCTGAAGAGGAATCTTTCAAGAATCTTTCCTGTCTCCCTTCCCACCTCCTCCTCTCACTGTGACAAAGAAATTGATATGGAGAATGAAGGAAGCCTAATTTACCTGGGGAAAGAGTCATAGATCAGGACTTTTCCCCAAAACTAGATTAAAAGTGAGACAATAACAGTAGACATTGACCAACGATCTTCTCTGCTCCAAGCACCGTGAGAATCACTTTACCTGCCTCTGCTTCTTGAAACCCAACCCTATGAGGGACTTGTGTCCCCTTTGTGAGTTTGCAACTTTATTTTTTTGGTGACTCTTCTGACACCAGATGCAATATCGTTCCGGCACAACCACCCAGAGTTACCTCGGGCCCCCCAAGTTAAAGGCCAGGTCCTCTACAGGATGGCCCTTACCTCAGACACCATCCACACTTCAGGGGTTCCCAGGCAACCTGAACTTCTGACTGACTGGCTACAAATTCAGAGCTTCCCATGATCCCTCGGGTTTGACAATTCCCTAGAATGACTCACAGAACCCAGGAAGGTGTTATACTTACAATCGCAGTTTTATTATAAAAGATCCAACCCAGGACCAGCCAAATGAATGCTCACATAGACTATGGTCTGAGAGATCCCAAATGCAGAGCTTCTGTGCCCCTTCCCCATGGAATCAGGTGTGTCACCCTCCTGGCACATTGACGAGTTCGCCAGCCAGCAAGTTCCATCCAGCTTCAACGTCCAGAGTGTTTCATTGGAGTTTCATTATGTCAGCACGATTGATTGACTCATTGGCCATGTAGTTGAAATCAATCTCCCACCTCCATTCCTCCCCACGGAGGTCAGGCTGGCCCAAACCCCAACCCTCTAATCACATGCTTGGTCTTTCTGGTGACCAGCCCCGATCCTGAGTCACCATCACAGCTCTCAGTATAAACTCAGGTGTGATCCAAGAGGCTCATGAGTAACAAAGACACTCCTGTTACGTGGGAAATTCCAAGGATTTAGAGGCTCCCTTTCATGAACCAGAAACAAAAGCCTGTCAAATGCTTTATTATACAACAGTAAGGTTACTTGAATTCTCTTTCAAGTCCCCATTCAGCTTGCAGCCAGGCACCTCAGTCCATTTCTTGGATAACTTTTCTCCAGGAGTAATTCCTATTTGGGGGGTGGGGGGGGGAGGGGGGTTCACAGGGCTCCAAGGCGACAGGGAAGGAGAGAGAGCGTGCATCTGGGCTTTTGTCACCTCTGCTCCGGCCACCACACCTGCAGCACTTGACCTTCCAGGGGACCCTGCGAGGCTTCGAAGGCAGAGACCACCTAGACCCCCGCTGACACCCACAGTCTCATTTCTCTCCCAACCCCCCCGTACTTGTCCATCCCACAGACCTTTTTCTTTACCCCCATCTGGATTCAGCCAGTGGGGAAAAGGAGTGCAAAACTCTTTTTTCTCAGGGACCACAAATATTCGTGCACCCACTTCCGCTCCAATTATCCTCTCCCCACAGCCTGGCGCATCCTTTTCTAATTCAGAAGCAAAGAGCCTTGTTCTTCCATCATTATGCCTCTCCTATACCTGAGAACTACGGCTGCATCCGTTTCAGTCCTCGCCAAGGATTGCTTTTGAAATCCAAAAGCCCGTTTTCAACCAGACATCACAATAGGAAGTTCCTGAATAACGATTTGTACCATGAAATCTCCCCAGGAGGAGCAGAACCTGCTTCCCGTGTGGAGGGAGACCCAGAAGCCATTTTGGACTGTTCCACACTCTCCCCAGGTAAGTGTGATTCAGCCCAGTTTCTCTGTGAACTTATCTTTACAACAGCTGCTCCTAAAATGCACTTACTCCTCCGTAGAGACTAATATTTCTATATACTTTACATTTTCCAAAGTACTTTCTCATACATTACCTTACCTTATGAAGTAGCAACTACCGGGTCATCTCCACTTTATCAGTGAGACGATGTGCCCAAGGTCTTAAGCAGTACGTGGAAACCAGCTGAGGCACAGAAAGCAACAAGCCACATCATGTACCGGCCGAGTGATCAACTCTCTCAAGTAATTTGCTGAATTTACAGATGATTTACGGAAGTCCTCATCTCCCTGTAGATTTACTACAGTTTCACTCCAGTCGTTTTACTGCAGTTAATTTGCTCTAAATTTGTTGGCCCAGCACAGCTGAATGCTGGCACTTCGGGTGCTTCACATTTCTAGGGTCAAGCCCTTGCCCGTCACGTTTTTATACATGAACGCATGAGCGGTGCCTTGTGTGAATTTCACTGTCCTCTCTTTCTGCAGACATATGTCCTGCCTCTACTCTGTCTCTGCCTTTGGTGGAGAAACCAAAATCTGCTCAGACCCAGACTGAAGAATCTCTCTCACAGTTTCAGCAAAGGGTCATTCTGTGAATTAATTTTCTACAAGCTGTACTTGAGCCTCAGGAACCGGCAGAACCAGGAGAACGTGAATGCAGAATGCCGTGGTCTGGTTCTCCAACACTGTCACCTCCGTTGAGCTTACATGACGTGAGCCCTTTGCTCTGAGTCTGGGCACTCATTCACGCTTCCTGATCTGGGCCTGCACAGCCTCCGTGCGCGTTCAGGCACCTCCGATCGAGCCTCGGGCATCCACCCTGGCAGGCCTGCACTGAGCCTTCCTGTATTTGCTCTCCATCTCCCAGGGCCATTCCACATGCAATTAGGTGCCTAATAACGGCTCTGCCCTGCTGAGGACAGTAATGCTGATTCGATGGCTATGACGACGATCAAACCTGGGAGCAACTGAATGGAATTGTGCGGGCGGATGTTGAGCTAAACAGCAAAACCTCCTGATGCTGAAACTCACAGAGCTGTGAACTCCTCCCAAGGGTGGGCTGGGAAAATCTCTCTGGAGACAACCCATCTCTCCACGTCTGTATCAAGGCATTTTGGAAAGGGTTTCTAAAGATCGCGCTTCCAGTTGCAGGGCACATGAAAGGGATGGCTATGTGCCTTTTTGTTTGTTTTTGTTTTTTGCGGTACGCGGGCCTCTCACTGTTGCAGCCTCTCCCGTTGCGGAGCACAGGCTCCGGACGCGCAGGCTCAGCGGCCATGGCTCACAGGCCCAGCCGCTCCGCGGCATGTGGGATCCTCCCGGACCGGGGCACGAACCCCTGTCCCCTGCATCGGCAGGCGGACTCTCAACCACTGCGCCACCAGGGAAGCCCCTATGTGCCTTTTTAAAAAAATCTGCTTCTAATAGTGATTCATCAGAAACCTGTAGGAATGAGAGGGCTGTGTCTGCACTGCATTTAAGATGGCGGTCCATTCTTCTTGCTCCTCCATTGAGGGGTGGAGTCTATTTCAGCCCCTCCCCTAGACTCTGAGTTGGTCTTACGAGCTGCACTGACCAATAACACAGGGCAGGAGTTACCTTGTGCCACTTCCTGGTCTGGACCGTAAAAGGTCTCGCACTTTCCACCTTTGTTCTCGTTGCTCAGCTGCTGTGCCATAAGCCAGAGTCCTGGATGATGAGGCCGTGTAGAGAGAGGACCTGGGGGACGGGTGCCCATCTTGGACATTTCAGCCCCAGCTGTGCTCCCAACTGAATGTAGTCACATATATGATCCCAGCTGACATCGCTTGGAGCCAACAGCCTACTAAACCCTGTCTGACCTCTTAAACCACAGAATCCTAAGAACTGATACATTATTATCATTTTAATCCACTAAATTTTGGAGTGATATGTCACACAGAAATACATCACGTTTTTGCTCTATTGGAGACAACAGGAAACTAAAAGAGTTTCCATTGCAAACTCTGCGGAATCAATGCCTCTAGAGGAACTCCATTAAAAAGCCCTTCCAGCCAGACCTGGTCCCTCTTGGGGACGGATGTGGAGAAGAGCAGTGTAGTCAAAGGAACCTTGATTCCAGTTGAACTAAATGGCCCCTGTGACTCCTACCCGGGCCCTCGCCTTCCCCAGGGGTGTGTACACAAATACTCACAGTGGCTGGCAAGTGATATGAGTGAGTGGAGTGGGTGGAGCGTTTGCAAATCAATCACACAGAAAGGAATGTTCTTCACTTCCAAAAGTATCAATGCTTTCTTCCATTTTTCTTGAAACAGACAGACTTCCCTGGTGTTCCCTCATCACTGCTGCTAGAGACAAGTAAAAGAGAAACGATCTCTACCATCAGACAAACAGCAGTGCGAGGGCAACTACAAATGACAAGTGACACTGGCTTCAGGCTCAGGGAGGTAATAGGGGGTGGTGGTGTAGTGGATGCTGTGGTGTGCTGCCCAGACCCCTGCAGGACGGACACACTGCTGGGATGCTGGTGGCTTTTAGCGGGGTCACTCTTTGGGAATTGCCCTCAGCTGAAAACAGCCATCTTGGCCAAGGTCACGCCCCTTCCTGGGGACAGCCCACATCCAGGAATGGTCAAAGTGGGATGTAAAGGTCTGGCTCCCTTCCCTTGAGGTAGGACAACCCTGAAAGCCCATTCTACCTCCTCTGGGATGGGCTGAGCCCTTGGTTGTGACTGATTTCACCTCTTTGTGATTCAGCTTTTCCATCCAATCCTTCCTCCTTCATCCCACTACCAGTAACGATCCTGAGACCACTCCCCAAAACACCTCTAACTATAAATCCCCATCTGAGTTGGCTTCCCAGGGAATCGCACTGAAGACAGCTGGGGACTAGAATGACCAGAGGTGGGCAACTTCTGTTCCAGCCGTTGTTACATGTCATCACTGAGCCAGATCTTGCAATGTTTCAAGAGAAGTAACACAAATCTAGGAGTTTATGTGAAATCTGGTGATTTTTAAATGTCAGCTTGCTTTTTCACTGTCCCGTTTACCACCTCTGAATTCAAGCCTCTACAACAAAGGACCATGAGGCTTACTTATGAAATATATCCAGTCTCTTGAACTCAGTAAGAAGATCTACATACTCCTACATTTCACATTATCCCCTCAAATTCTCAGATGATGGATCAAGTATAAAGAGAGATAGTAACAGGGTTGATCTTTGTGTAGGTTAGCAATTTTATTGTATGTCCACTAATGTTATGGGCTGAATGTTTGTGTCCCTCCTGCCCCAGCAGAATTCATATGTTGTTGCCCTAACCCCCAATGTGATGGTATTTGGAGGTGGGACCTTTGGGAGGTGATTGGGGTTAGATGAGGTCACGAGGGTGAGGCCCCCAGGATGGAATTAGTACCCTTGTAAGAAAAGGAAGAGACACCAGAGAGCTTGTTCTCTCTCCCTGCTTGAGCGCACACACAAAGAAGAGGTCATGAGAGCACACAGCACGATGGTCGCCTCCTGTAAATCAAGAAAAGAGGCCTCACAATAAAACCTACCTTGTCAGCACCTTAATCTTGGGCTTCCCAGCCTCTAGAAATATAAGAAATAAATTCCTATTGTTTAAGCCACTCAGTCTATGGTATTTTGTTACAGCAGCCCAAGCTGACCAAGAATGGCCCGTCATTATTCTGCATCACGACACTGTATCATTCAACTCATGGGTCAGTTACCCACTTTGCACACGATGGAAATTACCACATCGGAATCTCAGGTGGGTCACTGGGCAAAACACGGAACATCAGCTCCTAAGTGGTGAAGACACCCCAGCTTCTCAGCCTCACCGTCCCACCCACTTGCCTTGTCCTTGGTTGTTTGAACAGGAAGTCATGTTGATCTTGATCAATGAAACTCTAGAGCTTTAGCTTTAAATTTTATCTTATTTCTGAAACTGTCGGTCTGGGATCCATGCACACATCTTTGAAAATCAGAATGCAATTGTCCTCCCCTCCAGGTGCCTGCCTGCAGTAACTGAGAGATGCTCCCAATAGCTGAGTAAACTAGAATCGGGACGACCACAATGTGGCGGGGGGGGGGGGGGCGTCTGGCTAAAGGTCTGTAGGCATGATTAAGCCTTCTTCATTGCTCAGGTACCTTCAGTCAAGGAGAGAGTTCATCTGTATTTCCTTCCTTCAAGCCATCAATCCGAAGGGCAACAGGAAGCTTGTGTGTTGTTCCCTTTCAGTATGAAGAAATGCTGTTGGTTTTGTGCTTTCACAACAGCAAGGCAGCCAGCTGGGTTTGCCCATTTAAAGCCAAGGTTGTAATGACTGGACAGCTGGATGGCACCACATCTGTGACTCTGGCCAGTTAGCGTTTGTCACCACGCTGCTGGCATTGACACCTCGTCCTGACCACAGGATGACTGGTGTATCCATTGAAAAGAAAGCAAGATTCCCCTTAGAGGTCACAGAGAAGCAAACACTGGCATGCTAGCTATCCTTTTCATCAAACTGTGCTAGGATTGGCCTGGAGTGTAGGAGGCTCTCAAATAAATATTTGTGGAATGAATGAGTAGGCAGTAATTCAGACGTTTCTGAATGATATCCTGATATAATTATTTGAATACCCAGAATTTAAATGTGGGCCCTTGACTTTATACAAATAATCCTACTTTTTTCCCCAAGTACTTCTGATGTCCAACACTGTGGTTGTCCTTAAATTAAGTGACCAGGTGACTGAAGGCCCTACATGACCAGCCTCCAACTCACCTCTTCAGCTTCCTGTCTCTGTTTCCTCCCTCTCCACCCACGGTGCTCCAGCCACATACGACTCCCTTACTCCTGTGAAGGGGCGGACCCCTGCCCGCCCCTGGGCCTTTGCACACCCTGTTCTCTCTGCTGGAGCATTCTTTCACCACCATCACCACCACCACAGCTAGCCTAATTCATTCATACTCACTCTTCAAGTCTCAGATTTGATATCATTTCCCTAGAACACCCTCCTCAACCCCCTCATTCCTCTGGGCTAGGCGCATCTCCTGTGTTCCTGAGGTTTCCCTATTTTAACCCTCATCATGCTGCCTTGTGGCAGCCTCACTATGTGTTGTACCTCTCCTCAGGCTGTACACGTGATGCGGGGAAATGTGTTTACTGTTGAAACTTCAGGGACTGACAAATGGGAGGTACTTGTTAAACGTGTGAGTTTTGGTTGGTTGGTTGGTTGAATGAATGCGTTGATCGGCCACAAGAGCTCTGTTCTTGTGCCCTCCAGGAGGGAGGGGATATGGGATTTGGAGAACAGACTTTGGAATCAGACAGACTGGGTGTGCGGCCTGACTCCACCCATACCGGCTCTATGAATAAGATAATAGAAACAACTCCAGATAGCTTAAGCCTGGGATCAGGCTGTACACGTGATGCGGGGAAGTGTGTTTACTGTTGAAACTTCAGGGACTGTTAAACGTGTGTTTACTGTTGAAACTTCAGGGACTGTTAAACGTGTGAGTTTTGGTTGGTTGGTTGGTTGAATGAATGCGTTGATCGGCCACAAGAGCTCTGTTCTTGTGCCCTCCAGGAGGGAGGGGATATGGGATTTGGAGAACAGACTTTGGAATCAGACAGACTGGGTGTGCGGCCTGACTCCACCCATACCGGCTCTATGAATAAGATAATAGAAACAACTCCAGATAGCTTAAGCCTGGGAATTTATTTTAAATTCAGAAGCTCCTAGAAGCTCCAGGAAAGGTAGGGAACCAGACAAGTCAGCTGTGCTCGTTTTAAAACCTGTCTGAAGATTCTTGGACACTCGTCCCATCAAAGGTGGAGTCGAATTCCCCTCCTTGAATGTGGGCCGGCCTCAGTGGCTGCATGACTTCTGAATCTCAGTGACACAGCTGCTGCTGACTGTCTCTCTCTGTCTCTGTCTCTGTCTTTCTCTGTGTTCACCCTTGGAACCCTGCCTCCATGTTGCGAGGAAGCCAAGCAGCCACTCAGAAAGACTGCCTGTAGGCGTTCTGGCCACCACCTAAGCTAAGGGCCCAGGCGAGCCAGCACCCACCGCCAGCCATGCCGGTGAGCAAGCCTGAGACGGTCCAGCCTGCTTCCCACCATCCGCCTCGGTCTTCAGTTCACTCTAACCAATGCTGAGCGCAACAGAAATTCTTGCCTCCGTGAGCCCCGCCCAGATTGCAGATTCACACGCAAAATAAATATTGCCGTTGTTTTAGGCCTCTAAGTTCTGGAGCGGCACCTTACCCAGTAACAGACAACCAGAACAACAGCTCCAAGGCCAAGAGCATTGCCCACAGTGCACCGCAGGGGTGCCACAGTGAAGGCCTGTGCCACTCCTGCTGGGCAGAGACCCCCGAAGATCACACCAGGGATGTTGGACGTTGCATTTGGTGCTAGCACTTCTGCCATGGCTGCCCCCAACAGCAGGATGCCACCGCCCCAACAAGAAGGGTCCATGCGGATCCCGCTTCTTGGTATCTACCAGTCCTGACCCAAACTCCAAGCTGGGGCATTTGACTGGCGGGGCCAGTCCCACGTGGCAAGGGAGGCTGGGGAAGCAAACGCCTGGGAGCTTCCTGAAGGAGGAGCAGACTCAAGGGATGGAGACTTCTCCAGACAAGGGAAGGGTGCTCAAAGGAGCCCGAGGGCCAGAGCACTCCGGTGGACACCTCACTGCGGGCTCCGGCCAGGGACTTAACCTGCCTGTAATCTGACAGTGCAAATCAGAGGACCACCACCTTGCAGGACTCTCACTCGGGGTGCGGTGACACGTGTAAGGACCCGAGCACAAGCCTGGCACCAGGCGAAGGTGCTACGTGTGACGCTCTCAATTAGCAGACCCGGGAGTCCGTAGCTGACCGACCTCTGTGATTCTCAGACCACCTGTATCCGAACATCTGTAGGGCTTGTGACAAAGCAGATTCTCAGGCCCCACCTGGAATCTATAATACTAAATCAGGGTGAGGCCAGAGAATCAGCTTTTTAACCCCTTCTCCAGAGAATTCCCTGATGTAGTGTCAGGGTTTCTCTCCCCAGCATTTGTTCATCCACCCATCCTTTTATTCAACAACCAACTTCCAACTGTGCGCTTCAGGCTGTGCTAATAGAAAGACGAGCAGCATCTCCAGGGAGCGGGGATTCAGACATGCAGCACGGACGGGAAGGGCAGCGGAGAGAACGGGCGTTGTGGGGCGAGCAGATGCTGGTGTGGGTGCGCCTCCCTTTCTGTGCTTTGCTTTGCGCACTTCCCCTGGCCCACAGCAGCCATGGCCAGGTTCAGAGCAAGCCATCCTGAGGGCCTGACTCAGTGTCAAATTCCTGGGAGACACATCTGCCTGGCCCAGCTGGCTGAGGTGTCCTCTGAGGCTGCGGAGAGTCCGCCCCTCTGACCCGGCGCCCAGGGCTGCGCTGTGGCCAGGAAAGGTGGGTTGTCGGAAGCGAGGCAGAGCCCTCAGGCATGTCTACTAATGAGGGATGAGATCCCTTTAGGAGGAAATGGGAAGAGGCCATTACAGGGGGAGCAACAAAAAGGGACCAAAGTGCAAACCATCTGTGGGGAGAGGGAGGAAGAAGCCCAGTGTGATGGAAGAGGACTGAGGCTGCGGAATCACAGCACAATCATGCCGCAGGCAGACCATGGGAAACCTCAGAGGCATCTTCGGATTGTATCTTCCGCAGGTGCTCAGGGGCCAGAAAAGGGTTTGGAGCCTGGGGGGCTGCGATGGGAGCATGCGTCAGGAGGACTGGTCTAGAAGCCCGTGAAGATGCCAACCAGGCCAGCAACCAGCCTGGAGGACTCCTGGAGCGAATGGGATTAGCATTTACCGAGCACCTACTGCGGAGCAGGCACTCAGCTAGGCACTTACACATAATGTCGTTCGGTTGAATCCTTACAGCAGCTCCATCACTGGCCCATTTCACAGATAAGGAGACTGAGACTCGGATTGGGAATCACTGGCCCCAAAGGACCGCAACCTTTGTGTGTCAGGTTTATCCATCTGCATTACAATGCAGCAGAAACAAGTAGGGCTGGAGGCAACCAGGTGAGTTGGGGCAGGATGAAGATGAGTGGTAGGACCAGGTGGGGTCAGAGGGCGCGTGGGTCCAAGGTGGCAGTCAGGAGTCCCAGGGACACAGCAGGACCTTATTCGGTCCAGCTGGGTGGCCAGCTTCTTAGAAGCCCATGAGCCTCCCAGGCAGGGACCAGCCCTCCAGCCTCTTGCCTGCCCCTGAGCTATGGCTGGACCTTCCCGCGCTGCCCCCAGGCTGATCTAAACAACCTGCTCACCCCTGACCAGGTCTCCCACTGCTGGGGTTCCCTGGGGTCGGCAGGGGAGGGGGCAGCACATCCCAGGAGTTTTCATCTCATCATCAGAGCCAAATCCCTCCAGGGCCTCTGCAGCTATGCAGCTGCAGGAAACCAGGAAGACCAGAGCTGAGAAAGACAGAAGCCAGGTGTCCTGACCCAAGATCGTGTGGGCTCGGTCTAAAGTGGGGAGGACGGGAGAAAAACAAAGGGGGGCAGATTCATGAGTCATTTTGGAGAAAGAAAACCATAGGTGTGTGACCACATAGTTCATCAAGGGCCTCACTCCAAGGTCTGCTCCAGGCACTGCTGTGGCCGGACAAAAAGGAAGGGCAGGTGACCAGGTACTGACCATGTGACTATTGACTAGCTGCGTGACCTCAAGCAAGCTTCCTAACCACTTGGTCTCAATTTCTCTTCTCTAGAGTGGGATCACTAGTGGTACCTAGTTCATAGCAGTGCTGTGAGGATTAGACAGATTAATAGATACAACTGACAACACACATGCTCAGTGAGTGTCATCGTCATTTTCTAAATTGCTCTCCGATCACTCTGTCTAGTGATTTTCTTTCTTTCATAGCTGTTATCACTATATGACCTTATTATATCTGTTTGTGTGTTCGCTTGTTTGCTATCCGCCCTCCTTCCTCCTTGGACTGTAAGTTCAACACGAGCAGGGAATTTGTTCTGTCGTCACTGAATCTTCAGCATCTAAAAGAGCACCTAGTATGTGTCAAGCTCTTGGTAATTGCTGAGTAAATAATGAAAAGGCTGATAATATCATTGCTGAGATAGAGACGCAAGTAACAATAATACGAAACAGAATACACTGAGGCTTGGAGGAGAGCTACACAAGCTACAGGGCTTTCAAGGAAAGAGAAGTAAATCAACTGAGAGTTCTAGGAAAGGCTTTGGAGAAGGGGCACCGTGGGGGATAGACCCCAAAGCGGGGAGAGGGCCCCAAGGGATGAAGATGTGATATGAGGTGTGGCTGGAAGGGGAATTCGTAAGAGCAAAAGCAAAGGGAAGGAAAGCCAGAGAATGCTTAGAAAATAGCCAGTGTGTCCTTCAGCTGGTCCTTAGGGATTGGTTGGGCTGAGATTTCGGAGGCCAGTTGCCACCGTGCGTGGAGATTTGTTACAAGATTCCAGTGTGTATGCCTCAAGGGGTAGAATGTTCTCTGGGTCCCAGTGCAGGCACCTCCTTCTCAGCTCCATCTGGGCCTGACTCTTCCCATGAGCAGGTGCAAGTTAGGGGTGATCCATGGAGCCACTCCCATGGTTGAAAGGATCCCAGTAGCTGTCAGTCTTTTCCATTTTTAAGAACGTAAAGGGTGCAGACGCTGGGTTTTCAATGTTGAATTCTAAACCAGAGAATACATCTCACGTTTAGAGCATTGAGGCTCCCCCCAAATTATTCAGCACTGGAACCAAAAAGCATGCTTCCAAAAATTCCCAAAAGTGTTGTGCATCCAAAGAAAGCATCCAAGTTCTACTTGGCCCATCAAAGAAAACTGCCTTCTCGAAGGATCATGTAGGGGACAGAGTGACGACAACTAGCATGTGAGTTTTCTCCTATGTCTGGGGGGGAAGAAAACCGAATCTGTCACTTCTGCACATATTCACCGAAAAAGGGGTCAACATTGTCTCTTTATTTTTTTTTGTTTGTTTGTTTTGTGGTACACAGGGCCTCTCACCGTTGTGGCCTCTCCCGTTGCGGAGCACAGGCTCCGGACGCGCAGGCTCAGCGGCCATGGCTCACGGGCCCAGACGCTCCGCGGCACGTGGGATCTTCCTGCATCGGCAGGCGGACTCTCAACCACTGCGCCACCAGGGAAGCCCCAACATTGTCTATTTAGAAGGCTATACCAGTGCCAGCTTCCTTGCCAATGAACTGATACTTTGAGGTTAGTAGGGTAGAAAGGATGCCCTTTTCATCAGTGTGTTTAATACCAAACAAGCAGTGAAAGGTAAAATAATTACCTGTGAACAACTGTGTATGTTTCTGGCACCTAATTAGGTAATCTGCCCAGGTGTTTAGCACCAAAGCCTCTAGGCTTTAATTAGAAAAAGTCAAGGACAGAAACTAATTAGCAGCATTAATCCAAACGAGAAGTCTAATGGTATTAACCACAAATCACCATTGCAATCAGGAGCCTTTACTCTAAAACATTTTCAAAGTCCAGGAGGAGGGAAAGAAAACAATGTATTTTTGAACTTTGGAATATTGACTTCTAACCACCAATTCCTAGCGACTTTGACCCACTCACTCAAAGAAACTGAAAGAATCGTAATTACGGAAAAGGCAGTACAGAATAAGTGAATGGATACCTCCTCTGGACCTTTTTTTTTTTTTCAGGCAAGAAAGAATTAAATACCATCTTAAACTCAGCACCCCATTCTGTTTATTTATTCATCCTTACCTCCTTCACGGAGTCCCCTCCAAATAATAAATGATAATCCACCTGCACCTGGAACCTTCAAAGGGCACATAGAATTTTATGATCCTAAAACTCTTTTAAAATTTCCCTTTCATTCATTCTAGTTTCTATTTCAAATCGAGAGGAAAATAACCAGATTCCGCCAGAATAATCCCTAATTCCAAGGTGGCTAATGAGCTATTGGGTTTATAGAAAGAACTACCGGGTTGTTATTTTTATGGCCCTTTTCCATTTGCATCTTTGGCTGTTTTCCAGAATGTTCCATTTCTTGTAACATTTATTTAAGAGAACTGGTAGTTTGAAAACACAGGTAGGAACAGAGCACTCAGTTTTGATTTGTTTGGGGTTTTGTTTGTTTTATCAGCTTACATAAGATGACACTAGAATAATTTTAGATTCCTAGCACTCTATCTTAAGTGATTAATTAGGTAAAAAGCAAAATGGGATGAAAAAGCCCAATTTGAGACCAGGCTGAAGATAAAAAAAGCCCTACTCCAAGGATTAGGAAATTCAAACACAACCCTAATTTGTCATAAGGCGTGCATTTTCCTGTCCCTGCTTTGACCCGGGTTTTGCAAGTCTTGCCAGACAAATCCCTCCCAGCAAAGTGCTGACTAACTCAAACTTGGGCCCCGCCAGGAAAAGGAACTTGAACTGTCATTCTGAGGTCCACTTCTCCTCTGCTTTTCTGTTCCCCATTCCCCACCATCACTACCCCCACTGCTCCTCCCCAAACTCCCCCTTTAAGACCAAACGTTAAAGAAGAAAAAAAAAACTAACTTTTCAAAGAATAAAATCTAGGGATGTGCATAATTCAGTATCTGCCTTTTGGAAAAAAATTTTTAAGGTTTTCACTGCTTTCCCTCTAGAAGGTAAATTGACTCTGCTTTGTGTAAACGTCCCTGTGTCCCAAGCACTGGCCCTCTAGAGGTTGTGGCTTAGAAACCGGGGTATAAATAAAACCTGTGTATAAGGTAATGCTGTCAGCAGCTGCTTTGGGAAGTGCTCCTGGGTTTGGGGGTTTTGTTGTTGTTGTTTTGTTTTCATTCTCTCTTTGTTTGACACATGCCAGGTTTTTCCAGGCTAGCTATCAAACACAGCTTACGTTGAAGGGTTAAAATAATGGGGTCATTATTGGACTATTCCCAAGGAACAGGCCAAAGAGACCCACAGCCGACTTGCTGCAGCTGTTCCGCGGCCCAATTGCCATCCACAAGGGAATTTGTTTATTTCTATATCACCATCTCCCACCTTGATAAAAAAGAAAA
This sequence comes from Neophocaena asiaeorientalis asiaeorientalis, assembly GCF_003031525.2. Classification (NCBI taxonomy): domain Eukaryota; kingdom Metazoa; phylum Chordata; class Mammalia; order Artiodactyla; family Phocoenidae; genus Neophocaena; species Neophocaena asiaeorientalis. The sequence goes on from NW_020174642.1 coordinate 2,008,211, forward strand.
CAACACACCCATTTCATTTGGACTGTGTACTAAGAAGAATTGCCACCAATATTGATTGGCCCTTAGAGACCGAGCTGAATTTAAACATTGCAGACTGTGAAATCCCAGCTGATGTAGCCTTGCGGAGATCGCTGCTTATTTGTGACATGTCCCTATGTTTAAACTTATCTACGAAAACTGTGAAATTAATATCCTCACGTTGAGTACAATATGGTGACACACCCGGCTGACACGCACAGCTATGCTGGTTCTTATTGTTTTCATGCTGGCTTCTGTCTGTGCGCCACTGCAAATCTTTCTGATGATGAAACCTAAGTACATTTGTTTCCTGGAGTCGTCGTTTTCTGACTCTTTATTTTCAGGGATTGGGCGAATGGGTGAAGTTTTTCACTTTCTTTGGCTGCCCATTTCTCTGTAGCGGGTCTTGAACCCAGCAGGCTCTCGCGATGGCCTCTGGCTTGGGGGTAAATTGATTGCGCTTGTCTTCTCAGTTTCTCCTTGGTCGTGCCTGCCTCTAACACAGGCGGCTTGAAGTTAGACATTTCTGTTACAAGCAGAGAGGAAAATGTGCTAATCTTGACTACTAAATCCACGTAATTAAGTGGCAAGGTTCAAATATGTCAAGGATGGAAATTTCAAATGTTTCTGAAATGAACCACAACTAAACTAGAAAAGTTAATCCTACTTATCCATGAAGATGTATGCTTTTAACCCATGCAAAAAATATGAATGAGTCTGATGATGAAAATTTCAGGCTGCCATGGCCCGTTACTTTGACGTAAATAAAAGCAGAAGAGAACTACGGCACTCTGCTTTCTATCTGTCTAGCAGTTCTTTGTTTCATATGTTATTATCAGAGTCACTGCAAAAATCTCATTTTCCTTCCTCTCCCTTCCAGGCTCCTCCTTTCCTCATATGATATACAGATTAAATGAGAGTTTGAAAAGAACTTAGGCAATACCATTAACAAAAATAAATATAGATAGAAAAAAGAACTGGAAAGATGTACGCTAAAATTCACAAAGGTCCTCTCTGCCTGGTACGATACCTGTGATTATTGTTTTCTTCTTTTTGCTTATCTCTATGTCCTAAATTCCCCAAAATGCATATGTATCTATATTACAATAAGCAAAGAATCATATTTTAAAATATATAACTGCTACAAGTAACATGACTTCTACTAGTTCATGTGGAAATTATACAAAATTTCACTTCTAAGTTACCTAATGTGAAAACTATATTCATAAACCAAAAAATCAATACTGCTGTCAATCTTCCTACTTAAATGTTATGTTTAAAAAATGCACTTGTAGGGGCTTCCCTGGTGGCGCAGTGGTTGAGAGTCCGCCTGCCGATGCAGGGGACACGGGTTCGTGCCCCAGTCCAGGAAGATCCCACATGCCGCGGAGCGGCTGGGCCCGTGAGCCATGGGCGCTGAGCCTGCGCGTCCGGAGCCTGTGCTCCACAATGGGAGAGGCCACAACAGTGAAAGGCCTGTGTACCGCAAAAAAAAAAAAATGCACTTGTACGTTAAATTTTTTCAAATTCATTCTGATATATCCTGGTGAGTAATTAAAATGTAAGTGCTCTTTCTTCTTCTTATTTACTTATTGGTTGGTTGGTTGACTGCTTCCGTTTGACCTTTGGTGGTAGCTTTCCTGTTTTCCACTTTTATGGAGCATTTTATTGTACTTATTGTCGTCCTGAAGTTTCTATCAAAGTGTCCCAGTTTTACAAATCCAAGTCATAACTAGTGAGTAGGAAAGCCTGTAGAATGTGAAAAATACAGATGCAACACACACACACGTGCGCGCGCGCACACACACACACACACACACACACAACAATCTATTTCACAATCCCAAATTTTGAAACTAGTTTTTAGAATTGCAAACCAGCCGATTCAACAGAAATATTCTGGCGCACCAAAGAACAGCAGAAAACAGGTCTAAGTTATGGGTTATGGCTTGACTCTGAGCTTGGCAGACAGATGTTATGCCCTAGACTCTTCTGGGAAGAGGCGGGAGGGGCCACACTTCCCGTATCACAAACAGCCCTTGGAAAACTGCACTTGACATGTTGTATGGAGGTTGCCTGCAAAATACCTCATGAGTTTCTCCCATACATACTAGATGGACAAAGGAATGGTTAGTGTTTTTTTCTAACAGGTGATGGCTGATACAGTCACAAGGCAATGTATAACTAGAGGTATTCTAAAATATGGGTCTTTTGTTTACTAGAAAAGTCTTTTTAGGAGTATTTAGTTCTGGAAATTCTTATCTGACTGCAGAAAACAGGTCCAGGGGAACCACCTTCAGGCATCATCCATGGGGATAACACAACAAGGTCATGGACAGCCACTGTCTTCCGGGTGCCGCTGGCCAGGACCCAGGAAGGAAGATGCAGATTGATGGAGAAAGGAAATGGTGATTCTGCGGAGAAAGCCATGCCCTCCTCCAGCCATGGCCTGCTCTGGGGCCATTGGTCACAGAGGAGTCGCCAGATAAAATACAGGACCCCCAGTCAAATCTGAATTTCAGATAAATGATGAAAACTTTTTAATATATATACTGTAACTTAGTACCAGGCTTATGTACTAGCACATGTATTAAGTTATTGATATATATGCATATATTATAACATTACATACGCCACTGTACCCTTTCCCACACTCCCATCCCCCTTAGCCTGCCTTATTTTCTTCCATAGCTTGTCGCTCTACAACATGCTGTGCATTGTATAATTATACATATAGGTAAAGTTTAGGCCTTCCCTGGTGGCGCAGTGGCTTAGAATCTGCCTGCCTAATGCAGGGGACACGGGTTCGAGTCCTGGTCTGGGAAGATCCCACATGCCCTGGAGCAACTAAGCCCGTGCGCCACAAATACTGAGCCCACGCACCACAACTACTGAAGCCCGTGCTCCTAGAGCCCGTACTCTGCAGCAAGGGACGCCACCGCAACAAGAAGCCCACGCACTGCAACAAAGAGTAGCCCCCACTCGACGCAACTAGAGAAAACCCGTGGGCAGCAACACAATGAAGGCCCAACACAACCAAAAAGAAATAAATTTTTAAAAATATAAGTAAAGTTTATTTTCTATCTCCCCCCATCAGCTCCAGGAGGCCAAGGATTTTCATCTTTATTCTCAGCCCTTCAGCCACATCACGGACCTCAATAAATATCTATGGAATTGCATGAACGAGAGAGGCTAAGTGGAGAAGGATAAAACACTGATAAGGAAACAGAGACTGAACTAAGGTAAATGTTTACGGGCATTTCAGCTCCCACCTGATAGATCTGTGTGTTCTAGTCTGTGCTCCTCTAACATTCATGGGTGCACGACTCACCTGGGGAACGCTGACACATCAGAGGCTGATTCCATAGGTCCGAGGTGGGCCGGAGACTCTGCCTTCCTAACCGGCTACCGGGTAATGCTGATGTAACAAAGGGGGTCTTTCAAGGGAGTGTGGATAGAGGTAAAAATAAAGAGCAGAGCACAACCTGAAGATTCTACAATTCTGCTATATCATAGGAAGCTGCAATGGAAAAATAATCTAAGTTACTTGATAAAGAATATTTTTCAGAAAAATAGAAATCCAGCCTTCCTGAATCCAGTAGACCCAAATTTCAGAAAACATCTTTTTGTACATCTCCCTTAGCTCTGAAGGAAAAATATATATATAAGAATTATAAACTCCATCTCTCCCAGGTGAATGGGGGAAACGATGCTGCTATCACTGGAATGATGTCTTCTGTTTCATCTGCATCTCGAGAAAAGTTTTAACTGGTGCCAAGAGCAGAGGTACAGGCCCTGTCTTTTTAGCGAGCTTGAATTCTGTAAGACAGGCTCTGAACACCTGGAGGACCTCACTGATGATGCTGTGACAAGGCCCACCATGAGGATGTAGGACTCACTTCTCTCACTTTCCTCAGTTCTTACACTCCCCGGAAAGTAAGCAAAAGATTACTTAAAAAAAAAAATTATTTCCACAGTCTTCTAAAAGACTGAATTTAGATTCTGTGCATGCCTGTGGGAATGTACCTACTATATCCATTCCCTGATGTGCTCCACTTTCTATGAATTAGGAAAGGGGCTAAAAATAGCTAACTTGGAATTATTTTCATTATCAGGCTTCTATCCACGAGCATCTTTTAAAAACCCACATCTCAATTGTGATCACTTAAACAGAAATCATGCTTACGTTTCAAAAAAAATCAGTATAGAATAAAATTCCACCCATACCAATTATGTTCCTTCTTTCATTTGTATGGAAAAGAAAACGAAATCATCCGTGAAAACATAGATAACATAAAAATGGCTTTTATAATAAAAACCAAAACAGACAGATTGAACCTGGCCTGTGATTAGGAATAATAGACATCTGAAATTCAATGACAGTGTAGCTCTTTGGAAATATCACCAGTTTAGGTATCAGTGATTCACTCCATTTTGTTGTAAGCATTATTAATTGCCTAATACCATTAGGACCAGGAAACAGTGTAGTGAAACCTGCAAGTGTATAATCTGGGAGACCTGTATCCAGCCTTGCCTCTGTGGTTTTTCTTCAGGCAAGAGTTTTTTTATCTCTGGATCTCAGTTTCCTTGCTTGGAAAAGGAGGGAATTGAACCCAGTTACCTTGCAGATTCTCTCCTACTCTGACGGTCCAACATTTCACACAGCCTGTAAAAGCCCCATACCATTCTTCCTTGAGAAACAGCGCCACCTTCAGGTCACAATAACCATAACAGAGCTGTTGCGAAGCTGCTTCTCCAGCAGACAGGAGTTATTTGCCATATCCACAGAAACCCATCCCCCTGGTGTCCTTGGGGACATGGTCACACATTTGTGAGTCTGCCAGCTGGGTTAAGATCAATGTGTATGGACATGGAACCAAGCTGAGCTAACTGGCCCACAGGGGACAGGTGCATGGCCTTGGTCTAATGATCACAGCTCCCAGCTCACGGAGTTCACCCACGGAACAATTCCTGGGAAGGAAAGCAAGCAAGGAACACACTGGATTAACTGAAGCCTATAAAACAATGATAATGGACACACCTCTTCTATAGGCAATTCCACTTAAAACAGTTTCCACCTGTTTTTATTTTAGCAAGATATCACTGGCAGATGGCCCTTGTGTACTTCTATCAAGAAAAATTGCATAGCAGGCTTGTAAGTAAATACCTTTTCTTTTTCCACCCGGAAAATAATTATTGAGCAAGCACTTAATGCCAGCACACTGCTAAGGGCTCTCACAAAATTACTGAATTTCCACCACAGCCCTTGAGAGGTAGGAATTAAGAACCCCATGTTTCAACACGAGGAAATGAAGACTCAGAGAGGCTGAGAAATGACAGTTATGGCCTCCAAGCTCGAGTGTGCAGACACTCATGTTCACACGGTCCTCCTGAGTAAGGAAGGACCACGGTCGACCAAGAACTTGACAGCAACTGCCCCTTTTCAAGGCTTATCTGCCAGCGCGGTGTGGTCCTGCCGGTCGCAGTCAGCGGTTTGGAAGCAAAGGCAGTTCAAGAACTCGGTTTATTTCCTTGAAGTGTGATCTGTTCTCAGAAAACAGCCCTATCTCGGCCAGCCATCCTCAGCTACAGCTGCCTAAGCTGCATGGATGGGACTCAGTAAGGTGTGATATGGTGACTTATTACTAAGTATCACCGTTTCTAAAGATGACTCTTCTGAGAAATAGAGAATGTTTAAGATTGTCGCTTTGGACCCTCCTACACTGTTGGTGGGAATGTAAATTGGTGCAGCCACTATAGAGAACAGCATGGAGGTTCCTTAAAAAACTAAAAATAGAGTTACCATATGATCCAGCAATCCCACTCCCAGGCATATATCTGGACAAAACTATAATTAAAAAGATACATGCACTCCAATGTTCATTGCAGCACTATTTACAATAGCCAAGACATGGAAACAACCTAAACGTCCATCGACAGAGAAATGGATAAAGAAGATGTGGTACATATATACAACGGAATATTACTCAGCCATTAAAAAGGATGAAATAATGCCATTTGCAGGAACATGGATGGACCTGGAGATTATCATACTAAGTAAAGTAAGTCAGACAGAGAAAGACAAATATCACATAATATTGCTTATATGTGGAATCTAAAAAAAAATGATACAAATGAATTTATTTACAAATTAGAAACAGACTCACAGACTTAGAGAAGGAACTTGTGGTTACCAGGGGGGAAGAGTGGAGCGGGAGGGATAAACTGGGAGTTTGGGATTGGCATGTACACTCTGCTATATTTAAAATACATAGCCAGGGACTTCCCCGGCACAGTGGTTGAGAATCCGCCTGCCAATGCAGGGGACACGAGTTCAATTTCTGGTCCGGGAAGATGCCACATGCCACGGAGCAACTAAGCCCGTGCGCCACAACCACTGAAGCCCGTGTGCCCTAGAGCCCACAAGCCACAACTATTGAGCCCACGCACCACAACTACTGAAGCCTGCAAGCCTAGGGCCCATGCTCTGCAACAAGAGAAGCCACTGCAATGAAAAGCCCGTGCACTGCAATGAAGAGTAACCCCCGCTCACTGCAGCTAGAGAAAGCCCACACACAGCAATGAAGACTCAATGCAACCAAACATAAAAAAACAAATAAAATAAAATAGATAACCAACAAGGACCTACTGTATATCACAGGGAACTCTGCTCAATACTCTGTATTAACCTAAATGGGAAAAGAATTTGAAAAAGAATAGAAACATGGATATGTATAACTGAATCACTTTTCTGTACACCTGAAACTAACGCAACATTGTTAATCAACCGTACTCCAATATAAAATAAAGATTAAAAACACTGTCCCTTTGGGCTTCCCTGATGGTGCAGTGGTTGAGAGTCCGCCTGCCGATGCAGGGGACACGGGTTCGTGCCCCGGTCCGGGAAGATCCCACATGCCGCGGAGCAGCTAGGCCCGTGAGCCATGGCCGCTGGGCCTGTGTGTCCGGAGACTGTGCTCCGCAACGGGAGAGGCCACAGCAGTGAGAGGCCCGTGTACCGCAAAAAAAAAAAAAACAAAAAAACAAAAAAACAAAAAAAAGACTGTCCCTTTGATAATATCCCATCATTCCCTAAATTTTCTTGGTTGGGAAAGGGGCAGAGCAACCCCAAGCCGATGGGGATGCATGGTAGCTGGAAATATCATGTTCCCCTGCATCGCTGAGGAGAGAAGTGGGGAGCCATTGCCCAGTGCCGGGTGCTCCAGGCTGCATATCTCACGCTTTCCTGTATTCTCAACCACTGAGATGACTCTAGTTGGCAAGATCGGGTTTTCCAGTCTATCTCCCCAACTACACTTTACAGAATACTGGGCACATAAATACGAAGTCACTAAATATTTGCTGATGTATTAGAAAAAAAGTATGATCGACCTGCAGAAAACAGAAATTATGCAACGTGGGGTGATTAGGCATATTTGAGATGGGAGTGAAGTTATTTTTAGGACAGAGCCCAAGGAAAAAGCCCAGCTGAAAGGGGGATCGGAGAAGTGCCTGTGAACTTTGGACTGTGGGTAGAAGTAGGAACAGACCCAGATGCAACAAGACAGCAGAGTTGGGTTGACCCTTTGAGGAAGGAGAAGTTAAAATACGGCATCTAAACCACAGGCAGGTGCCAGAAAGAGAAAAGAAAAATTGTGTAAGCGAGGAATTTCTCAATTGTAAGCATCTTCTTATACTCGGGGGAAATTATGTTATTCAAGGCTAAGTGATCACCAATTTGCAACTAATTGGAAATTGAGAATCAAGTGCTTGATGGCTGGGATACGATTTTTGCACATAATCAGAATAGGCAGCGTCAGTTCCATGGTGTCTCAGAGGCTAAGCCTGAGAAAGAGGAAATAGAAGGAAATAGAAGCTGGGGGCTGATGGTCACACCACAGAGGCAACCTCCAAGGGTGAACTGGAGCAGAAAAGCAGAACTGTCTACAGGGCATGTGTCCCTGCAAGAGTATTGGGAAGAGGGTCCCAGAAGCAGCAGCCGTGGCTGAACTAATCCAGCTAGCCTCCTTTTTTCCTTCTTTCCACCCCCCAACCCAATGACCCATGCTTTCTTTTTACAATTTCTATTCTGCAGGAGGCTAGGACAACAGAGAATCAACACTAGCTATCATTGTGTATAAAATAAGAGTTAATAAGCTAGGACAGAGAGTACTGACAGTTGCTTTTGCAGCACTCAGAGCGTGCTCCTCAGTGCACCGTTTTCTGGGAGTGCTTTCTTTTGTTCTTGGTGGCCTCTGGAAGGCTGATGCAGCTCCAGAGAGGTGAGGTGTTAGAGATTAAGAGTGTGTATCACCTTTGGTGGTTGCAGGCGTTATGCACAGAGGTGAGCGCTAAATGCGTGTTACAATGAAGCCTGCATTCGGGCAGAGTAAGAGCTGTTCCCAAAGAGAGGTCCCCATGTTTTTGAAAACAGATTCATTCGTTCAACTACACATTTAGTTGAACACCTACTATGTGCTATGCACTGGGCATAGAGTGACCACAGCCACAAACCAAGGTCTCGGGGGATTCTGGCGGGATGTGAGCACATAAGCATTTGGTTGGCTTCAGAGGAGGTGAGAGCTTATGCAGGGGGATAAGAGCTATCTCCCTAAGGGGCAAGGTCAGTGGGTGGAGAGGGACTTTACCTGAACAGAGAGTCCAGGACTTGTAGGTCAACATGAAAAGATGAGGACAGTTATCTACGAGGAGCAGCTGGCAACTGGCCGAGAGGTTTTCGCTCCCCATGATCTGTCATACTTTCAGTTTTCTGAATGAGCCAGGTTTCAGGACCCGCCAGCCCAAAAACCCCTTTGTGCAAGTTTGGAAAAAGCGTATCCTCTGGACCAGTGCAGCCCAGGTGTGGGCATCTTCTTGGGAATTGGGTAAATCCACTGCCCCACAGCTGGACTTGAGCACCCCCATGCCACGCCCCTGTCTGCTCTGATGCTGCCACTGCCTTAGACATATACACAGGCTGTTCTGTCTTCCTGAAAGGCTTCCCCACGTCACCACACCCTCTGCCTCCCCTCCCAAGCCTCGTCTTAGAGATGACTGTCTTGGGTAAGCCTTCCCAGCTGCTCACAGCTGGAAGTTGCTCCTTTTCCTGTTCTCATGTTGCCCTGTCACCCTGTACTTCTCCCTAATTAGCTTCATCACGATTACAACATTTGTGTAATTGTCCCCCTCATGAGTGTAAGCTCCCAGAAATGAGGATCTGTGTCCCTTGTGCTCACTGCCATAACCCCTGCACGTGCCGGGCACATGGGAGGCACTCAGTAAATGCTTCCTGAATCCATGAGTGATGGACTGAACGGGAAGCTCAAGTTAGGACTCATTGGAAGCTTCCTTATCCTTCTAAGGAGTATGGTTTGACCACACACCCCACTCCACACAGCCTGGGCATGCCAGGCAGTCCCTATTTCAAATGCTGTTTTCTCTTATTGGACTGGGTCATGGAGGCTGAGGCTGGACGGGCTCTGTGCTTTCACCCCTGGTTTTCTCATTTACATCTAGAAAAGGTGCTGTCTGGACAACAGAAGAAAATCCTCACTTCACAGAAGCGATCTAGAACAGCCTAGTGACGACCCAAGTTTGGAACGCAGGCTGCCAAGTGTTTTCATTTCATGGTGTCCGATCGCCATTCACTTATTTAAAAATTATTTAATGGGCGCTTACTGTGTGCACCAACCTAGGAGCTGATTTTTTCATTCTCGTGATAGCTTTTTGGAGCCCAAATTGCTTGGGTTGCCCTCTGTTTCATAGCGGTGGAAGTGCTGGAAAGTTTAACCCTCTAACTGCGATGCACCAGACTTGGTCTCAAGACTTGCTGTCTCGTTCGTAGCATTAGCGATGCATTTTGTCCACCAGGAGGGGAGGGAGGTCAATAGCATGAATCTGACTTACAAGAGATGTGTGTTGAACAGCCACAAATGACAGAAGGACAGTGATTTCCTGCTTAGAAAGCAGTACTTGCTTGAGGACTATTTCTAGCAGCACTAGACTAAGTTAAAGATTTGCAGTTTTAGGGCTTCCCTGGTGGCGCAGTGGTTGAGAATCCGCCTGCCAATGCAGGGGACACGGGTTCGAGCCCTGGTCTGGGAAGATCCCACATGCCGCTGAGCCCGTGAGCCACAACTACTGAGCCTGCGCGTCTGGAGCTTGTGCTCTGCAACAAGAGAGGTCTCAACGGTGAGAGGCCCACGCACCGTGATGAAGAGTGGCCCCTGCTCGCCGCAACTAGAGAAAGCCCACGCACAGAAACGAAGACCCAACACAGCCAAAAATAAATAAATAATTAATTAAAAAAAAAAAACAAAACGATTTGCAGTTTTAAAAAGGAAGTATTAGAAAACAATTTTATATGATTACAAACCGATCTTCAGCGGGACCCTCCACACGGCTGCATCTTCCATAAGCGTTGCTGCATAGTTGCTCCCCCCATCTTGGTCCTCCCAATGCTGCCCTGGCCACCCAGCTCCTCCCCCAGGACCCTCCCCACCCCCTCCTCACAGTCCAGCCTCCACACCAGGCACAGTAGGAACCCCGCACCCCAGCTGCTGAATATTTTTAATATCAACCCTGCTTACAGGTGAAGGATTCTGTAAAGCATCCAGTGAAGATTCTACATTCTTAATTCTATCGAGGATTCTATAAAGAAGTATCTGAGTACTTTGTTCGTCATTTTATAGTGTCCAAACATGAAATGCATTGTTTTCAGGGCATTTGACGTTTAACATAAAGACCCAGCAGAGGGAGCCATTGCCTAGCGTAAAAGATGCTACAGACACTAACAAGATGGCTACTGTGTTAGCCAGCCAGGCTGCCGGTACCACAGCCTGAGTGGCTGAAACAATAGAAATTTATTTTTTCAGTTCTGAAGCCCGGAAGTCTGAAATCAAGGGGTTGGCAGGGTTGATTCCTTCTGAGGCCTCTCTCCTTGGCTTGTAGATGACTGTCTTCTCCCTGGGTCCTCACATGGTCTTCCCTGTGTCTGTGTCCCAGTTCCCTCCTATAAGCACACCAGTCATATTAGATTAGGGCCCAGCCTAATGACTTCATTTTATCTTAATCGCCGCTTTAGAGGCCCTACTTCTAAATACAGTCACATTCTGAGGTACTGGGGCTTAGGACTTCAACATATGAATTTGGGGGGGGACACAATTCAGCCCATAATAGCCATTGCAGTTTTGCTTAACCCTAAAAACATTTTTTATTTTAATATATATATTTTAAAATGTATCTTTTAAAATATTACATATTACACATATTATATATTCCATATTATATATATAGTATATATTACATATTATATGTTAAAAATAAACATATATCTATTTAAATGTGTTTCCATTATTTTCTAAAAATTAAATCACCTATATTGTTTTTACTCACGTGATGATGAACCAGTGGTTCAAAGGTCTTTGCCCCACCGTCATATTAGCAGACATCAGCCACATGTGTGCTGAGATTGAAAGAAAGCCCAGACCCAGGCACCTCTTGGCAAAGTCACGCAAGTTCCCGTATCTAACGATACAGAAGAAAGTCTGGGAGTTCAGGACACAAGCAGGGCAGCTGGCAGCCATCTGCAGAGGCCCAGTCAGGTTCCTGACTCACCAAATGGGGAGTGGCAGACGATAAAGCCAGGCTAGTTACAGCCATCCCAGACATCCTCAAGCCCGTCTCAGAGACTCCACTCCCTCCTAATTCCCCCTCCCCCACCCCGCTCATGTACTCAAGGCTGGGACACTTCTGCTGATTGGCTCCCCTGCGGTGGCACAGGAAACCTCACTGGGCCTGGGAGGCCTCACCAGTCCTACAGTTAGACAAGAGCAACCTGGCTACAATGGAGCACATTGCTTCCCAGGCAGACGGAGCCCTGTCCAATACACCCTTAACTTAGAGCCTTGGAGCAGGAAGAAAGGCATTTACAGGTGTCCTGAGGGGTCAGGGGAACTGGCCCTTAGACATACCACAGATCCCACCCTGCCGTCTTAAAATGTGGCCTACCCTGTCTAAAGAGTTGTCTTAAGGATGAACAAATGCCTCCAAATAGTAACCAGTCATCTTCCTCAACAATCGGTTCATTGCAAATAAACATCCTTAGAAAGGTTTTGTATATAGAGCTTTATACCTCCATGTATCAAAGATTTTATGCAAAGTACACCATTACCACTACTAGTAGAGTAGATGTGACCAGAAATGAAGAATTCTCTGCTGAAAGTAGGATTCTTTGCTAAAAGTGCACTTGCTTTGCCATAAGGTTACTTGTACCTACTGGGCACGTCAAAACATTTGAGGTAGAGTTTAATTTTTACAAAAAATGAAAAGCTAGAGTCTGGGGCTGTGAGACCAGGGGCAGTTCCAGTGAAATGAGAGGGTCGTTTTGCATCAACGATGATTCACTCAGCCATTCATTCTAGAACCCAGAAGTCTGCTAGGACCCCTGTCGCTTTGAAGATCCAAGTATGATGGGTTAAGGCCAATCCCTGTCATAACGCATGAGGCCAGCTCACTGGGCCTGCATCCTTAGACTTCTTCGAGCTCTGTCAAAGGAATCTGCTCACACAAAAAAAGCTCTGTGAGTACTCCAGAAAGCATCAAGGTGGGGTACGGAGTGCTCAATGGTTACATCACAAAATCCACAGCAAACAGCCTTACAATATGTGCTTTGAGATTCTGGTTCTCCCTGTGCCCTGCAGAAGGTTGGGGGGTTCCTCTCTGATGCCTGAGCACGCTGTCTCTCCCCATTTCTCTGATATTGTGCTCACCTCGCTGGAGCCCCCATCCTCAATCCTGGAGCTCCTCTACCTCCAGGGCTACCTGTAAGCGCACACAGCTCCACAGTGGCATTTGCAGTGAAATCCAGCTCTCCCCAGCCCCTGTGCCACCTGTCATTTCCAACCCCATCTGGGGGCTCACCTGAGCTTTTTTTTTCCTGAGCTTTCTTTTTAAAGATCAGCTTAGGTTACATACGAGTTTTACATGTTCTGTTCTCTTAATCCATTTAACCAGCTCTCATCGAGTACCTTCTACTTCATGCTCACCAAGGGGGCTCTGGAGGCAGACCCTAAGGTTGGAATCCTGGCTTGACCACTTACTGTGTGACTTTGAGCCAGTTACTTAACCTCTCTGAGCCTGTGTTTTCTCATCTGTAAAATGGGGAAGGTGATAACAGCTCCTGACTGGTTTGTTGTGGTTTTTTTTTTAGATTATATTTTTAATTTAATTTTTAAATTTTTTATGCAATTTTTGAAGATTACTTTACAGTTATTACAAAGTATTGGCTATGTTTCCCATGTTGTGTAATACATCTTTGAACCCATCTTACACCCCCTCCCCAGCAGCTCCTGACTCTTAGGGTTGGTGTTAGGGGAGCAAGCACGTGCAGCAGGGCCCACCTAGAGTAATCATAACAGGAACTGCTATGGGGCAGGCACACAGCATAGGGTCAAGTTAAGCCTTAACGTGGTGTCAGCGGGCTCTGATGGTAGAAGTGCGGGATGCCCTGGGCTTTACAGGACGATCACATCGACTGAAAAATAATGCACAACCTAAAAGTTGAGAATTATGTTTTATTTGGCAGACTTTCTGAGGACTTCAAGCCAGGGAGAGAGCCTCTCAGAAGAACTCTGAGGGACAGCTCCGAAGAGGTAAGGGAGGATCCAGGGTGTATAGGGGGTTTTGCAACAAAGACCAGGTAGTTGGAACAGCAAAATATAACTGCTAGTTAAAGAAAAGCAGACGTCTCAAGTTAAAGAATTGAGCACTTTTCTATGTACTGGAAGATGCAAGAGTCTGGACTCGCTGAAATCATTCCTTGGATATGCACCTTAGCTATCTAGGGCCTGTATCGTGTGCTTCCCCACCCTGAGTCCCCTCAGGGTGCACCACAGGACGGGGGCAGCAGTGGCTGAGGACTTGGCAGTGGGCAGTTTATCTCCATCCTGAGTTCCCTCAGGGCTCACCGTAGGGGTGGCCATAGTGGCTTGATGGCTGCAGCATGCTTTGTTTACTGAGATGGTAAACAAAGGATGGTAAACAGTCAGTTCCCCTCACACTTGGGGAAAGAGGGCTTCCTGGAAGGAGGGACAGCTCAGCAGAGACCAGGAAAGAAAGGAGCAGCCGGAAAAGAGGAGGTCAAAGGTCTTCCAGGGTCAGGGAATAGCATTTGCATGCAAACCCCCTGAGGGAGGAGGGCGAACAAAGGGTTGGAGGACAGGACACTAATGTAGACTATAGCAGGGGCAGAGAATGGGGTGAGGAGGGGTCCAGATAAGACAGGAGCAGGAAGCAGGGACAAGAACAGGAGGCCTTGGGCCCGGTTGAGGAGTCTGCATTTTATTCCGAGGAAGCTCACGTGAGAGAGTGAATTTGCACTTATCAAGGTGGCACTGGCTGCTGGGTGGAAAGTGAAAGCATAAGATTTTGTGTTTTTCCTGTTTGACTGTGACTCACAGGAAGTACAGTGTGCTACAGCACAACCAGAAACAGGCTCAGGGTTTGAGGGGAATATAGGAATTCCCCTACATACAAACAAGTTCCATTCTGAGAGCACGTTCGTAAGTCCAATTTGTTCGTATGTCCAACAAAGTTAGCCTAGGTACCCAACTAACACAGTCAGCTATATAGTACTATAGTGTAATAGGTTTATAATACTTTTCACACAAATAATACATAAAAAACATTACAAAAAAAATAAAGAAAACATTTTTAATCTTACAGTACCGTACCTTGAAAAACACAGTAGTGCAGTACAACAGCTGGCATACCGGGGCTGGCATCAAGTGAACAGGCAAGAAGAGTTACTGACAGGAGGAGGGAGAGGCGGTGGGAGATGGTAGAGCTGAAGGATCGTCAGCAACAGGAGACGGAGGGCTGCAATTTCACTCACGCCTGACGCTGATGGCACAGGTTCTGGTTCCTTGCTGGGTTCAATTCTATCTACCCTCTTGAAAAAACAATCCAGTGATGTCTGGGGAGTAGCTCTTTTTTTCTCATCGTAGATGACACAGTAGCACTGGATTGCATCCTGAACGGCTGCTGCAACCTTCGTGTACCCGTTCTACATTTGTGTCCTGTGCCTCAAAAACTAACAGCGCCTCCTCAAGTAAAGAAATTCCCCTTGCCGTTTCCTGCATAGTGAATCTCTTCTGTTCTTCCGTTACTTCTTCCTCTTGTCTCTCTTCGTCCTTTCTCTGGGCCTCCAATTCCATCAGGTCTTCATAAGTAAGCTACACAAAGTAAGTACACAAAAGCACAACCACTTGTAGAGAATGCACGCAGGTGACAATGTACATCAGACACGTGAACTAACACGTGACTGGACATGTGAACACACGTTCGCATCTTTGAAAGTTCACAGCTTGAAGGTTCGCATGTATGTAGGGGACTTACCATAAAGCCTTTCCCTCTTTAAGGAAAATAATACAGTACAGCATTGCAACTACCAAAATAGAGACAGGGCTTTGCAAAGTGCTAGGGTCCCTGAAGTTCAAGGTCATCAGCCTTGTCAAAGCAAATAATCAATATATAACAAGGAAGAGAAGAAAGTTTTACTTGAGCCAAACTGAGGACTATAGCCTGGGAGGCAGCCTCTCAGTAGCTCTGAGAAACTGCTGCATAAAAGCATGGTTGTCAACATAGTCATACCTTTATCAGAACAAAGAACATGCATTTAACATGACAGGGAACATTCCTTCGAGGTTTCAGAAGAGACAGCTTTTTACTGAATTGTGTATATCTGGGCAGATATTGAATTTCTGTGACGAATCAGTGAACTAGAATGAATGTTAAATGTTTTGTATCTGAAGCTCGAGTCTATTTTGGATCTGTAAATACTCATTACCAGTATAACTTTTGTTCAACAAGAGGATTGTACTGTATGAAGAACTGATGAAAAAAAATCCCTCTGTAACTTTTTTTTAAGAAAACCTTGTTTATTTAAAGAAAAAGTCTGTATAAATTATAGATTTTTATTTAAATTTTAAAAAAGAGACAGCTTAGTACATATACAGTGAGAGAGCTGGACCCTGGTGTCTGGGAAGGGAACCTTATCTTCAAGGGAGGGTTAACATGGACACAGAAAGGGAGTCATTTGTCCTCACCTTCGAAGTGGATATTCTTGACCTTAATGGTTAAAGATGTGCTGTGTATGTTTCACAGGGCATGAGCCAGGCCATTCTATCTCACACAAAGTTCAGAGCAAACCACGTATAAGCCAGAATGACTTCCCCGTAACTCAATACTTGAAAATTTTCCCCATCTGCCTCGAGGTAAAGCCACTTCTGATTACATCCCAGTACATCCACATCGCATACACCCCTCCCCGGCTCTCCCCGCATACACCACACACCACAGCACACAGAAAACGCACACACCACACGCACCATCCACCACACAGACACCATATTCGGCACCCTCGAAACAGGCCAGTACTCATCCTTACTATGTACAATGTGCTCTGCTCTTTTCTATTCCGTTCCATTCCATTTCTTTTCTTTTTTCTAATGCTGTCTGAGACTCACTAAATTGATTATTTCCTATTATTTCCTATTATGATTTTTCCTATTATTATTTCCTATTCCTATTATGACCCACGAATAGGTCCTGAACTAGACTCTGAAAACACTAACTTGGAGGGAAGCAGAGGAAACCCACAGGTCGCTGTGAGATGCGTGTTGAGCTGCTGTCTGGCTGAGCCCCCAGCACAGCCTGGGACGATGCTGTGGCACACAGTCACCTCACCGCTGTGGCTGCCCCAGCCAAGAACGGGCAGGGGCAGAGCCTCCCAGCCTGCCAGGACAGCTGGTGGGGGAGGTCCTGTCACTGTGTCTGCCTGACTAATTTGAACCTAAGGAGTAACCTCCCCTGCTTTTGTGTTTAATCACCCCCTCACGTACAGCAGCCTGTGGGCTTCCTTTGCCTTCCTCCAAATCCATGTTTTCCAGACTGTATCCTGGGACCTATTAATGGGTCATGAAATCATTTTAGTGAGTCTCAGACAGAAGGAGAGAAAAAGAGGAAAGGAAAGGAGAGGAAAGGAAAGGAATAGTGCATATGCCATGTAGTAAGGATAAGTACTGACTGGTTTGAGGTGTGTGTATTATATTATAACTTTTCTTCAAACCAGCTATTAAATAAGTGAAATGATAAATACGGGGCAGAGAGAATCAATCCTGCCCAATGATTCAGACAAAGAAGCACAGGATGGAGCAACTCAAGAAACTACCACCTAAAAAGTAAAGAGACTACCCGGCACCCACAGCCCATCACTGAATCTGCCAGATGATGACTCAGTGAGAACACATCGGTTTGTTCTCTCAGTCATCTTTTCTCCTGGTAAATATTCGGTCAGACTGATGATTCCTCTTGTTTCCAACAGACCTAAGTAGAACCGGGCTTCCAGTGATGGGATAACTTGCTCTCCTCAGAGACATCTCAAAAGCCCGCAGGCCAGGATCTTTGCTCTTCCTCTTAGATGTCTGTGCTGGCAACCGGCCACTGCTCACCCAGCTCACGGAAAATTCCACAGCCACGTGTGGGAATTCCGCTTCCGGAATTTTCCTCAGCGCTGCCTTTCCCAGAAAATTCCTGATACTCTGAGCACTGAATTGAAGCTTTGACGGTGGTGTCCGGCACTGACCCGTCTCACCCATCACCCTCCGGGGAAGTGTGGGCTAGAGTCCAGCTTTCTTCCGTAGATAATGCCTAACAGAGACATCAACCCCCACCCCCCACCCCCAGCCTCACCATGGAAAAATGAGCTCACAGGTCAAAATAGCAAAAGACATTTGGTAAGAATAACCATTTCCAAAACAAACAAAAACAATTCTGGATTAGAGATTCCATCAGAAACAGAAATGTTTTTAAAGTCCAAGACGTTAAAATGAGTCTAATAAACTATCAAGAAATAAGGGGGTAGGGGGTAGTTAAAGATGGAGGTATAAAAAGATAAAAAGATACTGAACTTACCACATCCTGTAGACACAACAAATTTACAGGTAGACATGATTCAATTCCCTCTGATAGAGGTCTGAAAACTGGCTGAACAGCTCCTCCACAACAAAGGGTAAGAGAGTCATCATCAGGACAGATAGGACAGGCAGAGATGCAGTCTCACCAAAAACCCCACCCCTGGCACAGAGACCCGCCATCAGGAGGGATCTCACAAATACAGAGCCTCTCCCTGAAGAGGGAAGGGTCTGTACCCACATGAGGCACCCCAATCCCTGGGACCTGAACCGAAGCCCCGAAAATGTCTTGTTTTGAAAACCAATGGAGCTTATGTCCAGGAAAACCATAGTGAGACAGGAAGGGGGCAAGGCACAACCTTTAAAAGAATGATAGCCATTGAAGACATGACATAAACTGGTTAGAACCATCCAGGTCCAAGATGGTGGATGAGTCGACTTCCACTAGACTTTAAGCCTCATTATACACTCATTGTAATACATCGGCAAGCTAAATGACACACCCACAGGTGCCAAAGCTGACCATAAAAGGTCAAAAAGTGGGCCGTGGCCCAATTCCTGGAAATCCTCACGTCTTCCCCAAAATAGCTGGAATACTCCTCCCATTCATTAGCGTATGAAATTACCCACCCCTATAAAAACTGACAAACCCATACCCTGGGGCCTCTCACCTTCTGAGATAGCCCACACTCTGTCTGCGGAGTGCATATCTCCCTGAATAAACCTTCTTTCTCTTTATTATGGCTTGCATTTGAATTCTTTCCTGTGCAAAGCCAAGAACCCACACTTGGCGGCTGTCCCAGGGACTCACCTGAGACCTGGGACATGACCATTCTCTCCGGCCCTATTTTCTTTCCTGCAACAATAGGGCTGTAGGGAACAGAGATTCCACTCTTTTTTTTTTTTTTTTTAAACATCTTTATTGGAGTATAACTGCTTTACAATGTTGTGTTAGTTTCTGCTGTATAACAAAGTGAATCAGCTATATGCATACATATATCCCCATATCCCCTCCCTCTTGCATCTCCCTCCCACCCTCCTTATCCCACCCCCTAGGTGGTTGTAAAGCACCGAGCTGACAGAGATTCCCCTCTTAAAGGGCTCACAGGAATACTCACTTGCCCTGGGACCTTGAACAAAAGCCACAGTTTGAACCACACCAAGACCATATGGGAAGGAAACTCATTTGCTAATCCTAAGGCATCTGCTGGAGGGGTAGAACCCTGTCTGGACTCTCTCTAGGGACAGAGGTGCTCCCATGGCCCCACCAAAGCCAGGAAGGCACTCACAGCTCACATAGGAGATGCCCCTTGATGGGCCAGGGGAGATTGCATTTCTGGGACCTACTGGTCTGAAACAATCAGAGGGATGGTTCTTGGCAGGCTACCATCCTCAGGGCAATGCACAGACAGCAGACTGAAACAAACAACCCCAGTGCCCTTGTGAAAAAAGGCCTAAATACTTGTCCTGGAGCTTCAGCCAGCCTAAGAAGTAGGCTTCAGGTTTACCACACATCTACAGGCTACAGAAGTGCTCTCAGGGAACCTAGGCCAGGAGACACCATCTCTGTGCTCTCCTTTGGCCTCACTACAGCTCACCAGTACCTTCCAGAAAGGAGCTCACACACTCAACTGGAGCCACAATTTTTGCAACTTTTGCCAAGGAAACACTTCCAGATCATCTGGTCTGGAGGTCAGTAGCCTTTACAATTGCAGTCTCACAGGATGGTATATATTTGCATACCTGAAAAGCTGCTGCCTGAACGTCTAGCTTCTAATCAGCCTAATACTAGGTGTGGACAGAGATCCCTCCCTCTGGAACACTCAAAGGTCTTGGCACACCCTCAATGACTGAACCTATCAAGAATAAATCAGGCTGCCTAGACGGTCACAAAGGTTCAAGTGACAACCAAAGCTAGGGCAAGTTTAAATAATAACATTAATCTCCTACACAGGCCACTCCTTCAAGACTGGGAGAGATAGCTGTTTCCCTAATACATTGAAATAAACACAGAGAGTCAAGCAAAATGAGGAGACAGAGGAATATGTTCCCAATGAAAGAGTAACAAAAAACCCCAGAAAAAAACCTTAATGAAATGGAGATAAGTAATTTACCTAATAAAAAGTTCAAAGTAATGGTCATAAGGATGTACATCAAACCCAGGAGAAAAATAGATAAACACAGTGAGAACTTCAACAAAGAGAGAGAAAATATAAGAAAATAATGAACAGAAGTCACAGCGATGAAGAATACAATGACTGAGCTGAAAAATACAAAAGAAGCATTGAACAGCAGACTAGATGAAGTAAACACAGAATCAGTGAGCTGGAAGACAGGGCAGAGGAACTCACCCA
Organism: Neophocaena asiaeorientalis asiaeorientalis; assembly: GCF_003031525.2. Classification (NCBI taxonomy): domain Eukaryota; kingdom Metazoa; phylum Chordata; class Mammalia; order Artiodactyla; family Phocoenidae; genus Neophocaena; species Neophocaena asiaeorientalis. The sequence goes on from NW_020174642.1 coordinate 2,028,555, forward strand.
AATAGAGAAGAAAAAAGAAAAAAGAATTTTAAAAAGTGAAGATAGCTTAAGAAACATATGGGACCCAATAACATTTGCATTATAGGGGTCCAGAAGCAGGAGAGAAAGAAAAGGGGGGCAGAGAACTTATTTGAAAAAATAATGATTGAAAAACTTCCCCAACCTGGGGAATAAAACAGACATCCAGATCCAGGAAACCCAGAGAGTTCCAAAAAAATATAAATCTAAAGAGACTCGCACCAAAACATACTATAATTAAAATGTCAAAAGGTAAAGGTCAGACCTACTAGAGAATGGACTGGAGGATACGGGGAGGGGGAAGGGTAAGCTGGGACAAAGTGAGAGAGTGGCATGGACATATATACACTACCAAATGTAAAACCAATAGCTAGTGGGAAGCAGCTGCATAGCACAGGTAGGTCAGCTCGGTACGTGTTGACTACCTAGAGGATTGGGATAGGGAAGGTGGGAGGGAGGGAGACACAAGAGGGAAGAGATATGGGGATATATGTATATGTATAACTGATTCACTTTGTTATAAAGCAGAAACTAACACACCATTGTAAAGCAATTATACTCCAATAAAGATGTTAAAAAAAAAAAGAGGTAAAGGTTAAAGAGAATCTTAAAAGCAACAAGATAAAAACAACTTGTTACATACAAGGGAACCCTTCTAAGACTATCAGCAGATTTCTCAGCAAAAACTTTGCAGTCCAGGAGGAAGCAGCATGATATTTTCGAAGTAATAAAAGGAAAACAACTCTCAACCAAGAATACTCTACCCAGCAAGGCTATCATTCAAAACTGAAAGAGAGACAAAGAGCTTTCCAGACAAACAAAAGCTAAAGGAGTTCATCCCACTAAACCAGCAATTGAAAAGAAAGAGCACTAATTAGTAACAAGAAAACATGAAATTAAAACTCACACTGGTAAAGGCAAATATATAGTAAAGGTAATGGATTAATCACTTATAAAACTAGTGTGAAGGTTAAAAGTCAAAAGTAGTAAAAATAACTATAACTACAATAACTAGTCAAGGGATACACAAAATAAAAGGGTGTACAATGTGACATCAAAAACATAAAAATTGGGATGGTAGGAGTAAAAATGTAGAGTTTTATAATTCATTCAAACTTAACTTGCTATCAACTTAAAATAGACTTTTGTATATATATAGGCTGCTATATGTGAGACTTATGGTAACCCCAAAGCAAAAACGTATAGTAGGCACACAAAAGATAATGGGAAAGGAATCTAAGCATAACACCATAGAAAGTCATCAGACCACAAGGGAAGAAGCAAGAGAAAAAGGAAAAACAAAAATGAACTACCAAAACAGCCAGAAAACAAGTAAAACAATGGCAATAACTACATACCTATCAACAATTACTTTAAATATAAATGGACTATATTCTCCGATCAAAAGACATACAGTGGCTAAGTGGATAAAAAAAACAAGACCATCTATATTCTGCCTACAAGAAACTCACTTCAGATGTAAGTACACAAGCAGATTGAAAGTGAAGGGACAGAAAGTGAAGGGTAGGTGTGTTTCATGCAAATGGTTACCAAAAGATACCTGGGATAGCTATCCTTATATCAGAAAAATAGACTTTAAAAAAAAGAATATAGTAAAAGACAAAGATGGGCATTACATAACAATAAAGGGACCAATTCAACAAGAAGATATAACATTTGTAAATATCTATGCACCCAACATAGGATCACCTAAATATATATGGACAATATTAGCAGTCCTAAAGGGAGAAATTGACAACAATACAATAATAGTAACAGACTTTAATAGCCTACTTACATCAATGGATAGATCATCCAGACAGAAAATCAATATGAAAGCATTGACCTTAAATGATACTTTAGACCAGATGGAGTTATGTATATATAGATATAGATACAGATATAGATATAGAGCATTCCACCCAAAAGCAGCAGAATACACGTTATTCTCAAATGCACATGGAACATTCTCCAGGATAGATCATATGCTAGTCCACAAAACAAGTCTCAATAAATTTAAGAAGACTGAAATCATATGAAGCATTTTTTCCAATGACAATGGTATGAAATGAGAAATCAATTATAAGAATAAAACTGGAAAAATCACAAATATGTGGAGATTAAACAACATGCCCCTGAACAACAAGTGGGTCAACGAAGAAATTGAAGGAAAAATCAAAAAATGCCTTGAGACAAACAAAAATGGAAACCCAACATACCAAAATCTATGGGATGCAACAAAACAGTTCTAAAAGGGAAGTTCATAACAATACAAGCCTACTTCAAGAAACAAGAAAAATCTCAAATACACAATCTAACTTTATACCTAAAGGAACTAGAAAAAGAAGAACAAGTAAAGCCCAAAGTTAGCAGAAGGAAGGAAAAAATAAAGATCAGCACAGAAATAACTGAAATAGAGATGAAGAGATATACATACAACATAAGAGCACACAAAGGTTGAAAGCAAAAGCATGGAAAAAGACATCTCAGGCAAATACTAGCCAAAAGATAGCTCTTGTAGCAATATTAATATCATCTAAAATTAGGGTAACTATATATAATTTATTGTATAAACCAGCATACCTTTGAGAATAAAAGATATTATTAAGAATTACAACAGGGAAAGAGAAATAAACCAAGACTTCTTAGGCAAATCAGGATTTATGGTCAGTCATACAATACAAAATAAATCAAAAAGTATTACTAAGGATGAGGAAGATCTCTAAAAATGATAATTCTCCAAGAATATGTGAAGCAAAAAGTAATAGAAATATAGGGAGAGACTGATCATACCCACCTTCACAGTGGAAGGTTTCAATACAACATTCTCAATCAATGATAGGTCAAGTAAACAACCAACAGCAAAAAAATCTGCAAGAAGGTAAAAGATTTAATCATCTAAAAAAAAAAAAATAGAGAGAGCTACGCACCCAAAACTTAAAGAAAACATTTTGTTAAGCACACATGAAACATTTACAAAAACTGATCATATATTAGGCCACAGAGAAACCCTAAACATATTTCAAAGAATAGATATCACGCAAACCAGATCTTCTAACCACATGCAACTGAGATAGAAGCTAATATAAACAAAAATAGCTGCATATTTGCTGGTAGGAGTATAAACTGATGTAAGAGCATTGGAGGAAAGTTTGGCATGTCCTCCTAAAGTTAGAAATTCACATCAACAGTTTCTGTTTTAGAAACATACTTGAAACTCTTCCACCTGTAAAACCAGCAAAAGTATACAAGAGTGTTTAGAGCAGGACTTCTCTCAATAATAAAAACCTGGAAACAACACAAATACTCAAGGAAAAATGGGGAAATAGATTATGGTTGGGTTTATTTCCTCCTGCTGCATAACAAATTACCAAAAACTTAGTGGCTTAAAACAATACCCATTTACTGTCTCAAAGTTCTGTAGGTCACTAGTCAGGACATACCGTGGCTTGATTCTCTGCTCAGGGTCTCACCAGGCTGGATCAAGGTGTTGGACAGGGCAGCCATCTCATCCGAGGCTGGTGTCCACTTCCAAGCTCACTGGTTGTTGGTAAAATTCAGGTCCTAGTGGTTGTTAGTGCAGAGGCCCCCACTTTCTTGCTGGCTGTCAGCAGGTGCTGTTCTCAGCCTCTAGAAGCCACCTGTCACAGGGTCCTCTCCACAACATGACAGTCTTCTTCTGTAAATTCCACTGCAGCTTTCTATCTCTGATTCCAGACCCAGATTTCAACGGTTCGTGTGAGTGGTCCAGTGACCTTTCTTAAGATCTGATGTGGGACCCCAATTATGTCTGTAAAATCCCATCACAGCAGCACCTAGTGTTTGACTAAATGAAGTGTGTGTACACCAGGGCCTAGGAAGCTTCATGGCCCCCTTAGAATTCTGGCTTCCACAATGCTCTATTCATGTGATGAACATTATATAGCTTCAAATGGAATGAACACGGTCACCTGCAACAATGTACATGAGCTTTAGAAACTTAACATCATATGAAAAACATATAGTCCCGCAAGACTCTAAATTAAAAACAACTCAAGTTTTAAAAGTGCTTTTAAAGGATTTCATAGAGATGCAACAGAGTGATACAAAAAAAGAAAAGAACGAGCTGGTGGACTGGATTCTGGATACCCAGCTCGGGGGGGAGGCAGAGGGTCACGAAGCTGAAGAGTTAGATGTAGGTTATTGTTAGGGGGTCTAGATTGGGGAGGGAAGAGGGTAAGTGGGTTCATAGATGTTATTATATTATTTTAAGTAACTAACTTATACTGTGCTGTATGTCAATTAGAACTTAATAAAACCGGATAAATAAATACTAAAAATAAAATAAAATAACTAATCTGAGGCAGGACAAATATGGACCAGTGATGAGCGAATGTCATGTACTGAGGATTATGATTAATAATTTCTATTCTGTGTACCTGAGGTCTAATTACAAATGAAGAAGAAAAAAGTACTTCTTAAATGAAAGAACATATTATGGAATTGAAAAGTGTATTCCCTCTAGGGTAGGCGAAGCCCTTGGCTTCCAGATAGCACCAAAGAGGCAGTGACTGATTTCTTCAGGACAAACTCGTCACCCCGGAAACCTTCCAAAATGTAAGTAGAAATTACCATTTGTTCTTAGAAACGCCTCGTCTGAACATATCTGGGGAAATCGCCTGGCACTTCCACCCACTCAGACCTCAGGCTTCCTGGTTTTCTGTTGCCTGCACCTCCCAAGTGCTGCTAGGTCCTTTGCACCAGCCTTTAAACACACTCAGGGCTCTCCCACTTGCGGGAGAAAAAGGGTAAGAATGAAGCAGGACCTGTCTCCTCCCTACACCCCACACGTGCAACACTAGCTCCCTCCCGCGCTTTCCCAGCAAAACTTCCTGCAAACAAGCCCCCTACTTTCTTGGTCTCAGTCCTCAGCCCATGCTTTCGCCCTCCCAGCTGGACAACACGTGTGCTCCACCAGGTCACAGGCAACTGCTCAGCCCTTAACTCTCCTGACATTTCGGTGCCCTTTGACTCTGGACCACTTGCTCCGTGCATCCTTTTCCCTTGGCAGCTGCAACAGCTCCCTGCTTTCTCTGTCATCTCCCTGACCCTCCTTTCCTGTCTCATCCACAGGCTCTTCTTCCTCTGCTGTTCTGTACATGTTGAGGTTGCTTGCTGCTCTGTCCTCACATCCCTGGGCCCTACTCCCTAATCTCTCTGGAGCAGCTCATCTGCTCTCACAGCATCAGTGGCCATTGGCACACTGCTGGTCTCCAAATCCTTCCTTGCAGCTGAAGTCTTCTTCACTCTGGGTGCATAGAAGCAATTCCCTCCTGGAAACTTCTTCAATGACCCCCATACTTCCAACTCTCTCTGCCCCAAACTGTCATCTCTCCCTCTTCTTAAGAGGGCACTAATCCCATCAAGAGGGCTCATAGCATTTGTCTTGGAGTTTCTTACAGCTTTCCCTCTGTAGACACGGACTGAATTCTCCCTGGGTCGTTGCTTCCCAGAGACGCACGGGGACCTAGGTTTGAGTCCAAGGACCTTGATCTGCCCTTGCCAGCCTCATATGAGCTACCTGCCTTTTTGGGCTACTCCCGTAGAAAAGCGGGGTCTCCTGGGAATCCAACAGCTTTCTATGCACAGAGTTCTCCCAACAGATGGTCATGGGCCATTGGGAGACTTGGAGTACGAGAGAAAACAATGAGGTTTAGGGTTTGTTTTTTTTAAATCAACCTACATTTATGTAGTCACTCACTAGATGATATTTATTAATGTATGTGCAAAATTAATTCATTGCCACAATACAAAGTCTCAAGAGACTTTAGGAATCGCATAGTCCACCAGGCAAGTTCTAGATGAGAAAGTTGTCTCAAATCCCCTCATTTCTTTTTTTCTTTCCTTTCAAGCCCTGGTGGCACCCATTTCTCAAGCAAGCGTGGGGGATGATCTCGACTGCATTCAACTGCAGTGGCCACAAGACCCTGGTACACACCCCACAAGGTGAGGGTATGGGTAGAGCCAAGGTAGAGGGCAATGCTGGCTTAAAAAGCATGGGAAAGAGGAAGGAAATAAGTCATTCTGAGAATCAGAAGTGGGGAAAGAGAGTCATGTGCCTGTGGCTTAGTCCCTTAGTTGAGGTTGGGGTGATGGGGGCATCCACTCTTCATCGCTCACAGGGGCACGAGGTGCCACGGCTGCAATGCCCTGAACTGCTATTAGTAGAGACAGCTTGCAACTGAGTTGAAAGAAGCAGCTCCTCGCTGCTCCTTTACTCCACTTGCCTGGGCTAAGGAGGGCAGCTGCACAGAGAGAGGCTAAATGTGGTCAAACTACAGTTTGGGGTTTCTCAGTCAGAGACTCAGGGGAGGAGCTGACTCCAGCATTGTCACACATGCAAGTTTGAGGGAGAACTCATAGCTTATCGTGAGCACAGCACCTAGAATCTTAGCCTGGAGCCACCAAGTGCAAGTTAGAGCTAAGCCTCTGACCTCAGAAGTAAACTTGACCAATGAGCTGTTCATGCCAGAGTTGAGACCAGGGGCAGGTCTTGGACTCCTAATTTGGCGTTCTTTCCACTGAACTCCCCCCACCCCCAGGAGAGTAGAGAGGTGTAGGGGTGTGGATTTTATGAAGGGACGGGTCAAACCCCTATGAGTACTCTCTTCAGTCCAGAGGAATTCCTTCACAGGTCCCCTCCCATTATGAAGTCTTTGATATACGAGAGTATTGTCCACACACTTATTTTCAGCAGATGACCTTGCCACATACTTCCTGCAAAAAGCAAAAGTTGTCAGACACTCTCTTATCTTTTGCCTCCAAATCTACCCTCTCTCTGCCTTCCTTTCTCCTGTTGCAAAAGGCAAAACATCGCCTCTACCTAAGACCAGCCCCTCCAGTGTTCCTGGAGTCCCCCCTCTTACCTCAACAATTTCACTCTTGCCTTTATCTCCCCTCTTCCCCATTAACAATTTACCACTCTCCATAGGACCATTCTCAATAGACTGTGAACATGCATAGTAATCTCCCATCTTAAAAATACCCATCCCTTAAAACAACGAGATACCACTACACACCTATTAGAATGGCTAAAATGCAAAACGTTGACAGCACCAAATACTGGTGAGGACATGAAGAAGTGAGAACTCTCATTCCTTGCTGATGGAAATGCAAAATGGTGCAGCCACTTTGGAAGACCATTCGGTAGTTTCTTACAAAACTAAATATAACTCTTAAAATACAATCCAGCAATTGCACTCTTTGACATTTACCCATGAGTTGAAAACGTTCACACAAAAACCTGCACATGGATGTTTTTTTAATTAATTAATTAATTTATGTTTGGCTGTGTTGGGTCTTCGTTGCTGCACGCGGTCTTTCTCTAGTTGCGGCGAGCGGGGGCTACTCTTCGTTACGGTGTGCGGGTTTCTCATTGTGGTGGCTTCTCTTGTCGCGGAGCACAGCCTCTAGGTGTGCAGGCTTCAGTAGTTGTGGCACGTGGGCTCACTAGTTGTGGCTCGCAGGCTCCGTAGTTGTGGTGCACCAGCTTAGTTGCTCTGCGGCATGTGGGATCTTCCCAGACCAGTGATTGAACCCGTGTCCCCTGCATTGGCAGGCGGATTCTTAATCACTGCGCCACCAGGGAAGTCCAACATGGATGTTTATAGCAGCTTTATTCATAATGACCAAAACCTGGAAGTAACCAAAATGTCTTTCAATAGATGAATGGATAAACAAATTGTCGTACATCCGTACGACGGAATATTACTCAGCACTAAAAAGAAAGGTACTATCAAGTTACAAAAAGACATGGAGAAACCTTAAATGAATATTGCTAAGGGAAAGAAGCCAGTCTGAAATGTCTATGTACTGTATTATTCCAACTGTATGTCATGCTAGAAAAAGCAGAAGTATGGAGATAGTAAAAAGATCAGTGGTTGCCAGGGGCTAAGGAGGAGAAAATGAAGAACAAATAGGGCAGCACAGGGCATTTTTAGAAACTAACTCTGTGTGATACTGTAATGGTGAGTACATGACATTATACATTTGTTAAAACTCATAGAATGTACAGCACGAAGAGTGAACCCTAATGTAAACCAGGCACTTTAGTTAATAACAATATATCCACATTGGCTCAGCAATTGTAACAAATGTACCACACTATTACAAGATATTAATAGAGGAAACTGGAGGGAGGGGTAAGATGGGAACTCTGTACTTTCCACGCAATTTTTCTATAAATCTAAAACTGCCTTTAAAAATTAAGTCTATTAGGGCTTCCCTGGTGGCGCGGTGGTTGAGAGTCCGCCTGCCGATGCAGGGGACACGGGTTCGTGCCCCGGTCCGGGAAGATCCCACATGCCGCGGAGCAGCTGGGCCTGTGAGTCATGGCTGCTGAGCCTGCGCGTCCGGAGCCTGTGCTCCACAACGGGAGAGGCCACAACAGTGAGAGGCCCGCATACAGCAAAA
>NW_020174642.1:2037061-2046728 GCF_003031525.2 Neophocaena asiaeorientalis asiaeorientalis
AAAAAAAAAAAAAAAGATTACCGGCAGCCTCTGGGTGGCAAAACCCTGGTCACTAGATAGTCTTACTTAACCCCTCAACACATTCAACAGAAGTGATCAAGAAATTCTCTTCTCTCAGCTTCCATGACATCTAGTCTCTTGGTTTCCTCCCAACCACACTGACCATGTATGACTTTTTTTTGCTTGTTTTTTTTGCCTTACTTCCCCCCTGGCCATCTAAACATTGGGGAGACCCAGGGGCCCGGTGCTCATCTGTCTTCTCCACCTGTTCTTTAGGTGACCCCACACAACTGATTATTTAACATTTCAGCTCTATGCTCACGATGTGCAAACATGTAATTCCAGCTCATTTCCACAAAGACCCAAAACTGTATTACCTCGCTGCTTCCTTCTCGGTACATCTTCAATAAAAATTTACTCTTAAACAATCACAGACTTACAGAATAGTTGAACTACAGTACAGAGCCCATTATCTCTGAACCATTTTCTGGTGCCTCCATCACCCTTAAATACTTTTGTGTTTATTTCCTACAAACAAGAACACACTTCTATATAAACTACAATACAGCCTCACAATCAGGAACTCAACTTTGATACATGAATACCGTCTAGTCCTCTGACCCTCTTCAAGCGTCACTGGTCATGCCCTCTCTGATTAAAAGGATCCGTCTCAAAGTCACAGATTGCATTTAGTTGTCATGTCTCTTTAGTTTCCTTTAGTCTTGAATGATTCCTTAGACTTTGACCGTCACGACTTAACCTCCGTGACTTTAGGAGACTAGCAGCTAGAGATTTTGGAGAATGTCCTTCTCTCTGGTTACGCACATTTGACAGAAATGTCACAGATATGGTATTGCTCCCTGTTGAGTGGTGTGGAATTTGACTTTGTTCCATCGTTGATGGTGTTTGATTGCATTGCTTGGTTAAGACGACCTCTGCCAGTATTTGCCACTGTAAAGCTACTCTGGTCCCCTTCGTAATTAGTAACTATTTTTGTAGCCCCACCCTCTAGGAACTCTTGGCCTCAGACTCCTCATAGCCCAGATCTCAGCCCAGATGTCCTCAGCTGAGAAAGGCCCTCCCAGACCAGCCAGGAACCCTCCAGCTCACCACCTGTTGTTTTGTCTTCATGTCACTCTGCAGTTATCTTGTTTATTTATAGTTTCTACCACTATCACCCCAACCTTCCCACCCACTGGAACATAAGCTCCAGAGGACAGCAGGAACTTGGCTTGTGTCATATACTCTACTCACTCCAAAACCTACAAGAGTGCTTGGCATGAGTGGATACTCAATGAATATTTCTGAATGAATGGACAAATGTGTATTTTTAAAAATATAGTAGACTTTAGTTATGGGAAAATAGAGCATATAGTACAGAGATTTCCCACAGGCCTCTTCTCCTCCACACAGCTTCTCCTATCTTTAACATCTTAGGCTAGTGTGGTACCTTTGTAACAATTGACGAGCCAATATTGATACATTAATATTAACCAAATGCCGTAATAGTTTGTAGAATAGAATTCACTGTTTATGTTATACAGTTCTATGGGTTTTGATGAATGCATGATGTTATGTATTCACCTAGTCTGATAATTCCAGATTCTCTATCACATCTTAATCTTGTTCTCAAGCTTACTCTGTCTCTTCAGATTGTGTTTTTCCTGCTTTTTTTTCCCCTTATACTTCTTGTAGAAAGTTGGACATGATGTATCAGATAACAGGAGCTGAGATAAATAATCTTTTACTATGAAGTGTCATGTTTATCTGGTTAAGAGTTAGTCTGTGTTTAATTGCTTGCTGCCCCTGTAGGTGTCAGAGGCTTTGATTTCTTCCAGTATCTTCATTTTTTGTCTTCCCTGTTGCCTCTGGGTTTCCCTACAAACTCTCTCTTAAATAGAGTTGTAATCCACTGGAGTCTTATGGGTGTGGTGGAAGGCTTTGTGGAGGGGAAACATTCAATAATCTTAAAATTAAATTTCAGGGTTTGTTTATTCTTTTTAATGAGACTGAACCTCTGGACTGTGACCCTCAGAGGAGTTTCTTAGCCTCTGTCCCTGTTTTTCCTCCCCTTATGACGGGAAGGTTTGAGGGGGCTGAGTTGTCTACTTGCCTTTGAGCTGGGTCACAGTAGACTTGGCTAAAAGAATTCCCCTTGAAATCAGGCTTTTTTTTTTTTTTAAACAGAACACTCTCAGTGTATTTCAGATGGTTACTTTTCACCTCCCTGTGGCTAAACGGGAAGGAAACTTTCTCTTCCTTCTGGTGGGACACCTGTGAGAAAAGCTCAAGAAAGTAGGAGGACCCCGCTAAGACTGGGTCCCCAGGAGTTTTGGGGGTTTGTTTTGTTGAAATTTAGAGAAAAAATTTATTGAAGGTCTGGGAAACAATTTCTAAAAGATTGACTTTTCCAGAAAACGGTAGCTACACAATGTATCGTGTCTATCATGTTAAAATGTGTATTAGACACAAACACAAAAACCGTGAAACAAGCCACCATCCTCTGACAAGCTGAGCAAAGATAAAATGCCTAAGGAACAACATAGATGACTCGCGAATGATGGGGTCTTTACTGTAAACACCATAAAAAAAAGGGGGGAGCACAAATGGATGAGTGTGTTCAGTTATACACACTGAATTGAAACTTAGGCACTAGGAACTAGCATTTTGTCATATAGTATTAACGTATTATAAAGTGTGTAGTGTCAAAGGAATAAAACCACCAGCATTCAAAAGCAGCTTTGTCAACTAAGCTGTAAAACACTCTACAGTACGTCTCTCTGTTGTCCATCATTGAATACACGGGTAGCAACTTTGAAGTGAAAAAAAAAAAAAGAAAAGGAAAAAGGAGCTGTAACCCCTTTTATTTGTTGTTTAAAATCAAACAGAAAACAAACATAACTTCTGTTATACACTAACATTTCCAAAGTACATCATTTGTACAAGAGAAGCACTAAGAAACAAAAATGTGTTCACAGAGATCCAAACATGAGTGAGTATAAGCGCAGCTTTCCGATGCTATTCAGGAGAAGCCACTTCGTAATCACTGGCACTAAACAAAGTTGCAGAGTTCTTTGCCACTTCGTAATCACTGGCACTAAACGAAGTTGCAGAGTTCTTTGCCAGGTATTTTAGGAAATCATGAAGATAATTTAGTAATAAAGCAAGGCTCTTCTCATCCAGAGGTGTATAGGCCAACATTGCTCCGATACGTACAAATAATCTCAGTGGATGTGGCACTCCGTACACTGGGGACATAGGCGTAGATCGGGGTGATCTGTGAGAACTTCAGCATACTGTGGTCTCTCAAATTTGTGGAGTAGCTGGGTGCCCAACATCGCACTGAAGTATTCCTTTATCTCTGCCACAGTTTCATCAACAGCATACTCATTACCTGGGTTTCCTCGAGATTTCTCATAATTTGCAAAATCCTCTAGAATGGAATCCACGTTCTTCTTGGCAGGAAGACAAAAGAGCTGTTTTTGCCGGGTAATTAAGTCCTAGTCATCAACAAGCCATGGTTTTAGTTCTTCAGGAATCTTTAACTTCAACTCTGTTCATGAATATTTTCCTCATTTTCAACAGTCGGGTCTCCTCGGGCCCTTTTCTTGTAGGAGGCTGAGGTGTCTCACTGGTGCTACCACCATCTCCATTTCCAGGTGTTTTCTGTTGGTTCTTTTTTGTTTTCACGTCAACACTTTTCTGTTGCAGACCAGAGGTCTCCTTTCCAGGGGCAGCCCCTCTCATCTTCCCCTCTGCATACTGCTCCTGGCTGGCTTTTTGAAGTTCTTGTTGTTTCTGCAAATTGGTGTCCGCGTATTTGAGTACTCCGCTTTCTGGAACCCATTCATCTCGATTTTTATTCCAACCACTGTAATGTATAAAGTATTTCACCTGTTTATCCTTTATGGCCACCTTTACACACTTTGCTTCATAAAGAAGAGGTCCACGGAAGCGCAGCACTCTCTCACCCTCCTGGAATTTAGGCTTCTGGTCCTGCTTCGGCACCAATTTTAAGTGATTGCCGCCCCCTCCTCCTTCTCCCACTATCCCGACTACTGAGCCCTACTCTCTACCCCGCCCAGCTCCGCGTCAGACACGCCTTCAGGCACCTCCAGCTCTACATCCGGGCTGATTTTTCCCCAGGAGTTTGTTGTGGAGCACAGGCTCCGGACGCGGCAGGCTCAGCGGCCATGGCTCACGGGCCCAGCCGCTCCACGGCATCTTCCCGGACCGGGGCACGAGTCAAGCACGGTTTGTTTTCCTGTTTTCTGAGGCTTCTGCTCCTTGTCTACTGATTCTCTGCATTTGCCCGTCTCTCCAGTTTTGGGGGCTGCAGTTTGCCCTGTGACCTCCATTCACTAATGGATCTAAGAAGAGTTGATTTTACCATTGGTTCAGCTTTTCTCTTGTGAAGAGTGGAGTGACAAATACTAAACTCTTTACATCTTGGGGTGGACAGCATTTGTTTTTTGTTTTTTAATTTTTGGCTGTGATGGGTCTTTGTTGCTGCACGTGGGCTTTCTCTAGTTGCAGAGAGCGGGGGCTACTCTTTGTTGAGGCGCGCAGGCTTCTCATTGCGGTGGTTTCTCTTGCTGCGGAGCATGGGCTCTAGGCGCGCGGGCTTCAGTAGTTGTGGCATGCGGACTCAGTAGTTGTGGCACACGGGCTCAGTAGTTGTGGCACACAGGCTCTAGAGCGCAGGCTCAGTGGTTGTGGCACACGGGCTTAGTTGCTCCACGGCACGTGGGATCTTCCTGGACCAGGGCTCGAACCCATGTCCCCTGCATTGGCAGGTCGATTCTTAACCTCTGTGCCACCAGGGAAGTCCAGCATTTGTTTTTAAACAAATCTTTTCCCTGACTGTATAAGTAAAAATCTTTACCTAGAAAATTTAGAAAGTAAAAAGAAAAAAGTAATCACATATAATCACCCAATCTTCAATTAGTCATAGTTAACGTTTTGATATATTTTTAGTTGTAATATATGCATATGTCTTTATAAAAAGGTACATGCAATTTTGAATTGGCTTTCCTCCACTTTCAGAGACTATTTCTGCATCTTCTCTTAAACTGCTGCTGAAAATATTTTCAATGTTGAATGTCTTTTGTGAGGACCAAGGCCCCATGATGAGTTCCCGTCAGGTTTTATGGGGCTGGTGGGAACTCTGCTCCTCTTGAAGAGTAAGGGTAACATGTGAAGCAGTCTGACGTCCTCTTATGATCGTCTCTGTGCCTTTCGCACGGAGGGGCAACAGCCAATGTTAGTTAATTTGATGGATGAAAATGTTCTTTTTTAACATCTACAAAAAGTGTGAAACATCCTAGTCCTCCCTTGTCAGAAAACTGAAAGTGAAAAAAAAAAAAAGAAAACTGAAAGTGAAACTGAATTCTCAATTAGAATTACTTAGATGGTTAGTTGTTTTTTCTTTTTCTTCTCCTCCTTCAAAAGGATTTTAACATGTACATTTCAGTAGCTTTAATGTTTAAAATATACATACATTTGGGACTTCCCTGGTGGTCCAGTGGTTACGAATCCGCCCTTCCATTTCTGGGGGCACGGTTCCAACCATGGTTGGGGAACTAGCATCCTGCATCTGGCATGCCCCTGGGCACAGCCAAAACATAAATAGAAATAATTTTTTTTAATTTACATACGTTTTACTGAAAGCTACCTCATGTTCTATTTTGGAAATTGATGGGATATAAATGATAGGTAAACAAAATAATGAGGGACTGTCTTTCCTCTCTACCTACCCCCAAAGACGTTGATCGGTGGAGGACTGGGCAACCAGGAGCACAGAGGAAAGACCCACAGAGAAGGGGGAGGGAGCCAATATTTACCATGTTTACAAAGTTCTGCTTGAGCCTGGAACTATACCAAGCCTTTACGACTCAATGATAGCTATTTTTATCCCTGTTTTATTGATTGGAGAATTATGATCTGAGCAATTTGTAGAACTAGTAAAGAGGGGGTGGTGCAGGAGAGAGCCCGTTCGGTCTTTCGTTGATTCATTCATTCAACACATGTTTATTGAGTAGATTAAATGTGCTAGGTATTGTTCTAAGTGACAGGCACTGTTCCAGCCCTGCTGTAAACACAACAGCCAAAATCCTTTCTCTCCTCCCCAGGGGAGCTTACATGGAAGAGGGGTGGCGGCGGAAGGCGCCGTCTTAATAAATCTGGGTAAATTACCAAGACCTGGTGTCCCCGCCCCGCCCGGGCCCGAGCTCTCCGCTGGGGGCCGGCGCTCGGAGCGCGCACCCGCACTAAAGACTTGCTCCACCTCTCGGGGAGGAGACCCCGAGGACCTATCCGGGGCATCCTCGGAGCGGAGGTTGAGGGCCACAACGCCGCCACTTCTCTCGCCTTTGCCCTACGACAGCCGTCACTGCCGAAGGGGCCGCCAGCCGCGCGCATCCTGGTCGCGAGCGCCGACCAGGGGTGCGGAGGGGTGGCGGCGGAGCCCGGCTGCGGAGGGTGCGCCCGAGGCTGGCACCCTGAGGACAACGGCGAGGCCAAACAGCCGAGGTAACGTGGGGCTACTGGGGTGGCGGGGACCGGGCGAACGCCGCCTCCCCGCAGCCGCTTCCCGGAATCCCTCTCCAGATTCCTGTCTCTCCCACGACCCGGAATCCACGGGCTCCCGCCGACGCTCCGGGCCGGGGGGGGTTTTGCCGCCGCCCTTCTCCCGGGGGCCGCCCCCTGCCCACGCCCATCTCTCCAGTTTTGGGGGCTGCAGTTTGCCCTGTGACCTCCATTCACTAATGGATCTAAGAAGAGTTGATTTTACCATTGGTTCAGCTTTTCTCTTGTGAAGAGTGGAGTGACAAATACTAAACTCTTTACATCTTGGGGTGGACAGCATTTGTTTTTTGTTTTTTAATTTTTGGCTGTGATGGGTCTTTGTTGCTGCACGTGGGCTTTCTCTAGTTGCAGAGAGCGGGGGCTACTCTTTGTTGAGGCGCGCAGGCTTCTCATTGCGGTGGTTTCTCTTGCTGCGGAGCATGGGCTCTAGGCGCGCGGGCTTCAGTAGTTGTGGCATATCTGTGCCACCAGGGAAGTCCAGCATTTGTTTTTAAACAAATCTTTTCCCTGACTGTATAAGTAAAAATCTTTACCTAGAAAATTTAGAAAGTAAAAAGAAAAAAGTAATCACATATAATCACCCAATCTTCAATTAGTCATAGTTAACGTTTTGATATATTTTTAGTTGTAATATATGCATATGTCTTTATAAAAAGGTACATGCAATTTTGAATTGGCTTTCCTCCACTTTCAGAGACTATTTCTGCATCTTCTCTTAAACTGCTGCTGAAAATATTTTCAATGTTGAATGTCTTTTGTGAGGACCAAGGCCCCATGATGAGTTCCCGTCAGGTTTTATGGGGCTGGTGGGAACTCTGCTCCTCTTGAAGAGTAAGGGTAACATGTGAAGCAGTCTGACGTCCTCTTATGATCGTCTCTGTGCCTTTCGCACGGAGGGGCAACAGCCAATGTTAGTTAATTTGATGGATGAAAATGTTCTTTTTTAACATCTACAAAAAGTGTGAAACATCCTAGTCCTCCCTTGTCAGAAAACTGAAAGTGAAAAAAAAAAAAAGAAAACTGAAAGTGAAACTGAATTCTCAATTAGAATTACTTAGATGGTTAGTTGTTTTTTCTTTTTCTTCTCCTCCTTCAAAAGGATTTTAACATGTACATTTCAGTAGCTTTAATGTTTAAAATATACATACATTTGGGACTTCCCTGGTGGTCCAGTGGTTACGAATCCGCCCTTCCATTTCTGGGGGCACGGTTCCAACCATGGTTGGGGAACTAGCATCCTGCATCTGGCATGCCCCTGGGCACAGCCAAAACATAAATAGAAATAATTTTTTTTAATTTACATACGTTTTACTGAAAGCTACCTCATGTTCTATTTTGGAAATTGATGGGATATAAATGATAGGTAAACAAAATAATGAGGGACTGTCTTTCCTCTCTACCTACCCCCAAAGACGTTGATCGGTGGAGGACTGGGCAACCAGGAGCACAGAGGAAAGACCCACAGAGAAGGGGGAGGGAGCCAATATTTACCATGTTTACAAAGTTCTGCTTGAGCCTGGAACTATACCAAGCCTTTACGACTCAATGATAGCTATTTTTATCCCTGTTTTATTGATTGGAGAATTATGATCTGAGCAATTTGTAGAACTAGTAAAGAGGGGGTGGTGCAGGAGAGAGCCCGTTCGGTCTTTCGTTGATTCATTCATTCAACACATGTTTATTGAGTAGATTAAATGTGCTAGGTATTGTTCTAAGTGACAGGCACTGTTCCAGCCCTGCTGTAAACACAACAGCCAAAATCCTTTCTCTCCTCCCCAGGGGAGCTTACATGGAAGAGGGGTGGCGGCGGAAGGCGCCGTCTTAATAAATCTGGGTAAATTACCAAGACCTGGTGTCCCCGCCCCGCCCGGGCCCGAGCTCTCCGCTGGGGGCCGGCGCTCGGAGCGCGCACCCGCACTAAAGACTTGCTCCACCTCTCGGGGAGGAGACCCCGAGGACCTATCCGGGGCATCCTCGGAGCGGAGGTTGAGGGCCACAACGCCGCCACTTCTCTCGCCTTTGCCCTACGACAGCCGTCACTGCCGAAGGGGCCGCCAGCCGCGCGCATCCTGGTCGCGAGCGCCGACCAGGGGTGCGGAGGGGTGGCGGCGGAGCCCGGCTGCGGAGGGTGCGCCCGAGGCTGGCACCCTGAGGACAACGGCGAGGCCAAACAGCCGAGGTAACGTGGGGCTACTGGGGTGGCGGGGACCGGGCGAACGCCGCCTCCCCGCAGCCGCTTCCCGGAATCCCTCTCCAGATTCCTGTCTCTCCCACGACCCGGAATCCACGGGCTCCCGCCGACGCTCCGGGCCGGGGGGGGTTTTGCCGCCGCCCTTCTCCCGGGGGCCGCCCCCTGCCCACGCCCCCCGCGACCCGGCGGGTCGTTGGAGTGGGTCCACTGACTGGCCCCCGCGGCCGCGCTGCCTTCGGCCCTGGCCGGCCGTGCCGCGCTCCTCGCCCCTCCTGGGAGCTGTCTTCACGCGCCCAGCCCTGCGGCTCCACCACCTCCCACACCGAGGGTGCGGGCCGCTGCGAGATGAGAGCCACTGTCAAGTTCAAAAGTAAAACGCCTCTCGATCCACAGCGCCTTGCAAAACTGGGTTACCGGCTCGGGTCCCCGGTCCGGGGTTTTCCGCCCGCCCTCCAAGAGAGCAAACTGACTTTAGCCATCCCTTGTTCCCGGGCGAGAGAGTGTCACGGAGGGGCCACCGGAGCTGGAGTGTCCTATGTCCTTTCAGACCCATCGCTTGGAAGCGGGAGGAGGACGGGGCGATGGGACAGCGTCGCGGGGACAGGAGTGGGTCCCCCTCCAGGGTCGTGAAAGAATGAGGAACCGGGTGCGAGTCGACGCTCGCGTTTCAACCCTGACCAAAGAAACCAGTTAAACCCAGTTAATTGGATCCATCAACCCACTTGTGTGGCTAGCGATGGCTTTGAGAAACTCTAGATGTCCCGTCTGTCTGTCTCTCTCTTTTAATGTTTGTTCGATTTCCTTGCTTTTGTTTGGCAAAAAGTCTTAGAAACTGAGCGGAACGAGGTGGGAGGTGCAGAGGCAGGTGAAGCCAGCGAGAGGGCTGGC
>NW_020174642.1:2046755-2047829 GCF_003031525.2 Neophocaena asiaeorientalis asiaeorientalis
GGCCTTCCGTCACTTGTCCAGCATCTTGGACAGGTTTCCAAGTATCCTCCCCCCTACAGTTCTGGCTTAGAGACGAAAGGGGAGGAAGCGAGGCCATAGCAAAATTTGCTCTAAAGAAAATGTTTCCTAGTAATGTGCGCATCAGTGATAAGGTTTGACCTGTTTGTCGCAGGAAATGACTTGATTCCCAACCACTGCACCACCAAGGAAGTCCTGGTTCTCTTGTTTGAAAGCATGGATCAGTAAACAGGGTCGAACAGTTAGAATGCTGTGAAAAGATCATATTCCAACTTCTTAATGTCTTTTGTAATTTTCTTTAACTTTAGAGGGATATTTTAGGGAGCTGTTCTTTCTTTCGGAAATAATTCAAATGTCAACAATTTCTTCAGCCTTTGCTTCAGTTTTTTTCCAAGGAAAATTAAATTGAGACAGAAACATCTGTGTGAGTGTGTGTGTTGTGTGTGTCTATGCACAGAAAGATCTCTGGGATTCTGTTCACCTAATGTTAATGATGGAAATATCAGGATGCTGGGATTTTACTTTTATACATTATTTTTAATTTTTTTAATGAGCGTGTAGAAGTATTTTTACCAAAACAAGACATAAACTAGAAACAAATATGCCAAGATGTAAACAATGGTTGGTGCTTGGTGGTGAAAATAAAGATGATTGTTACTTTCTTCTTTGTGCTTTTTTTTGTATTTTTTTTTTTTAATTTCCAGGAGAAAAAGTATGTAGTTTTATTTGTAGAGTCTTTCTGAATCCATTCATTCATTGATTAGCAAAGATGCGCAAGGTGTCAGGCTGTGCTGGGTAGGAGAAAAGACAGCATTTTGCTCTCTACCAGGAGAATAGGGGGCAGCAAGTTCCGTGAGGGTTGTCTGTCTGTCTGTCTGTCTGTTTAGGAGGAGTTGAAATTCAGAGAAGAATCATTTTGCCCAGGTTGCATCTCTTTGAGCTGGGCCTTAAAAATGGATAGTTTTTTGTTTGGGTAGCAATGGCAAGGATTGCTGGGTGGGGAGTCGGGGAGGGGGCAGGGTGGGTGGTGATGGGAGAGTCAGAGGAGGATGTGAT